>NC_139218.1:27368780-27968780 GCF_055691185.1 Crinia signifera
TATGTCCTGTTCTAATTATCCATGTCTCCCCAGCATCTATCTGCCTGTTACTGTATCCCACAGCCGATAGGGCGAAATCTCAGGATACACATGTATACACCACTTGTACTAGCCAAAACAGGCCAGGTGTTACAGAAAGTCACTGGGGGAAGAAATGGGTTTAAATGAATTAAATTATTAATTCAATTAATAAGTGAATGAATGAGTGCGTGTAAAAGTGCTGGAAATAATGTAGCCTAAATAATTAATGCTTAACGAGACATGATTTCCAGGCCTCTGGATGCCACGTAACTAGAGAATATTCCAAGACATAACAGTATACAAGTGCCCAATACACCCATTAAGCTCTTCCACTACAGCGCTACATGGCATCAGCGCTGGCGAGTCTGCGGTGCAGTTCCTCTTCCCTGCCTGGGGTGTTGCTCTTTGCTAGCACAAGTCTGGTCTGTATCTCAATGGTGAAATACAGACCACACTGTGCTAGAATCAGGCAGGGAAGCGGAACTGGGCGGGTTTTGGAAGATGCAGGGTGCTGGAGTGAACACTATAGATATATTGGTTTGTCCATACAGAAGGACAGCTTAGCTCAGGCTCTGGTCTGCTGCCATAACCCCATCACCAATACCACTCGTATAATAATCAGTCAGGCAGGAAAGGAAATGGAAATGTTTACACAAAACAATGGCTTATTACACAACTTATCAAACAATCAATGTAGGAACAATATTACAACGTGTGTATTTTGTAAACACAGATCGGTAACCTTCCCCAAACCCTGCCAGCTATGTGCCGTATGAAGGAACCACAATGGTGTGTCAGGCTGTGCGGGGGGGGGGGGGAGAATGTGGTTGAGCTTCATTCCGCAAGCAGAATATGCAGCCAGCCCTCCTCCATCCTCCTGCATTCCCTACAGCCATATACAGGGTGGCCGGAAACACATTGGGGGAGTGACCTCATAACTAGACGGGTAGGGTTTGCTCAGTCGACAGTTAAAAGGTCAACCACTGTTGGTCGACAGTCAAAAAAAGGTCAACACAAGCAAAGGGTAAGGATGAGTTTCACTTTTTATGTTGGTGTCTGTCGACATAGGCCGACATGGACACTGTAGAAGTGTACCGTGTAAGCTAGCGCTCGGCACACTATTTTATTATCACTCCATTGCCGTTGGGATGGTAAAGTATTAAAAAATTCATTTAAAAAATAAAAATCATGAAAAAAATCTATTTTTTTTTCTCATATCGATTTTTTCCATGTTCACTGAAAGCATGTCGACCTAGAAACTGGCAATCAGTGACTGCATCCCAACTAGACCATATAAAGAAAGAATAGAGAGATATTATGGAGACAATAATTATGGAGAGGCTTGCAGAAGAGGAAAAAAAATAGCTGCAGGGAAATTAGGATTTTAATAGAAATAGCTTTGCAGCAAGTTGTTTCTTGATTATTATTTTTTTTCCATTTGTTTCTGAAAGCGCCGCCAAATTCCTGCATTCACCAGAGTATTTATGTTACCTCCACCAGAGGGCGCTGTCCAGCAAATCTGCCACATCCTTCCCTCCAGGTCTCTCCAGCCGGGATATTGTTCTGCCGAAACCTATTCCAGCATTTACAGACCTACTGTTCCCCTAAGCATTCAGAAAGTCCAGCACCGAGATCAGGAACCAAGGACACTTGTTAAGGACACCACAGATATACAGGAGATCAGGAATATATATATTTTTTAAATAATTGAAATATCTATAAAGAGATTTTTAATTCTATCAGCGGCGTTCAGTATTCATTTATTCATTCTGTTCTGGCAGTGTGCTCAGCGTTTCATGCTGTATGGGCATGAGAACACCAGACACCATACATTATTCATAGATTCACCGTACATCAAGGGGGAAAAGCGATTAAAAATAAAAAAACACCCTATTTGATACATCCTTGGGGGATTTAACCCTTCGGCTGCTCAACAGGACCACCGCATTCATCCAGAGGTGGCTCAATCGCGGCGGTTTAGTGATTATCTCAGAATTCTACCTCAGTTATCGCCAAATAAACCACTATTTGTATACGTATGGATATGATGCCACAGAAACTTTAGGGAAATGGGCCGCTCTGTCCCCTAGAGCTTGCAATCTAAGGCTTCTTAGAGACCCATAGCTTGGTTGTAGTATCTTGGAAGATTTCAGACCCTGCCTTCTGGCGGTTCCAACAGCCACCGATTGACTGCCGACTTGTGGGCCCCCTTTTGAAACATCGAAACGCTGCCATCGACGTTGGCAGCCTTCCGCCGCTTCATCCATTTTGGATTGGTTCTCCAAGATGGATTCCTACACATATAGTCAACATGCAATAGGTCAAAACGACAGGTACGTACAGTCGACATAGAAATAGTCGATAAAAGTTTTTGTGTTTTATTTTTTATGTTCAATCAAATAGGACCCAAATTCAGAAACCGCTCCCCCTCGGGGGGGGCACGCTTTACTCGCCACACTTCGACCGCGGTGGATCCTTCCACTCGCCACAATTTACCGTCATGAATATTTGTATACATGGGTCGTAAAATAAGCAAAACTCAAGAAAACCTGAAAAGAAAAAGCCCAAAAATTTGCGTTGCATGTTGACCTTTTGACCATGCCGACATTTGGACTGTCAATCTATCACCCACCATTACATGTCACTGAGTAGATTACTTTTTTGGAGAGAGGGGGGTTGTTCTAAAGAGCCCTGCAAGCTTGAGACCACAAAAACTAAGTAGGCTTGCCCTCATGAATTACCATTTTCTGCTTCCATGGTGAACCGGTGGGGCGAATCAAACCTTGCAACTAGTGGAGAGGTTGCCCCTAGCAACCACATCTCCCCCTATATAACACAACACATGTTCTGGCGAGAGGGCCTTAGGATGTGATGTACAGTTGGGCGCCCCGACAGCTGGGGCACAGGATTACGGCTCTGTGAGGGAATCCTACTGTGGGCTTCTGTTTTTATGAACGTGTGTTACTGCTGCACTTCCCAAATGGGTTATTACCGAAAAAAATCTGGCAAGAAAAAAAATATATATAAATACCCATTCCCGGCAATACATTTGATTTACTGTAACAATGAGGCGCATTCAGTGGGTCAGTATGTCAGCAGACATGAAAGGATTCGGTTTGCGAGACGATATTTTTGAAGTCTCCAATGTAAGAGGATTAACAGACGTTAAGATGATAGGGGTCAGAGGCCAAGTGTCTCTGACTGGGATCTATGATGCGACACTGTTCAGTCAAGGCCTTGCTTTGAAGGAGGGAAATCCCTAATTAACTTCACATGTAACCCACTAGGTCCTCGGCTTAATGAGTCACAGCAAGAATAAGGACTAGAGCCCAACACGCAGAAGCCAGGGGGACACCACCAGTGTGAGGGGGAGTAAAGTTATGTTTAGGTCATGCATGCCGAATTTACCCCCACTTCCTGCAGTGCTACATGGATTTGCCAATGTGTCAAATGGCAACTTCTAAATGACCGCACACAGGCCCCATGCTAAAAAGTCCAGGTTGTACCATTATATGATTGTTATAAAAGGGATTGGACAGAAATACATATACTGCTCCTATGGAATGTATACTTACCTTCTGCCGAACCCATCGCGTTCGTGCCGAACCATAACCTTAAGGTTGGATGTTACAGGTATGTGGTGGGTCCAATGGCCGCCATGCTACATCCTCCTCAGCCAGTTATGTCCTAGCTGCAGGCAACCCCTTAATGTGGCCATAAGTTTCCTTCCATCCTCCATAACCTGACAAGGCATATACTGTATTACATAGATGATAAATACTGAGTGGCCAGTTTATTATCACCATTAGCGTTATACAGTATTTGGATAGGCCAACTTTTGTCTTTAATAGGGCGATTAAAATGGTGCATGGCCTATATCTTTAAAATATTACTCTAAAAAGGTTAACGGATCTTAAAAACTTTAGAGCAGAGAAGGGGAAGGGGGGGGACATTATTTATTTATTTTCAGTCCCTGCCCCAGTGGAGCTTACATTCTATATTCCCTACCACATGTACACACAAATTCATTCGAAGGTTCGAAGGGAGTACCCTGCAAAAACCCACGTAAGCGCGGTGAGAATATACAAACTGTACACATGGTGGGAAGGGTGCCGGACGGGTTCCCGACAGTCGGGATCCCGACAATCATTTACCCGATGTCGGGATCCCGACTGTCAAAACGCCGACAGCCGGGTGCCCGACGGCCACCCGCTATTTTCCCTCGTGGGGGTCCACGACCCCCATAGAGGGAGAATAGAATAGGTGGCTCGCGTAGCGAGCAACCGTGCCCGTGGCGAGCGCAGCGAGCAACCGTGCCCGTGGCGAGCGCAGCGAGCCCGCAAGGGGCTTTTTTGCACTCGCCATGCTGTCTGACTCTGGCCAGTCGGGATCCCGACGTCGGGATAATGACTGTCGGGATCCCGACTGACGGGGTCCCATACCACACCCGGTGGGAATTGAACCCATGTCCTCGGTGCTGTGAGGCAGTTATGCTAACCACTACACGTCCGTGGTGCCGCAAGATAGAAACTTTCAAATACACCAAGGTCCAGGAGAGCAACATCATTCAAATGAAGAGAATGATTAGAACACGAGGACATGCAGTGACACTGGGGGGGGGATTATTCACAGAAAGGGTAGTGGGTAAGTGGAATAGCCTCCCATCAGAGGTGGTTTATACTAAGACGGTGAAAGTTTAAAAACGATTATCCTTAAAGAGACCAAAGAAACAAATAGGGCTGTCATTGCCAAAAAGAATAAAAAGGCCAAATTGTTATCAAATGGAGAGTGATAAACCACCAGCCAATCAGCTCCTACCTGCCATGTCACAGTCTGTGTTTGAAAAATGACAGGTAGGAGCTGATTGGTTGGTGGTTTATCACTCTCCATTTTATCACTTTCAAAGCTTAGTACATCGTGCCCTAAGTCTTTCAATAACAACTTAACATTCTTTCCCACGACCAATGTTACAGGTGGGGCTGCTGCTATTACAGAGCGTGAAAAAAACAATAATCTTGCTTCCGACCCCACAACACATCATATAAGTAACGACACATCAATGGGACGCGACAATACAAAACATACGTTTATATTATATGCTGCCATTTCATGGGAAAATACCTCTAATTTGGGCCCATTGCTCTTACCCCAGTAATTCCTACAATTCAGTATCATTAAGATCACTCATCTACAACCTGCGGCCCTCCAGCTGTTGTGAAACTACACATCCCAGCATGCCTTGCCATAGTTTTAGCATTCCATAATACAAAAACTGTGGCAAGGCATGCTGGGATGTGTAGTTTCACAACAGCTGAAGGGTTGAACATGCCCGATTTATGCCGGGATAATGCTTTTGCTTTCCTAACCCTTTCAATACACCCACATCACTTCTTATATATCGACTCTAACCCCTTTTTATTACATCAAGCACTGGCCACCCGATACCCCCTGCCCCCCAACATAGTCATCCTCCTCGTTCTGTTCCCACAGTGGAAGCAAATTATTACACCGAACCTGCAGATTCCATCAGTGGCTCCCAGCATTTCCAGCACGATGGTGGAATTCTGACAAGGATGGAAACCAATTCAGCGTCGGGCGACGGATTTGCTCTGTGTTCTATGCAGAGGCTGCAGCTCTGGAATATTGTGTCCCCGGCAAGGATAACAAAGTCACCACCCGAGGTGTAGCTCGCAGGATTTGGGCACCATGTGAAGGTTAATAATTGCCGATCTGCCCACTCGGAACGCTCACACCTATTCACTCTGACAATGAAGCCTCAGGAGATGACCTAGTTATTCTCCTTCATCTTGGGCTGCAGTTAGTCAGCAAGTAGGAATATAATAAAGCAACAACTGGAAAATTAACAAAATCGCACCATACAGATATATGAAGAACAGAATGCTAGCACGCCGCGCCGGTTTATGGAACGTAAATGGAATTGTTCCATGGAGTAAACTTTATTAGTAGTAGGCACACAGCCATATATGTGTAACATCTCAGCACATATCACTTATATGTATAAAGTACTTCCAAGGTTTGGTTTAACTTTGTTGACAGTCATGTAGTCTACAGTGACCATGTCGGCATGGAAACATGGATGAAATGGTCAACATGAATAGAATGTCAACAAAACCGCGCTTGCTTCTCCGGTTCTCCAATGGTTGACTTCGGGGGCCAGTGGTCATTTAATTGTAATTGCCGCGGGATACGGCATGGCAGTAATTACCCCAATACCAACCCCCCAGCCTTGTAGCCTAACCCTAAGCCACTGCTCTGTTGACTTTGTGGCGTCAACATCAGGACTACGTACTTTTCAATGTGGACATAGCAACTGCATCCCATACGGTGCATGAATCATAGGGTAGTGTGTCTAGATCGACAGTGAATCAAGGCCCTCAAACACTATGCGATTTGGGCCCAAGTTCACCCAATTCTGGCAGATCGGGACAAGAAATCGGGTGAAATCGGCCCAAATCACACATGTAAGACATCAAATACGATGCAGAGTCCGAGTCGGAGGTTGGACGTGCAGAAGATAAGATAAATCGGAATCTGACCATCAGCGGCACATGTATTGCGTCCAATTACGCCTGTAGGTGTGTACCAGCACCGGCACACATCTATCTGCAGGTCCAGTCTCCGAGTGGTGGGCAGGAGATATGATAAAAAAAAAAAAAATTACGTTTTTTATTTTTTATTAATTTACCTGCCCCTGCTCCCCAGGAGTCTTTAAATTGCATGCAATAGATCGCATGTAAAAAATGGCACATCAAGTGGTGGCGCTAACAAGATAATCAATGTTCTTCACTTCACCGGTCAGCATTTTTTCTGTTACAGCTGATCGGTGTAATGGGTTTGTGTTTGTATCTTCACCTTCTGACAAAAGGACAACTTTCCACCAACCCTTTCCACCCCTTCAGCCTGGTACAGTATGGTGAAAGGAGTTTACATCACAATGAGAAACCTGTATAACCCTTGAAGTGCAAAGTGTATTTGTCAAAATAGGCGTGAAAATTGCCAAGCAAACATTTTTATTTATCAGAACGACCTGGAATGTTTACATTATATAGGAAATCTTCTCTTTTTTATTTTTATTTGAATTTATATAACAAATGTGAGCGACGCCGGCATTTTTAGCGGATATTTTGCACGTCTCTCGAGATGTTGGCACTGAAAGGGTTACCTCCGTCCTCCACCAAACTACCACCATACAGTCAGACACCTGCAAACCCCTAATCCACGTTCTTACCCCTTTCATAACTGAAATGTAAAATACACATGATGCAAATATCAAATTCCCTTTATATGGTGGAAGGAACAGGCCCAGCCAGAGCTCCCAGATGTTTCAGCAGGGGGATAATACAATGCCAATTAAACCCCAACACAACTGCAACGCACAGAGCATTTTTTTTTCTTTTTGCTTTTTAAATACCTGATTTATGCCTCAGCTATTCTATGAAACCTCCGCATTTTGCGTAATACTCTATAAATCCATTAGAACACAGTTTATTACCCCAGAGACCAGGGGTTGCTCTAAGGGAGGGCCTGTCTGTTTAACCATAGCTGTTTTGTGTCTCAGGCAGACCGTTAACTTTCCAAGGTGTAACGGCCAGGGAGAACGTACAGAAAGTAGTCCTTTGTCAGCCGGTTATACAAGGAGAACACTTTTATTGGTAAGCTGCTCAATCAGAGGTCTGTCATTCAGGTGCCAACAGGGAGGGGTAAATCTGGTTAGGAAAAAAAACACATAGCACTTATGTGCTTCTTATTTAACACCTACTAACTTTCATTTGTGTGCTGCCCTGGAGTAGTCAGCCTGTGTCGGCATGTTGGGGGCCCACACCCCAGACCCATACCCAGTGTTAGGGACCCCCAGTGACAGAGACGCCTTGACGTACGGCCTGGGGGCTTAACCCTATATCTGCAGATATATGCAACCAAGATCTCTGTATTATCTGATTATTATATGTATATTTCTCATTCAGTGTGCAATAGGGATACAAACGGTTATACAAGGAGCTCTGTACAGTCCTAAACCATGGATGGATTGGGGAAGGGGGGAGATGTAAAGTCAATACGGCCGCCTAAATGGTGTGACTGCATTCCGTTATATGTATGTCCCTCCCGCTCACATATATAAAATTTAGTTGCAGCGCTCTCAGGATGCAGGAAAAAAAATCACAGCCAAAGAAACAAAAATCTATGAGCTGTGACAGTGCGAGGCCCATGCTACACAAGGATGGGTGCTGCGCTAGACAACTGTGCGTGGATTAAGTCCCATTCAACTCCAGGAGAAAAAAAACATATGGGGCGAAATGTAATAGGGTGCGATTTTTTTCGTAAGAAAAGAATCGCACCAAATCGCACCTTTAAAAATCGAATTTTTTGCCGCGAATTCGCATATGTAATGAGATGCGAATTTGCGGCAAAAAAGTGCGATATGGTGCGATTTCGGGCGCTTTTTTAGTCTTGAAAATGTGCGATTTTCAGTCATGAAAAGCGGCACATTTTCAGTACTGTGCGCTGTGTTGTAAAAAGAAAAAAAACGGCGTGCGGTCCCCCTCCTAAGCATAACCAGCCCCGGGCTCAAAAAGCCGGTGCTGGTATAATAAAATCAAAGGAACAATCAAGTTGGGGTTCCCTGGATTTTATAAAACCAGCACCAGGCTCAAGGTCCGGCGCTGGTTTCCAAAATACGGGGGACAAAATGACTAGGGGTCCCCCGTATTTTAAGAACCAGCACCAGACCCAACCAGCCAGCAGGGTAATGCCACAGCCGGGGGACACTTATTATATAAGGTCCCGCGGCCAAAGCATTAACCCCCTGGCTGGTCAGCATGGGCAGGGGTCCTGGGGAAGTGGGGACCCCCCCAAAGAAGAGGTGTCCCCCCTCCAGGACTTACCAGCCCATGCTGAAAGTCCGGGGCTGTCCCCGATGCCCCTGGGCATCGGGCTGATGTAAAGTTTAAAAAAAAAAAAAGAATATAAACTATTGTTTTCTACTGTAGAACTATGAGTCCCAGCAAGCCTACCCTGCATGCTGGGACTTGGAGAACCACAAGTCCCAGCATGCGGGGCATTAAAGGGCCGGCTGGCACTTGTAGTTCTACAGTACAAAAAATAGTTAAATAAAACACACTGACACCCTGAAAAATAAAAGTTGAACACCAATACTTGTTTCCTATCTGGGCGCCCACGATTTTAATCGCGGGCATCGGGGGTAAAATCGGGGCCATCGCGGGCATCGCGGCCGATAAAAAATCGGGTGCGATGTGCCAGACGCGATGCCCGCGATTTTCCCATAGAGAACAATGTTAAATGCCTCAATTTACCCGCGATGACCGCGATTTACCATAGGAAACAATGTTAAATGGATCAATTTCCCCAAATTTTAATAGGGAACAATGGGAAATGGTGCAAAAACACCCCTGAACATAAAAATGTCCCCCCAAAAGTAGTTGACACCACCCCGCCATCAACGTGAACCCGAAGCGTGGCGAGCGCAGCGAGCCCGCGAGGGGCGTCGGTACGCGTCCTCCGACCTTTTCATGCCCTACTATCCACTAGGGCGTGGAGTGAGAATAGAATAGTGTGGCGAGCGCAGCGAGCCACCGAGCCCGAAGCGTGGCGAGCGCAGCGAGGGGACGCGGATACCTTCACAGGTAAACGCGTCCCTTCGCGGGCTTCCCAGGTGTCCGCGTCGCCATGGACACCTGGGAAGCCCGCGAGGGGACGCGTATAACTGTGAAGGTATCCGCTCGCCACGCTTCGGGCTCGGTGGCTCGCTGCGCTCGCCACACTATTCTATTCTCACTCCACGCCCTAGTGGATAGTAGGGCATGAAAAGGTCGGAGGACACGTACCGCCGCCCCTCGCGGGCTCGCTGCGCTCGCCACGCTTTGGGTTCACGTTGATGGCGGGGTGGCGTCAACTACTTTTGGGGGGACATTTTTATGTTCAGGGGTGTTTTTGCCCCATTTCCCATTGTTCCCTATGATAATTTGGGGAAATTGATCCATTTAACATTGTTTCCTATGGTAAATCGCGGTCATCGCGGGTAAATTGAGGCATTTAACATTGTTCTCTATGGGAAAATCGCGGGCATCGCGTCGGTCGCATCGCATGTCATTATAATGACATGCGATGTACCCGCGATGCCCGCGATGGGCGCCCAGATAGGAAACAAGTACCGAACACATACACAGCCCACACATACTGATACTTACCTACCTTGAGCCCGTAGGTCAGTCCCTGGATCCTTGGTCCGGGCTCCGGGGCTCCAGGGCAGAAGAGTCCGGTTCCGGGGCCTTGGTCCTGGTTCCGGGGCTGGTCCGGGCTCCGGGGCTCCAGGGCTGAAGAGTCCGGTTCCGGGGCCTTGGTCCTGGTTCCGGGGCTGGTCCGGGGTTCCGGGGCTCCTGGGCTGAACAATCCGGGGTCCAGGATCCGAAGTAGTCCACAGGGGTACCTGAGGAAGGAAATCCTACTCACCTGGTCCCCGGCGACGACCCCGGCATCTTCAGCTCCAGGCGCGCTGCTCCCGGCTGCTGTGGTACCCGCTCACGGACTGGAGAGGCGCAGAGATTTTCATCTTCCGCGCCTTTCCTCCGGATGATTCTATTGGCCGCCTAGCGGCCAATCAGGAGCCGACTTTCTCGGCTCCTGATTGGCCGCTAGGCGGCCAATGAAATCATTCTGAGGAGAGGCGCGGAAGATGAAACATCTCTGCGCCTCTCCAGTCCGTGAGCGGGTACCACAGCAGCCGGGAGCAGCGCGCCTGGAGCTGAAGATGCCGGGGTCGTCGCCGGGGACCAGGTGAGTAGGATTTCCTTCCTCAGGTACCCCTGTGGACTACTTCGGATCCTGGACCCCGGATTCTTCAGCCCAGGAGCCCCGGAACAGCCCCGGAACCAGGACCAAGGCCCCGGAACCGGACTCTTCTGCCCTGGAGCCCCGGAACAGCCCCGGAACCAGGACCAAGGCCCCGGAACCGGACTCTTCAGCCCAGGAGCCCCGGAACCCCGGACCAGCCCCGGAACCAGGACCAAGGCCCCAGAACCGGACTCTTCAGCCCTGGAGCCCCGGAGCCCGGACCAGCCCCGGAACCAGGACCAAGGCCCCGGACTCTTCTGCCCTGGAGCCCCGGAGCCCTGAACCAGGATCCAGGGACCGACCTACGGGCTCAAGGTAGGTAAGTATCAGTATGTGTGGGCTGTGTATGTATTCAACTTTTATTTTTCAGGGTGTCAGTGTGTTTTATTTAACTATTTTTTGTACTGTAGAACTACAAGTGCCAGCGGGCCCTTTAATGCCCCGCATGCTGGGACTTGTGGTTCTCCAAGTCCCAGCATGCGGGGTAGGCTTGCTGGGACTCATAGTTCTACAGTAGAAAACAATAGTTTATATTCTTTTTTTTTTTACACTTTACATCAGCCCGATGCCCACCGCCCAGGGGCATCGGGGACAGCCCCGGACTTTCAGCATGGGCTGGTAAGTCCTGGAGGGGGGGACCCCTTCTTTGGGGGGGGTCCCCACTTCCCCAGGACCCCTGCCCATGCTGACCAGCCAGGGGGTTAATGCTTTGGCCGCGTGACCTTATATAATAAGTGTCCCCCGGCTGTGGCATTACCCTGCTGGCTGGTTGGGTCTGGTGCTGGTTCTTAAAATACAGGGGACCCCTAGTCATTTTGTCCCCCGTATTTTGGGAACCAGCGCCGGACCTTGAGCCCGGTGCTGGTTTTATAAAATCCAGGGAACCCCAACTTGATTGTTCCTTTGATTTTATTATACCAGCACCGGCTTTTTGAGCCCGGGGCTGGTTATGCTTAGGAGGGGGACCGCACGCCGTTTTTTTTCTTTTTTTTTGTTTTATCTATTTTTTTACAACAGAACCATGCACAGATCTCAATGATCTGTGCATGTTTCTGATAAAATCGCCAGGCAGAACCTGGTCTATTTTTTTTGCGATTTTTAGTAACCTTTACTAAAAATCGCAACCCATTAAATATGCGAGTTCTATCCTTTTTAATGGGAAAACATCTGGATGCGATTTTTAGTCTAACTACCTTTAAAAAATGCGATTTTTCCCGCAAATCGCACCCTATAAAATATGCGATTTTCGGGAAATGCCCGAAAACGGCATATTTTGCGGGGGGAAAAAAAAAATCGTGAAAAAAAAAAAAAAACGCCTCCCATTACATTTCGCCCTAGGTTTCTGAAACACTGGCATAATTAAAAAAAAAATGGTTGAATGCATTTCCCCCCGTGGGCACGGCTGCGATCACACGTGCGGAGCAGCGTTTACGTGATCCTGGACTCCGAACACTGGCAGCCCAGCGATGAGGCTTGAATCGGGCGCACAGTCACAAAACCAAGACCACTAAAATATTAAAGTGTATCCAGTAATCAACACAGGCCATTTGCAGAGTGAGACAATATTCCGCAGCCAATGAAATCACTACCAACTGGTGACATCATGAGGAACTAGATCTTTGGGCACGTCACATGACCACAGCAAACCGACATCAACATTGATTCGACCAACAAAATGAATGCTAGCGATTTACAAAATTGCGCACTGGATTGGGAGGCACATTGTTATTTATGGTTCCTGGCATGAATCCTCCATGGCAGTGTTTCCCAAGATGGGTCCACAAGCGAGCCTAACAGTGCGTGTTTTCAGGGTTTCCTCAGGAATAGTTTGTGTCACCTGTAGAACTTAATGTTAGTCAATTAACATATGTGCTCTGGCTAGATGACCTAGAACACTTAACTGAGGCTCCACCATTTTCCTCACACATGCCGGAAAACGGTTGAGTTCTGAGGAGAACCAGAATCTAGCAGCTCTGGGTCTCAGACTTTGGAAGAGCAGCAATCTTAAGGACATAGAACTTGCTAGAAATATGGCATTGTGCACAGAGCAACCTCTGAATACACACACACGTTGTACACAATGCACAGCATACATCACAGAATGACAACAGGTTATATAAATGTACCGCTGGGGGCTCGCTACACTCTGGGATGAGGAGATCACATTGTCAGATGTCTGGTGACATACACACATACAATTCTAGACATTACCGGTGGCATCCCCGCTCGGACACACAAATAAAGGACGTCTGAGGTTCACCTTTCTCAATCCATATGCAGTCCTAGAACGAGTGAAGGGGTTAACATCATACAGGTGCATTCCCAGAAGCCCTGGTATAAAAGGCAGCCACTGCATCTGTTGTAAAGCCTCTGGCGCTGCATTATTAGCCAGATCAGTGCGATGTCAGGGAAGGCTGTCGCATTAAGTCTGCATCACTGACACACAACATGCTCGGGTGAATGAAGATCTGACTGTACAAGATAACTCTGCAAATCCCATGTAAGGGCGCAGCACATTAAGGATGAGAATACACCAGTGGGACATGAGAACATTGCAGTCACAAACAAGACTGGCTGTTGTAGGGCAGAAATGATATTACTAGTAGCCAGCCTATATCTGCTGCAATACTTGCATCTAACCGCTGCAAACCAGGCATGAAACCACAGCAGCCCATCACGGCCTAACATGTACTACACAAATCAACCTTCTTGGATTGCTCTGGTCCAGTGCAAATGCTGCCCCTAAATAACAAATAAGCCCTCAATATCTAAATACGTGCACGCAGAGATAAGAACGCACAAGCAGAATTTATACGTGGTCTCGCTCAGTCTCTCAGGGTAAAGTGCAAGGACATTCTGTATGTAGTAGGGATCAATGAGCCTTAAACTGGGGCCCGGTCAGTAGTGAGTGGTAACTGCAGGTGTAAGATCACAACACGGCAATAGCAACTGTGTACACACGAAGCAATCTGATAGCTGGCAATATATTTACAAGGCAAATACAACCTGGTTTTGCCTTGTTAATGATTACAGCTTTACACACAAAAAAAAAAAAAAAATGGGCAGACTCACAGATCCCGCCCCTGCGGAACTCTGAGGCAATTACATTTGGCCCTAGATCTTAATTCAACTTTTTTTTTTATTATTAGGTTTTTTGGTACTTATGTAGTATCTGGGCGCCCGATTTAGAAATCGGGTCGGATCGGGCACATCGCATTGCATGCTACCAAATCGTATGCGATGCGATGGTCCCGATTTTTCCATAGGAGTCAATGTTAAAATGGTCTGAGTCCATTTTAACATAGAATTCAATGGGAAAAAGGGGTCCTTTTCCTTTCCCCACTATCTAAGTGGGCATGGAGTTGGATATAAACCTGTGGCGAGCATAGCGAGCCACCGAGCCCGAAGCGTGGCAAACGTAGCGAGCCCCGCGAGGGGACACAGAATACTTTTTTGCCGAAAATCGCGTCGAATCGCATCTGATTGTATGCCTTAAGGTAAGGCATACAATCAGAAAATCGGGCGCCCAGATACTACATAAGTACCGTTTTTTTTTAGAGAGAGAGAGAAAAATAAATACAGTATAGGGACAAGCTCAATGATATGTTTGCTAACCACATACTACACAACGCATGTACAACATGCGGCCCTCCAGCTGTTGTGAAAACTACACATCCCAGCATGCCTTGCCACATCTTTGTACTAGATGATTCTGCAGATTGATAAGTCCCGCCATACAGATATCAGGCAGGGCTGCGGTAGGACATGGTGATCTCTCGGTGTGGCAACCATCTGCCAACTCTACATGCCAAGTATGTAATCCAGGATTTTCTGACAAGCCCAAAAATGATCAGATCAGCTACGATAAGATGATTGTCTGGCATTGGAATCTATTTACAGCCACACAAGATCCATTTGCCCACATGGCTGCATTACATGCAGATCCTCAACTGTACTTGATGCTGCACCCCAATGTCTCCCGCCTGGTGAGTTTATAGATACACACTGGGCGGTATTCAATGAGAATACCTGCGAGGTGCAGCGAATCCTTTTTAGGATTCGCTGCACATTCGCCACGTTCCGGAGCCGGCGGGCTCCGGTATTCAACGTGTCAGGGGCTCGCTGCCCCTGACTGGCGAATATGAGCTCCTGCGGCGATTGCCGCAGGGAGCCTGAGGACGGTGCCAGGCAGAGAGATGGTAGTCTCTCTGCCTGCCCCAGAACTTTGTGGGGGGTAGGTGGGCTCCCCGGGTGCCAGGCAGCACAGGCTGCCCCCCGGGGGTGCCAGCAGGGGAGCGTATATGAATATATGAATATGTAATGAGCGGCTCGGCTCCGGCGCCCCCTGCTGGCTGCTGTGTAAAAAAAAAATATATATATATTTTTTTTTTAATTAAATATATATTCATGTGCTTACAGCACATGAATAAAAATAGCATGCCCCTCCTCAGAATAAAATTTCTGATTTTTTGACACCAAATGTAAAAAAAAAAAAAAAACAACACTTTATTTTAAAAGTTCACATTCCACTTCACCATAAAATGATAGCGATTGCTACTCGGTGAATCATGGTGAAAAAAACCTTGAAATGTATTCGCCATGTGGTCATTGAATAGGGTGATTCACCGTTTTAGTCAGAAATTCGCCAAACAGCACAAATTCGCCATAAAAAAATGGCGAATCAGGCTCATTGAATACCGCCCACTCTCTTGTGTGTGCCAGTGTCTCAGTGAACCCCTGAAGCAGTGCATGGGGTGGTGGTGGTGGGGGGACACAGATTACAACATTACCACATCCTGGATCCCAGCCAAGTCACTTAACCATCAGCACTAAAAAGGGAATTTCTGAGATACATTAGAACTTGGTTAAATATTTCAGGAGTTCTGCGCTTACCCCCACCAGCATCTCGTTAGTGAACTGAATTTCAACCCAGCACAAAACCGGTTTATTAATACCATTAATTGCATTTTAGAAGAGCGTTGATCACACAGAGGAATGATCGGAGCGCCAACTCTGCTCAATGCTCAACCAGGCTGCGCAATAGCGGTTTTATTATATTTGCACATAATAATGAGAATAAAATGCCGACCTATGGGAGACAAGAACAAGGAACCGGCAGATTTCCAAAATAACGAAACATTCACAAGAGTTCTTTTATTTGATAAGGATAACCGCTGCCTGGACTTCATTTGGTTATACCGCTGTCACACCACCAGCAGGGGGAACATAGACGACAAAAATGGTCACGTTTATGGAGAACAAGGCGTAAAAAAAGCTGCCCAATTACATTGCTGAAAAGAGACCGGTTTAGCACTTGCTGGGCCCCCATTACTTATGGGCACCAAAATTTAATTGAAAATCAACCCCTCCACCAATCAGCAGTTTTAGGAGCACTGAATGGGACTATTTGATACAATGCGATCAAAGGTGTATAGGGACACGTGTATGTTCAGTACATAGGGGGTCATTCAGGGACACAGCCCGAATGATTACTGAACAACCACATTGGCGCACGGTACGCAATGCATGAAGGCTAGCCTGCAGGCGTTTTGGGGGGCATGATGCCAGCGTTTTCTGGGTACCCCACAGAAAATGCAGGTGATCTCCTGGCGTTGGGAGCGGGGGCTGCTAGCCTCAGTCTCCCCACGGCCTTTGCAGTGCAGAGTAAGTCCTGGCTCACTCGGCACTGCGAGCAGGGGGAAAAGCATTTGATGGTAAATGATTTTCCCTGTTTGCACACTTGCGTAGACAGTTGTAGCCATGCTGGGGGACTGCACTCTGCAGGGTGGCGGCTCGCAGCCCAGCAAGTAGGTCTGAATCGTGCCAATATTTACAGACACAAATAGAATAGCATTACCACCCGTGCAACTGGTATTTACTTTACCGCAGCTAAACAAGTTTCCACCAATGACTTTAGGCTATGGTCCATTGTCCTTATCATGCGGATGGCGAAACGACCCAATCACACAGCGTAGCAGACGCAGAGACAATGCGGTGACCGCCACAGACCTTCGTTCCTCAGATGTTCCTACATAAATCAGTAAATGCCGGAAGACCTTACGAAGCGCAGATCACATTCCAGGCCTTCTGCGGAATCTCCAGTGAGAAGAGAGTGCTGACAAGCCTCATGGTGTAAAATGATACCCACTGGGAGCAAATAATCTGCCACATCCCCCAGAACAATATCTATTAGACCAAACAATGAGGAGAACAAGGTTCCGGCTTAGCCGCGTCGGATGCACAGCAAGTTTACCATTCCCCCACCGAGAGCCAAGCAAGCTGAGAGCCAGTGACCTAGATTTTATTGGCGATGTTTCCATAATGCGATATAATTACAGAACAGCCAGACACGGAGCAGGCTGCAGCAGAAGCGGAGAACCATGGTGTTATAGGACCACGGACTGGACAGTGGAGAAGGCACAGAAACTAAAGTCTCCTCTTCTAGAAGACGCAGGATTCCAGGGTAAATGAGACAGAATGACAGTCCCCAGGATAAAGGTGCCCATACACTCTGGGTTTTGCCTGTGCAATGCGTACCCCCGTACTTATTGTAGCCCAATGCTGTAGCACATCGCATGCTTTTTAAACTAGGGGGTTGTTCCAGACAATGGTCGGGGGGGAGGGGGGACGCGCAGGGGACTGATCTGATCAGAATAAATGCCAATATGTTATAGCCTATAGTCGTGTGGGAATTTCTGAGAGCCTGCCTGCATTTTTAAAGCGGCAATCATTTGCAAGGCAAATGCCAGTAAGTATGAGTGCCGCTTTAAATTACATATTGCATTTGATATATACTAGCCAAAAGGTGGGGGCAGGGCAGCCGAGAGGAATGCCGGGCCCCCGTAAAATTTTGGGGGTGTGGCCTAAGTCTGTGTGGTGTGGGCACCTCCCACACTTAGGCCACACCCCCAAAATGTTTAGAGGTGGGTAAAAGAAAACTCTAAAAACTGTAATATCAGATGCAGCACACACCTACAGCATGTGCTGTGCTGACAGCAGGCTCAGCATGACCTCTCACGCCGTCAGTGAGACACTCATGCTGAGCCTGCTGTCAGAACAGCACATGCTGTAGAAGTGTGTGCTACTGGTGATACCCGGGAGGGACGGAGGGGGAAGGGAGGGGTCGAACCAGGGCCCCTGCGGGGCCCCTTCAGCAAGCCTGGGCCCGGGTAATTAGTACCTGCTCCCCCCCCTCTCTCGGCTCCCCTGGGTGGGGGGTAACTGATGTGTGGGAGCAAGCACAGAGAACCACATTGACTGCCCTTCTGAGCAATATCCTTTAAATTCCCGTCCAGTGCGTATGGGTCTGTAGAATGGCTGCTTATCTGTGTGGCACTCCATCACACACACGTTATCTAGAATAGCCTTCTATTCCAAGAGCAATAGATAATCACTCCCACCATAAAGTCGTTTGCATTGTCCAATCCGAAATCAATTGATTTGAATGAAGAATCCTCCTCATGATCAAATCACCGGCGCCAGGAAGGAAAGCATAGAGAAAACAGCATGTGATTAACCAGGCCGCGCTACAACACTTTCCCAGCCCCGTAACACTGAAGTCGGTTGGGACAGGAGGCAGGAGAGCGATGTGTCATCCTCATGTATTTGTGCACAGAATCAATGCGCCATCGTCAACCGTTCCACCTATCAGTTTACAGAATGTAATAGAGCTAGAAGCTAATTGGTTGCTATGGGAAACCGTAGCATAAACACTTACAGAATACACTCTATAAAGTGTTTGTGAAACACGAAGCACTGGGCATTCTGCAGAGCTTGGGTTGCTTTTGTCTTTCACTGGAAGCAATAATAAATACCGTCCTTCAGATCTCAGGAACTATATACGATCGAAGCACATTTTTATTCTGATTCCAACACAAAGCGCTGTCACCATACTGTCCAAATACTGCTATAAAGTCTGATTATTTCTGTTCACATTCGTAGCCCTGAAAGGAAAAAATAATCATCTCAGCAGACCCAAAATAAAAAAGGAAAGTAAACTGAAGACAAGCTCTCTGGAGCTCCAGTAGTGTGCTCTCTCCTGAGGGCACATTTTATCTATAACTGGCTTGTGGGAGGGGAAGCAGAGGGGAGGAGCCAGTACACCCAGTGTTAAGTTTTCTAATGTGCCTGTCTCCTGCGGATAACCTCTTCCCCCCCCATCGTCATGAACGATCCCAGTATCCCATATGGATGATAGAGAAATCATGAAAAGTCTAATGGATTTCCCCAGGTGGACCATCACTGCCCAATACTAGCAGTATTTAATTTGATCATATCCAAGATTTCAGCTTTATTCCAGTACATCTTGATTAAAAAAATCGGAGAGCTGGTGACTACGGGGTGTATTTACTAAGCAATGGAGAAAGATAAAGTGGAAGTACCAGCCAATTGGCTCCTAACTGTCATGCAACAGCCTGTGTTTCAAAAAAGACAGCTGGGAGCTGATTGGCTGGTACTTGATCTCTATTCAATGCTTAGTAAATAGACCAGTAAACAGGATCTAGGAAACTGGTATTGTCACAGGAATTAATCTGTCATTTTATGGATCTTCTGTTTAAATGGAATATAGCGGATCAACGACAACGTGTAATAATGCCGAGTATAGAAAGGGCTCATCGTAAAGACCTTCTGCGTGCATTGCACTATATATATTTTGATTGCTTTTTTATTGTGCTATAAATAATAAATGTTATGTTTATGACTCATTTGGTGATCCATTGTGTTATTGGCAAAGGTAAAACGTGAACGCGCCGGGTGTGGTGTAGCTCGCAGACAATGACTAAGTCAGCCAATCGGTCGACTCCAAAATATCGACATGCATAAGGTCGATACTGAAAACGTTAACTCAAGATTTTCACCTTTTGGTTTAGGGCACATTACACCCGTTAGATCAGTAAAGGACAGTGTGCACATAGCATGATGGGAAGAGATATTATGTATGTTGTTCCAAAGGCCTCTATGGAAAATATTTGCCATTAGATGTTATTTTGATAGAGGCCTAAACAAACAGCCAATTAAAAGTTCTTACACAAGCTTGTATGGGTCATCCCATGGCCAAGGTCGACAGGGTTAGAAAGTAGACAAGCATTAGGTTGACAATGGCAAGGTCGACAGTCAAAAAGCGGACATGAGTTTTTCCCTTCCCTTCAGGAACAGCGCACTATTTATATTCTCCTGCCATGCCATAGTGGATGCTAGAGCATGCAATACCGCCTGACAGGAAATGTCAACTAAAAATAATGTGGAAAAACTCATGTCAACCTTTTCACTGTCGACCTTGCCATTGTCAACCTAATTATGGTGTGGACCTTCACACTCTGTCAATCTCAGCTATGTTGACCTATTTCAGGTGTCGACTTAAGCCCTGTCAACCTTCGTGGTCAACCCAATGACTATCCCACACAAGCTGTGTACTCACAGTTCAGCGCAGGGAGCAATTCAATATTTTGTATTAAGCTCCCATCTAGAGTGTCCGGGAGCAATTCAATTGCGTTGCACGACCAGCCCCGAGGCTGCACACATGGCAGGTTTCTGCTCGCACCCTCCTGAGGTGTGAGCAAAAATCCGCCTAAAGCAGGGCTTCGGGACTGGGTGGAATAGCAGCACCCATCACCAGAATTCAATGAACAGCTCCTGGGCACTTATCCAAAAAGCTAAATTCCTGACTAGAGTACAAAATATTTCCCATAAAAACGTGGCCGCCTCAGTGGTCAGCAGCCTGCCCTGAAAATATCCTGGAGAGAACACAACCATGCGTGCAACGCCACTGCAGCACTGCACAACCGAATGACGGCATGGAATGGCAGTGTAGGACAGCTAGTGAATGGGGCTGGGAATAATAGGCTGACCAAGGCAGTCTCCGGTCTTATGGTGACATGGGGGGGGGGGGCAGCTTCTCCACACAATGGACAGAACAATGCAATCCCTAAAAATACAACAGGTTTTTATGAAAATTGGATTTGGAGTGTCAAAATCTGCTAGAGATGTTCAAAATATCAGCTAAAAACGCCAGCGTCGCTCACATTTGTTATATAAATTAAATTAAAAAAAAAAAAGTGTCAAAAAAGATTATATTTCCTCTATAAGGTAACATTGCACGTCATTATCATGAATAGCAACGTTTGCTTGGCAAATATCAACAGGTTTTCAAAATAGTTCGCTATTCTAAAGTTTGCATTAAGAATATCTATCAACCGCACCGAAGACCATCATAGACGTCAGGCTCCTTGTATCTTTCTATTCAGCGCATTTGGGACAATGTGTACGGTGATATGCACCACTAAGGTGCAGATTCAGATCTATTTGCACAGGTCCTAATTTGGTCCCTTCGCCGATGGTTAGGGACTGCACAGGCGCACTGTCGCCAATGCTTATGTGCAGGCCCCGGCAGCGGGTGCCTTAAGCTATTTTTTCCTTCACCAAGGCGCTCGCAGTCTGAGAGACAGGAAGGGAGCGTTCCTGGGTGGACACCCAGCGTTTCACTGGCATGCCCACAAATGGGCAGTCCCCTGGACGAAGTCAGTTACCGCCCTACCATGCAGCCGCCGAGTGGCTCCTGGACCAAGCGGCGGCTGTGAGCACCGGACAGTGAGAAGAAATCATTAGATTGGAAGAAACCACCAAATGATTTCTCCTCTGCGCAGCCACATGCAAACGGATGTGCGTGCGTTAGGCAGGGCGGCGGTAATCTGCTCGCTAGGCTGCGATAACACGCAACCTAGCGGGCATGTCTGACAAGAGCCCCAAGTCATACAGGGCCTTATTCCGATTCACTCACTTCCCCACGCATTCGCACAGGGGAGTGTTGTCTTCGGTCTGCGCAGGCGCTGGGTGCGAGCGGGCACGGCAAACTGCTAGTTCACCATCCAGTTCGCACATACCAGTGGGGGCGACAGGCTGCGCCCACAGGAACGCATAACGTTTCATGGGCGTTCCCATGCAAATGGCCGTGACGCGGGTGCCGGGGGGCGGGCAGCTGATGTCACCGGATGTCAGCTGGCCGGCCCTCTTCCCGTACAGGAAGCACGCAAAGCTAAGGCACCAGAATGTCTTAGTTTTGCATGCACCTTCCAAATCATTCGATGGTCGGCGGCCATTGACTGATTTGGCCCCCGCACCCAAGGCTGCGAATGGATGTTTATGCCATACATCCATTTGCAGCCATGTGGGGAATTGGCAGAGCGAGGGAGGGGGCGGGCGGCTGTGCGAGCGGAGTTTCATCCACACGCAACGCTGCGAATTGCGATAGAAACCTTGCATATCATTCCTGCCTGGATTCAGATGAAGACACACACACACAGCCAGAGAATACAAAAACTCCCCCCTGCCGCACAAATTTCACAAAAAAAAAAAACACAAACCCTCACCCCAAAAATGACACACACACACACACAACCACCGAATCACCGTCTTAAACCCAAGAAAGGCTTCACAGAATCATGAATCCGCTGAGGAGGGAGAGGCTGAAACATTGGAGGTAGCAGAGTTGTGGAAGCCTACCCAATCAGTGGCTTGCTGGCATTATCCACCAATCACACAGTACTAGATACTGCCTTCTTGTTACACATTATACCACCTACCTGCAAACACCTACACATATCCTGCACCGCTAGGAGGAACTGACAGTGGCAGCCCCATGCCTTTTCTCCCAAGTAACAGTGACTATTTTCATACATCTAGCCACCCCCGTCCTATTTATAGAACCGCTCATTTTCCAGAGAAACTAGAAAAATGAAGATTTAACGGAGCACAATTAGCATGCAGATTGCTTGCTGACTTCTGCTCCAGTCAACATCAATATGTGCTGGCCCTGAGGGGGAATAAGATTATGTCTGGGGTCACCAGATCTTCAGGTTCAGAGACGATGACTGGCGCAGAGTCTCTCGTTATGCAGGGACGTTCATCGCCCTACACAGAGACTGTATTAGATTCAGCAGCAAATGGGGAAAATCCTTAGAACAATGAGTCCGGGACGTTCCAATGTAGCTTCTGGCTGTAAAATATGTAAAAGGACAGATGACTACTAGACGGAGCTCAGCGTACTATTTTTGACATGGCTAAGTGTTTCCTTAGCTCCATTCATACATGGCTGCATTTAATGCTAAAGCAACACTAAGGGATAAATAGCCCCACGGGTCCGAGCGGTTACATGCAGGACTTATGGTGGCTTAACGACTTTTGAGATGCGATGAGATGTGGTTGCTGGAATCAACATTGCAATAGTACAGCTTCTTATCAGAGGTGGTAAAGGATTGAGGGGCAGATTTATTAAGCTCGGTGAAGTGATAAAGTGTCTGGTTTTTATCACCGGCCAATCAGCTCCTTGTGTGGTGTAGCTCGCAGACAATGACTAGGTCAGCCAATCGGTCGACTCCAAAATATCGACATGCATAAGGTACATGAAAAAGTCAACTCAAAATTTTCACCTTTTGGTTTAGGGCCAGGACTTTTGCACATTTACTATACATACAGAAATGCTCAGGTGGCAGCTGCAACGGTCTATGGCAGTGGTTCTTAACCCTGGTCCTCAGAACCCCCACACAGTGCACGTTTTCCAGGTCACCAGCAGCTGCCCAGTGTATTACCGACTGTCACCTTTTTAAAATGCACAGGTGACCTGGAAACCATGAACTGTGTGGGGTGTCCTGAGGACCGAGGTTGAAAACCACTGGTCTATGGGGATCAATAGGAGGTGGACTCCAGTACCTTCTGGAGATCGTGTCTTCCTCTCCTAAGTGGAAGGATTAGCCCTTGTTATTTGCTGCAGAGGAGACATTACGGAATCTTTGGGGAGGAGTGAGCTATGACAACCAATCAGCTTTGATTAACATTTATAAAGGGCATGCTTTACAACTATACAGAGCAGCCGATTGGTTGCCACGGGCAACTTCTCCACTCGTTCACTGCTTAAGTATGGACCCCTTTGTGTCCTGTGGATGGCTACTCCAGAGACCAAGTCTGGTGAAACTCACTGAATCATCCCAATACACTAGAGAAATGCATTGTTCTGAGGCGTAGCAGGACGGGCGCTCTGGATTTCAGGCAGCGCTGAAGGATGAGCAGCTGTCACTGTATAAACCACAATAGATGCTCTCAGACCTTCCCCACACTTCCGCCTATCTGGCTGTGCGCAGCTCGTGACCTTGGCTGAACTTTTATAATTGATTTGCAATTCTACAGTGATGGGTTTGTGGCATGTGGGTGGGGTGGCATGGTTTTAGGGTGTGTGCATGTTTGCCTAGGGTGATTCAGGGCAATGGCAGGATAGTGGCCAATGGTATTCTCTGTATTGTTTTGTCTTTGCTTCCATTCTTCCCTCCCAGTTTAATTGATTATACTTTATGGTGTAAACTCAAACAACTCAAATTTAACAAGCAACATTAACCATGCCGCTAAAACACACCTCTATGTAGTTCCTCATGTAGAGGGCAATTGCTTGCAGCCTCCTCGTTAACATACAGGTTGTCAATTTTTCACACACAGACAAATGACTCTGTACTGAATGTGACATCGCCCATGTTGAACATTACGAAAAGGAAGAACACTTCGGGTTTCCCTTATAGCGATCCAGGAACAATATGTGTGGGGGGGGGGTGTGGCAAGGGGTTACCAGGGATTGGCCACAAAGGGACCTATGGCATTAAACCATGCCCAGGATATGCAATAACGTTCGCAGGAAATGTTTTACAGAAGTGGTTAATATCCCATCTGTCGTGATCAAGCTCCAGACCCAACTGCACTGCCCCCGTGCTTGGTCTCTACTCGCTCATCTTGCACCTTTGGTCATCCCCAATTCTCAGTGTGGCCTGCAGTGAATTGCTGTACCATGCCCAGCATTCCCCTACCCCCGTTTGTCTTTTTAATGGGTTCCCCTCATCCGACTTCCTAGTTATTATCGGATAACTACTGCATATTCTGTGTCCTCAGCAAATTTCTGCCTTGAGGACACAGGAGACCCGTTTGGCATTAAGCATGGAACCCTGTAACAGATGGGCATAGATCTTGGCTGAAACAGTAACAAGTAGGAATATATTGCAATAATAACAACCCAAAAATGTATTACAGGTTGAGTATCCTGTATCCAAAATGCTCGGGACCAGGAGAATTTTGGATAACGGATTATTCCGTATTTCGGAATATTTTAATATTTCAATGATGTATTTTGAAGTATCTTGCATTTATGCTGTATAAACACATAATATACACACAAATATATTTTATTACCACATAAAATACACACAAATATATTTTAATTGTTCAAAAAACAAGGTTTCAAAACGTGAAACAAAATGTGTGTACTATCTCAGCAGTGAATTTGAATGCCAAGCAATCATTGTCTTGCACATATATAGTGCCAGTTACATATCATGTCCCCAGTGATGCTGTTACATATGTCCCCAGTGAGTTTTTAGCAAAAAAAATATTTTTTTTCACTTTCTGGAATGTCCGTATTTCGGAATAATTCGGATAACGGATATTCGGATACGGGATACTCGACCTGTACTACATATAAGGAGAATGCAATAATAACAAAAAAAAACATTGTACAGAACTTTCTAGATATGGCTGGTTATTAATGAGGGTATTCATTACGTTGCGATATTTCCCGATAGGGGAAATATTGTCACTCACCTATTCAATACGACCTTTAATGACCGCATTGAAGTGTCAGGTCTGACTTTAAATATATGTCTGATCTGTTTTGTCGGAAACAGCCGTGGATTGTCGAATTCACAGCAGTTTTAGTCCATCGGCTGACTATTCGACAGCCCGAACATCGAATTCAGACTGTCGACTTACATTCCAACAATCCCGGGGTGTTTTTGTCTGATCAGACAGTAACTCAACAGTCAGAATTTCATATTCCAGCTAACGAGTGTTGGAATGTCCAAGGAACGGCCGTGGATTGTCAAAAAAACGGACGTGAAATCGACAATCTGTGGCTGTTTACGACAAAACAGATCAGGCTGTAAAAAAATAAATAAAAACTGTCCGATCTGACATCCTTCAATGCGGTCATTAACGGCCATTTTGAATAGGTGAGTGCCCTGTCCGCACAGATTGAATACCCCCCTAAATGTTCAAGTGGGGGAAAGGGGAACTGGAGAGGACTCGTGCATAAGATTAGATCATATTTAAAAATCCACAATAGGTTTATATACCTGAGAGAATATGGTATGTTATAGTTACTCAAGTGGAGGTGCGCCCCCGAGAGTTAGGATAGGTAGAGAAGAAATATACAGGCATACTTTTTGTTGGGGGGCACACTTATTAAATGTAAACAATACTTGGTACTTGTGTATTATCACGGCGCCCCCAATATTAAGTCGCACAATGTTTTTATCGCATCGCATGCCATACACCCGATGCACTGCGATGCGATGCGATGTAAGCCTTCTATACGATGTTAAATTGTATATGCACCCTAATGGGTGCTTACAATGTTAAATGCACCCCCACGCCACCCCCCCCCCCCCAGTATGAACGTGAACCCGAAGCGTGGCGCGCGCAGCGAGCTCGCGAGGGGCGGCCGTACGCGTCCTCCGACCTTTTCATACCCCCACTTTCCACGTCGGCGTGGAGATGATTTTATATAGTGTGGCGAGCGCACGCACATACCTGTGAAGTAATGCGTGTGCGCTCGCCACGCTTCGGGCTCGATGGCTCGCTGCGCTCGCCACATTATATAAAATCAACTCCACGCCGACGGGGATAGTGGGGGTATGAAAAGGTCGGAGGACGCGTACCGCTGTGCTCGCTACGCTTCGGGTTCACGTTCATAGTGGGGGTGGCGTGGGGGTCCATTTAACATTGTAAGCCCCCATTAGGGTGCTTATACAATTTATAATCGCATCGCATTGTTTGCCATACACAATGCCACACAATTTTGACATTGTATGACATCGGGGGACATCGCGGGACATCGCATCGCATACAATCGCATGCCTTATGGTCTGCGATGCGATGGGCGCCGTGATAATACACAAGTACCCAATCCTTTAGAATGGTAGCTGTCATGAGCAGGGCCCTTTTCCCTCATGTGTTTTTCCTACTATGGGGATACTCAATCAAGTGCGTTTTTTTTTTCCGAACTGTGGCTGTTTTTACTCAAAACTGCATCGGCAAAAAAATTACAAAAAAAAAAATTGGTCGAAAATGGACACAATTTCACCGAAAACTCGGATCGGCAAGTAATTTGCCAAGGTTTTTCTTTAACTAGTTGAAAAATCGGTTCTGTGATCGAATAGGTTAAATGTAAATTTGCCCCAAAAACAGCACTAAATTGAATATTAATTCATACAAATCACTGCTGGGCATTATGTCCCAGACACAAATGACCTTGTGGACTACCCTACAGGTCCTAAACCTATGAGGTGCCCACTTACCTCCTGAACATGTGCATTCTTCTGAGTCTACAGTATGCACTTTATCCGCAGCTTATTAATAATTCAGGACATGTTCCACTAATACTTCCACTTGCTGCCCACATCGTGACCCTTGTAGGCAATGGGCTTGTACAGTGCTGCAGCCGCTCTTACAGAAAACCATCATCTTCATACTTGTTATAGGGTTTAAGGCTACGGAGAACATTTAATAGACATCTTCCGTCTCAAGAAGAGACCTGACCCTGCGTTCACCTCAAGCATTAGAAATCCCCAGACTCAATAAACGCTGATAGATGGTTCCACGCCGCGCATTTCTCCAAGGCGCTAGTGGGGCGCAGGATCCACCTTTAAATACATAAAAGTGTCAGCCGTCAAAGCCAGTGGCTGGTGTAATTCTTTACACAGCAGCGAGAAGCACTCAGTGACGCATACCATGTTGGATGGCCGCCTATTAAAAGGATCTACTAAAAGCATTTCAAAAACGTTTCTGACAAGCTTTGAAATGTTTCTTTTTATTGTTGTTTTTAAAAATTCCCAACCGCAATCACGTGGATCCGTGTACAAAGGGACGAACAACGATCACGCTTCTGAAGGGTGTAGTCTACAGTATGACAACATTATGGACATCAGGTTACTGGAGGTAGTCAGAACAAATGTGGATCGTACGGTTAACAGTTCTAAGATCATACTCAAAAACGGTCACAGTGCACAAGATCAACATGGGGAAAAGGTTGACGCATTAAAAGGTGCGCTCTGTTGCCCATGGCGCACTTTACTATCCCTGATCGGGGTTCACGTGGATGGCATACGGTCACTAGGTCAAAAAGCATTAGGTCGACATGCATGAAGGTCGAAAGGGTCATTAGGTCGACACAAGCATTAGGTCGACATGGGGAAAGTAGACAGTCAAAAGGTGGACATGGGGTTTTTTCACTTTTTTTGAGCCGACAGCTGGCATTTCATGCCGAGCATAGAGATGCACAGTGCCTGAAGCATGGTGAGCACAACGAGCTACATTTCAGTGTCCATGTCGAAATTCAAGACAATTTTTTTTTTTTAAACCCACGTCGACCTTTTGACTGTCGAACTTCCCTATGTCGACCTAATGCTTGTGTCAACCTTGTGACCCTGTCGATCTACCTGCATGTCGACCTAGTTGCTGTCTATTGATCCATACCCACATGGATGGTAAAGTGATAGAAGTTAAGAAAAAAATTGAAAAAAAAAATCATGTGTCAATTACTGCCATGTCGACCATTTTTGCAATTCGCCATTTCATTGCTCATGTCGACCTATCATCCCTATCCCAGTTAGACCAATCATTTATTAATAGCAGGCTTTTCTGCTGAGACATGTAGTTCCACAAAATATAAAATATGAGAGAAAATGCCGACATTTACTACAGGTTGAGCCCTAAAATCCAAACTTCCCAAAATCGAATATTCAAAGTTCTTCTAGTCCCAAGCTTTTTTGATATAGGGAACTCAACCTGTATCAGAGGGCCGTCGATTTAATCACTTTATGCCCACAAAACAAACGAGGGGCGGCCATGTTGTCTGCGTTCTGTGAGTGACAATGTACAGGTACTGGTGCAGCCGCGCAGATAATTTCCCCGCTCTCCAGATCTGTACCGTTCCGCTCTTTCTTTCTATTGTCAAATTATTTTAAACCACAACGGTATGAAGAAGTGTGTAGGTCTCATTACAATTACTGGGCTCTGAAGGAACACTGATCATGCTAATTAGCACACCCACTGAATGCTATTTATTTCCTCTGCTTGTTTACGGAGATCTTCAGCAGCCATTTAAAGGGAACTATTACCTAATAACTGTTTAATACGATGAGTGGTCCAGTGAGCATCGCATCGGGGCCTGCGAGTCGCACCACCAGCAGGTGAGATCTGTCGGATCGGAGCCAAGCCAGACAGACTTGGCTGGGATCGCATGCGATATATCGTATGCAAAAGGACCACATACGAATGATCGGGAAGTACATACAGGGCTTATAAACATAGCTGCATCAGCAGCAATGCAATCTAGTGTCTGCCTGATGCACACAATACTTGAATCCCCCACATAGTGGTGAGGAGCAGAATTAACTTTTTATTATAAAGGATTGTTATAACTACTACCTGTAATGGCCAGGTCTTTCCTTCTTTAACACCCACCAAACCACTTTATGCCGTCACTACAGTGATCTTGCACAAATTTGCAGTCGCAGGCTCAGATATCGATATAGTCACTGCGCTCACTTCTTAATCATCTCTCCTCTACCCCACCCCCTCTCTTCCCCACCCAAAACACTTTCACCCCAGCCTACTGTCTCTCTCTCTATCACCAGCCCCCTCGCTCTACTTCGCATTTGACACAAATAGGAGAGGGGGTCAGAGGTCAGACCAACTCATTACATTACAGGGTGTTGAAAATTTTATCGGCAGTCAATTATATTAGATACATTTTAAAGCAAAGAAAGCAGATTTAGAGTTGTCCTTTATAGGATAGACTTACGTTTTTTGGGATTCGGACAGGGGGGCGCGAGAGCATTCAAGCCCCTTGCGGGGGGGGGGTGTCAGTGTCGAGCTGCCTAATCTATTCTCCCACTATGGAGGTTGTGGACCCCCACGAGAGAAAATAGCCTGTGTTAAGGTGCGTACACACATACAGATTTAGAGAAAAGAGAAAAAGAGGATGGTGGAGCGCTACTATTTTTGAATATCCACATTCCACACCTTTCCCATTGGGGTCCCATATAGGGGTGATTCTTATCTTATAGAATTTTATATACATTGTATTTTAGAGGTGTTTTATTTGTGTTATGTACAAATTCTTGAGTTAGAATATATTAAACTGATTATTGTAATACCCAATTGGTCAATATTTTTAACTTATTATAATTCTTTATAATCTAAAATATTCAAAAATAGTAGCGCTCCACCATCCTCTTTTTCTCTTTTCTCTAGACTTAGTTATAGGGGACTTACCACCCCCAGGTGTGAGCAGCTTGGCAATCCATACACATCTCTTTTAAGCGCCCAACAAGCTCTGCCATCCAGGTGGCAGGGTTTACATTATTACACATACAGATTTATCTGCCCGATCTATCTGGTGGGAACAAAAACCTGGAAATGTATGGGAGCATATGACAATCAAAAATTTCCACCCAAATGCAGGAAAACATAAAAAAATATATATGCGTTGATAAATTTGTTATATCGGAATGATTTAAACGATTTGTCTGAATGATCACTGTCTGTTTTCAAGCGTTTGGGAACAATTTTTTGATTGTCATATGCTCCCATACATTTCCAGGTTTTTGTTCTCACCAGATAGATCGGACAGATAAATCTGTACGTGTGTACGCACCTTAAGTCGGAATTTGGACAGTTGGGATTCCGATGTCAGAGAATCGACTGTCAGAAACCCAACTGTCGGTAAGTCATCAGGCACCCATCCCCGAGACTTACCTGCCCCTACAGCAGCAATCTCCAAGCATGACCTCCAGGTAAGACCACACAGAAGGCTGGCCACATAGGCAATACTAGGCAACTTTTAGCATTGACCCCTAAACATATCGTCCCTTATTAACTAAGAGGACACTTTTTTATGCAGCCATCCTCCCTAATTAACTTATCTCTGAGCCGTTGTACAATCTACCGAGTTCATCTCCCATTATAATGTGAATTACGCGTCTCCAGTATTACCCGGAGAATTATACAAAATTCTGAAACATGAGCAAGCGCCTCATCCGATTGGATTTATGTCAATGCTAGAATGCACACAGATACATTTTAATCACCTACAAAATAAACGGCGTCTAAATGATAGTTTTTGAGCCAACGGAGCTAATTTATCTTGGGGAGCGACCTGCGAGGGTGATCCGTGCCACCATCTGTTTCAATTACGCGGCTGCCAACCTTCCCGACCTTTATTTCAGCCAAGAATGATTCAGCACAGTAGCTGCGGAACTATCAAGGTGGATTTCAAGGTTACAGACCTGGCTGCGAATGCAGCATGACTCAGCGGCCCGGCTTACCCACTGCACTGCGCCCTGCGGGACAGAGTCATCTGAGACAGACGTTGTGGAACATTCCTAGAGAAGCGTTGGAAAGTCAGAAGACGCAAGAATGACTAGGACAGGCCTGCCATTGACAAATCCGAGGCAGTTCCTCGGTCTGGCTGTTGCAGGGCTGGCAGTAGGCCAGGGATACGCAGTTAAAGTATTGCTTATTTTCACTGCATACAGATGGAAGTTGTTCTGGCAGAGATTATTCTCCCTGCATATTCATTACCCTGAGGAGGCGCAGCCAGTTTGGCTGTACAGGTGAAAATTATAGATACATCCTTGAAAAGAAACCGTTAAAGCTTTTATAGAAGTTTACGGCTGAGGCGCTGTGTTTCTGTGCCTTGGCGAACAGATTTATACACCCCGTCCTGACATACGTGCTGGGAAGAGCGGTTACTGCATACAGGGTAATACGCATTAGCGTTCATTGAGGCTTTGTAGTAATTTGTGCAATTAAGTTCTGCAAACACCATTAAGCAAAAAACTTGTTTGATGGTCATAACCACAGCGCAGTGAGGGTGGGGTAGCGCTACTACAGGGCTTTGATTTTTTGAAAATAACTGAATCCCCATTCCCCCCATCCTCCCCCCCCCCCCACACACACACACACACACACAAACAAGCACTCCGAAGTTTAACGGTTGTCGTGACTGAAAGGATCAACAGCTCTGTCCAGCGCCATCTAGTGGGAGCCACTGAGTAAACCAATTGAATTGCCCCTACTGTTTTATTTACGGTCTTTACTTATTAAAAGGATTTCATTAAAAAGGGACTGATGCATCCGCATTTTTTCTTTTTTAAGTCAAAAATGAATCAGCGAAATATGACAAAAAAAAAAAAGGCAAAAATGCCCACAATATCTACAAAAATGTGTGCATAGGCGAGTAATTCGTGATTTACGACCGTGACAGATTTTTTATACAGTCAAAAAGAAAAATCAGCACTTTAATTGAATAAGTTGAATGCAAATTCAACTGAAAATCCTCAAAAAGTGCAGATTTTTAGACTGTCGAAAAATTCAGCACCTAATTGAATACTCCCCTGAGTCTTTAGACGCACCAGCAGTGCACCATCGGTACCCCTCAGTCTGAAGATTCACAATGTCTGTGGTTACAACTGCTAAGTCAAACAGCAAAGGAATCTCACACCATAAGATTCACTCAATAAGCACTCAGGACGGGATTCTCAAACATCCTCCACTACAGATCACCGGCATTCGCATTGTTAATAATAGCATATGCACTAACATATGCGATTATTAACGCAAAGGACAGCTCTTGCGTTAAGAGCTGTCCTTTGCGTTGTGGCCGGTGATGTGCAGCGGGACCCCCTCCCTCCAAGGACACTTAGCCGACTGCTGCTGCCTGGCCAGGGCTCCGCTTCCACCTCACTGCAAGAGGAAGAGGTGCAGGGAGGAGGAGGTCACTGGTCCGGGCAGCACAGCAGGAGGCTGCCTGGACACAGGTGAGGAAGGGGGGGGGGGGGGGGGAATCAGCGGGGGTTGCGAAGGAAAGCCTTCGCAACCCCCGTTCTATTGAAGATAGGATTTGCCCATAGCAACCAATCAGATTCTGTATTATAGTAGAATCTGATTCGTTGCTATGGGCAACATCCCTTCAATAGAACTCTCGTCTTCGTAGATTTACTCCTTACATACTGGTTCTACACATTAAGCTGTGCCAGAGACAAGACATGGCAGTACGGACAGCTTACCAATTACCTCCAACCCAAGTGAGGGGCAGATTTATTAACCTCGATGAAGTGATAAATGATCTGGTTTTTATCACCGGCCAATCAGATTCTACCTGTCATTTTTCAAACCAAGCCTGTAACTACACAGTTAGGAGCCGATTGGCCGGTGATAAAAACCAGACACTTTATCACTTCACCGATCTTAATAAATCTACCCCTGAGCGTGGTCACCCAGGCCAGTTCGGACAACTTTCCAGTGAACATCACAGCTCTGTGCTGTTGCCGTTAGCTACCTGCTTGAGTGAAGCAGAAATAGCCGAGCCCTCTCTAGGAGCAGCTATTAGAGTGCCCGTCTGACTCACGCATTGATCCACGCCACTGTGGGTACCTGGAACATTGCTATTTACAGGTCAGAAACAAACATTATCAGAGCTGTGGGCAGCAGAACTTACTCACACATATTGTGTGGTTGGGAATTAGGAGACTGCGGGGGTTGAATTCAATTGCGGCCGAGCAGATTCGACCAGCTGAATAAGTGCCGTACCCACTGTGCTTTATAGAAGAGGGGCTTTGCTCAAAAGTGTTCACTGTCCCCATAAGGTAGTGAGGACTTTAGGGAATAGGCTTGCGAATTGCCCAGGTGAAGAGGACGAATCAGGCCGCCTCAGACATTGCGGCAATGGCAACTCACCCCCTTTGCTCACAATTTAAGTCTCATCCGTTAACTCAAGTGGAACATATATAAAGCAAGCTCACATTAAAAATTAATTCAAATAAAAAATATTGCAGAGAAAATACACACACACGGTGCACCGGGCATGGTGTCCACGTCGAAATTCGGGACAAAAGAAAATGTGAAAAAATCATGTAGATCTACCCATTGTCTACTTAATACTTGTTTCGACCTTATTCAGGTCAACCTTCAGTGTTGACATTATGACCCATACCGAAGCAATGGTTGCCAAACTTCTTTGCATTACGGCACCCTTGATTACCTGAATTTTTTTATGCACCCCTAGATCAAACATTTCTCATTGATAATGTCATATATTTTTCTGACTTTAAAGATGAGATATAAACCTGATTTTCTTATAGAGTCAGCTACGCAGCAATAGATAGAATGCACTTAAATTGAATTGGTCACGGACCACCAATCAAGAGCACCCCTGCAAGTCCACCAAGACACCCCAAGATGCCAAGGCACACAGTTTGGGAACTACTGCTGTACTGCAAAGCGGTTTTGATTTATTCTAGAGCCATATACGGCATAGAAGATAATGTAACATAGAAACATAGAATGTGACGGCAGATAAGAACCACTTGGCCCATCTAGTCCGCCCCTTTTTTAAACATGTTACCTCAAACCATATTTCATCCTTTTTTTTTTGTAAGGATATCAATATTCCTATCCCAAGCATGTTTACATTGTACTACTGTATTTGCCTTTACCACCTCTGATGGGAGGCTATTCCACTTATCCACTACCCTTTCTGTGAAGTAATTCTTCCTCACATTTCCAATGACTCTTCCTGCCTCTAGTTTCAGTGCATGTCCTCGTGTTCTGCTGCTCATCTTGTAGATTTGGATGCATTTGCTGATTTTAAGTCACGTGCTGCAGTAACCTGCAACGTTACACTAATGATAGATAGAATCAGCCCATCCCCAGTGCGAGTCCGACTGTGATAAAAGTGGAAAAATGGAGAGTGATAAACATAGCCAACCAATCAGCCCCTACCTGGCATTTTTCAGACCCAGCCTGTAACATGGCAGGTAGGAGCTGATTGGCTGGCTGTTTATCACTCTCCATTTTATCACTTTTGAAGCTTAGTGCATCTGGCCCTGAGTCTGTAATAAGACCATTGGTACATCAGACTTTGCACCATGAATACCTGCACCGGTCCTGTGACGTGCAGAATCTGTCAGCATGGCTTCTAATGCGAACAATAAAGTTTCTTGAGTTCATAACCAGTTCATCGACACTCCCATGACCTGCATCTGGAGCAGCCAACTCCAAGTCACCTCCCATTCTTGTGTCTCAATCGCAGCTGCGTCCCGTAACATACACACTGTGAAACGCACGCACTACACGAGATTTAGGGGTTTAGCAACCCTGAACTCAGTCAAAACCGGCATTGCATGCGTTAGATAGTCAAGTCCTTAGTGCAAACGTTCTTTTGGCTGCATCTCAAGCTGCAAATCCCTAGCATTAGCGCCAGCGCGCAGAAGGGAAGCGCAAAGATGTGATACGATAATGTGGTACACAATACTGCAGTGAGGTGTCAGACAAATGAAGTAGTATGCTTCTACAGTTAGTAAAATGTGAAAGTTGCATATATCACATCAAATATAATTAAATACAAATGTCCGTTTGTAAAACTGAAAAAAAAATGAAATTGAGATCTAATTTTCTGGAGTAGCCCAAATGGAATAAATTCAATGAAGTAACACAATCTGACGGCCGCACCATCACACACGGTAGCCGCCACACTAATAGATGAAGTATTAACTGTTGGAGGAATCAATACAAAGCCAGACAATCAGAAGCAGCTACAGAGTGGCTGGGGGTCATCACTTCACCACCCCGACAGGTGTAATATGCGCTTGCGTCAAGGTCTCTCTCTTGTGTATTATCAAATCGCATCCAAAAATCGGATACGATTTAGCAGCCGATTTTCTGCAATTTTCTGCCAATTTCGGTCTGACTTTGATAGTGGGGGTGCGCAAGGATGGAATAGCATGCAAATTGCCAGGAAATCGCGGAAAATCAGACGCAAATCACCCGCTAAATCGCATCGCGGATCAAATCGGACGCTAAATCACATATGATATCGTATGCGATATTGTACGCGTTTTAGATGAAATCGAGCGCCGTTATAATACACAAGTACCCTTAATTGTCCCGATGAAAATTTTTGGTTAATTAGAAGAATTGTGCACTGTAAGGGGCAGACTGCCAGCACGGTGCCTGTGGCTCCACAGAACAATGCTCCTCTATGCACCGGTGTTTCTATGCAGCTTTTCTTAAGAGTAACTAAACGCACTATAAATAGACCTAAAATGATTGCACTTACTACAATAAATCACGTAATTCTGCCAACTCTGCACCAGCCACAGAACAGCACACCGCCGTCTGCCTTGTTTATGCATTGTTATTGATTTTGCTGATCACAACAGGTCAGAACGACAACATCTATATACAGTCTAGTCTAGTGGAAGACATTGAATGCAAGAGCCATGCCATCGCCCGTTGCTGTTGGCATGATAGCGGCAAGTTCCCCTTCGCCGCAAGGACCTGCGGAGGAGAGGGGGAGGGGAGAGGAGGAGCAAGGTCAGAACAACGGACCCAAAAGGACCCTCGCAGGCTAGCTTCGCTCGCCACGCTTCGGGCACAGAGAGCTTGTTCCTTGACTAGCTACGCCACCACTGGTTGCCTTTAGCGAAGTGGAGCGAGCCACCTTGCCCAAAGCAAGCCCACGAGGGTCCGTTTGGGTCCCTTGTTCCAAACTTGCTCCTCCTCACCCCGTCCCCTCTCCTCCCCAGGTCCTTAAGGTGAAGGGGAACTAGTCACAACCCTGTTGGCGTTACCAAGTGTGTATGAACTTGCCATTGTTGGCTTCACCCCCAGGTCTGGTTAGTTGTACACAGCTATGGGGGGGGGACCATAAGTTAAATTGCACCATCAGTTGGCATTCGAGCGGAGAACTTTTGAATTTCCCCCATAGAATGTACATGAAGGCTAAAAGAGACGTTAAGGAACCTCAGGCAGCAGAAGACAAGGATCCATTCATCATCTGAAACTGCAGCACACTACAGCTGACCCTGCAGAACTACAGAGAATACCTTCTATCTAACGCCAGCTCGGATCATCTGGAGAACGAGCGCATATCATTATATCCTTATTATAAACCACCAATACGCAGGAAACAAGGTGTGAATATGCCCAGCCATGGCAGCAGATGCCAATAAACACATAATGCTGGGTAACCGTGACCTTGGCAAATGTCTGGCATATTCTCATCTTGGGATACAGTCACTAGGTCGACAGTATGAAAGTCAACACAAACATTAGGTCGACAATGGGAAGATCGACAGTGAAAAAAAAACATTTTTTGCGCTATTTTTAAAACAGGCGGAATTTCCTATCATCCACTAGTGTGTGGCGGGAGAATATAACAGTGTGCAGAGCGCAGCACATGCGAGAGGACGCGGTACACCGACACGGTGCCCATGTCGACATTTGGGCCAAAAACAAGACAATAACATTATTGGGCGTGGATCAGTTGGTCACCAGCAAGGTGTAAAGACAGTCATTAGGTCAACACCATTATGTCGACATGCGTCTAGGTTGACATGGGGTTTTTCACTGTTTTTTTTACCCAAATGTTGACACAGTCAGCATGGACCCAGGTTAAAGTGTACCGCGTCCCCTCGCACGGCTCGCTGCACTCGGCACACTGTTTTATTCTCCCACCACGCCCTAGTGCCTTGATGGCTAACCTTGACACTCCAGCTGTTGTTGAACTACACATCCCAGCATGCTCTGCTTCAGTTTTGCTATTTGGCCATGCTAACATGCTAAATCTGATGCAGCACGTGCTGGGATGTGTAGTTCAAAAACAGCTGGAGTGTCAAGGTTAGCCATCAAAGCCCTTGTGGATGGTAGGGCAGGAAATACCGCCTGTCGGCACATGTCCGCTAGAAGAGATAAAACAATACAGTGAAACATGCGGATGCCAAAACACAGAGTAAATGTTTAATGTACCGGAATGCCCTGACCATCTGACTGGTGTATAATATGTATGTCAGTACCAATGGTCTTGTTGTAGATTCTATACTTCTCTATGTACAGCTACAATTCCTCAGAGTACTGTCTGGTGGATCGAGCACATCCTAAATGCCAACACCTCACGGTATAAGAGTGGCACTGGGTGCATGATTCACAGCAGCTGCGCTGTGTGCGGGGTACAGCAATAATCCCCCAGGAGAACAAAGGATGACACAGTGCTCAGAATAACCAGAAGGGAACACGGGAGAGACTCCCTGGTGTAATATAAGCACACGGACATGTTATAGTCACACAATTACACAGCACACAACGTGCAGCTAAGTGCTCAGTGACAGAAGTCACTTCTGACTCCGCAACACTTGCATTCATTGTCGATTCATTTTTATCGGCAATAGCGGTCTCTCCATAAAGTGGAGAGAGATAAAGTAGACAGATAAAGTAACAGTGAACCAGGCCCTAACTGTCATTTTTTTCAAACAGTGGGGCAGATAGATTAAGCCCGAATAGATAAAATCTAAGGTGATAATGCACCAGCCAGCTCCAGATGGTCATTTTTCAAACCCAGTATGAAACTTGACAGATAGGAGCTGGTTGGCTGGTGTGTTATCGCCTTTGATTTTCTAGATTTTTCCAGACTTAATACACCTGCTTCACAGCCTTTAACGTGGCAGTTAGGAGCAGATTGGCTGGTACTTTCTCCCCATGCTTGCGTGGGTTTCCTCTGGGTACTCCGGCAGATTAATTGGCTGCCAACAAAAATGAACCCTAGACTGAATGTCAGTGAGTGTGTGTACACGTTGTGGGGAATACAGATTGTTATGTCCACTAGGATTTTATAGGGTTCACAGATTAGTCAAATTCTTCTCCTGTGCATCCTCCCTTTACGGCACCATGACAGTTAGGGGATATATACCATGACAGTTAGGGGATGTATGCAGAACACCCTTGCGTTTTTCTTTTTTTTTTTTAAAGGCTTAATACATCTGCCCCACAGGCCGGACCATCCATCAGGTCACATAGCGATGCACAGGGAGAGTTCACCAACGGTCACATTTTCCAGAGCACAATGGTGATGCAATGAAAATGGCAGCAGGGCGTTTTTACAAAAATCTCCGAAACAAAGCAACCAATTACAATGCCAATATTTTTTCAGCAGATCTACAAGTCACTCAGTCATCTTTCTGCTATTAATAACAATACATATGCAAATTATCTCATCAGTACCATAATCATCCTTAGTTGATATAATGACCATGTACTGTGCAGATTTACACAGCTGATGTTATTACAGGACATTATTCCAGGTATCAGCGGAACTCGCAATAGAAAAACCGTGAAGTTATAATAATTGTTACTTATTGTGTCTGTTCACGGTCAAAATGAAGCTTTTTTTTTGTGTGTGCGGTATTTAGAGAACACCCCCCTTATCTATAATGAGCAGTCTAGAAATCACCCCCAGCGGGCGCCTTTTCTGTGCATCTCCACAAATGTCCTGTGATTGCATCTCTAGCTGATATTGGATAATAACGCTGATTACACCATGATGAAGTGCTCGCAGACTGTCAGCTGTAGGGGAACAATGCAGCAGATGTGACTCCGTTATACAGATATTACTGTAGGAGCCACTGACTCAGCAGAAGGAGGAGGCCGCCGCTGGGTCCCAGCGAGAGCCGGTTCATCTCCCAATAGGATGTGTTTATTACATACCTATGCACAAAGGACCTGTCTATGGACTGAAGGCAATAGAACGATACATTCTAGGTTATAAACCAAGGCTGCCACATTTTCCTCTTATGTTTTTTTTTAACCAAAACACCCCATAATGTCTAACAGTGTTATACTGTGTACACACGGTGAGATTTGACATTAGATTTTGACTATATAGTCAAAATCGCCTGCAGATCGCACAGGTTTTTTACCTTGCGATCCCGATGCGTGCTCCCGTTACAGCACAAATTGAAACCCAGATAGACAGGACAGCAATGACTAGATAGTGCAAATCTAATGCAGATTGTATGTAAATAGTACAGAGTTAGCAAAGATTGCATAGCAATGGAATCTCACCGTGTGTACACACCATAAGTGCCCACACACGCCCCAATTATATAAAAAAAAAACAACAACATCAGATCCGAAATTTTTATCCATTTACCCATCTAAATGTTTCAGAACAAAAAGGTTTTGTATTATATGTGATTAATGCTCAAAGTGCCCACATATTTTATATCATCTATCTCTCTTAGTGTCTCTGAATCACTAACATCTGTTGGCAGCGAGTAAAAACTGCCTCTCTCACTCACATGCACAGAGGCAATCATAAGGTAGTAGACTAGCTTTCAAACTAGTATTAAGGCCCCCATACACTATGCGATTTTGGGACGATTTCATCCGATTTCGGCACTTTGTGCCGATAATCGGATGAAATCGGCCCAAAATCGTAGGTATGTGACATTTGATCCAATCCGATGCGCGGTCCCGTGCGTATCAGACCGGATCAGGGAGGTCGGACGGTCTGTACATACGATCACGTCCGACCTCCCTGTATGCATATGCCTGCCACCTGACAGGCATATGCATACAGACACCGGGGGAGTAGTGGGGGCGGCCAGCGGCAGCGGTGGTGGGGGCGGCCAGCGGCAGTGGGGGCGTGCAGCGGCGGTGGGGACGGGCAGCGTGTGCGGTGAGCGCAGTGTACTTACACATAGCAGCAGCGGCGGGGACGGGACGCGCAGTGGCGGCTATTATATTTTTAAAATACTTGTCAAATGACCGGCCGCTCTCTGATTGGCCGGAGAGCTCTCAGCCAATCAGAGAGCGGCCGGTCATTTGACAAGTATTTTAAAACTATAATAGCCGCCACTACGCGTCCCGTCCCCGCTGCTGCTATGTGTAAGTACACTGCGCTCACCGCAAACGCCCCCACCACCGCTGCCTGTCCCCACTACTGCCGCTGCCCGCCCCCACTACTGCTCACCGCCCTGCAGCTCCCCGGGGTTTTTTTTACATGGGATAAATCGCATGCGATTTATCCCATGTAAAAATGGCACATCAAGTGCCAAATTGTATGTGAGCCTCCCGGGGAGCTGCCGGGCGGCTCGCAGGTAAATTGGGTCCGACTTATCCCTAGGACAAGTCGGCCTAATGTATGGGGGCCTTTACTCTGCAAAGGCCTTTCTGCTCTGCAACACAAATCACTGGTCATGGTGATTAATGGACTAATTAAAATAATGGGATTAGTAAATTCCACCCACTCCAAAAAACAAACACGTAATCTATGAGACATGATCATATTTTGGTGCCGTTCTATAGAAATGTTGCTGTTCAACTGGAAACTTAATGGATGTGACCAGGCTAACCTTATTGTATGTAACTGTATATTAAATATCAACAGAAATCTTTTTTTGTACTAAAATACACAGTCATACTTTAAAGGTCAAAAATCACAGTGCGCTGGATGCAGGAGATCCTCTGGAAAAAAAAAAAAACATTCATATTCTTTACCTCAACGGACAAGTAAATCCACACAATGAAATAGTCGAATAATCAAAATCAGACGCAGTCAGTGGTAAAAAGGCAACAGCTGGGGAGCAAAAAGCTGAAATGGTAAAAGCAAAGCACAAAACTTCTCTCCATTCAAATGTGCTGTGACATAACCGGTATACGGTAAGGTTGACTTAATATGGGTCAACCCAATGACCCATACCTGTCCGCCTTGCTCATCGGCCAGTTTTGGAGGAGTTGTGGATGTACATCAGGATCACTTCAGGCTTCCCGTCAGCCTAATGAAGTAGTAGAAGGCTAATCGCACACACAGAGAAAAAGCTCATTTTGTGCAGTGCCTGAAAATCAATATCAGGTCAAATTACACGGATAGCTTAACATACTGCAAGTCAGTCACTGAGTTCTAGTACGATCTATGCGGCCACTCTGCTCATGCTACTGATGCCATCAGATCCCCACAGAAAACAATAAAATAAACCCATTGGCCCCCATAGAAAAAAAACGGTACTTGTTTCCTAGCACGGCCACAATCTTGCCGGCAAAGGAAAAATCGCGGGCATCGCGTCGGTCGGGACCATTAACATTGGCCCCGACGCGATGCCCCCGATTTTGCCATAGGCTTCAATGTTAAAATATTTTTTAACATTGAAATCGGGAGCATCGCGTCGGTCTTGTGCCATTATAATGGCACAAAATGAGATGGACTTGATTAAGTCCATCTCACATAGTAAAAAATGTGAAATGGGCCAATATGACCCATTTCACATTATATATGGCCCCGACGTCACCCCACGATTGACATGAACCCGAAGCGTGGAGAGCGCAGCGAGCGCGCGAGGGGCGGCGGTGCGTGTCCTCCGACTTTTCATTCCCCTACTATCCACGTCGGCGTGAAGTTGAGAATATATAGTGTGGCGAGCGCAGCGAGCCACCGAGCCCCGCGAGGGGACGCGCATACCTGTGAAGTTATACGCGTCCGCTCGCCACGCTTCGGGCTCGGTGGCTCGCTGCGCTCCCCACACTTAATATTCTCAACTCCACGCCGACGTGGATAGTAGGGGGAATGAAAAGGTCGGAGGACGCGCACCGCCGCCCCTCGCGGGCTCGCTGCGCTCGCCACGATTTGGGCTGGCATCTATCGTAGGGTGGGGTTTACGTTGTAAAATTTGGGGGTCTAGGGAATATTTTACATTGAATCCAATGTAAAATCGGGTCCCAGGGACCCTATTCACATTTGATTCAATTAAAAAATCGGGTCGGTCGCATTACATGCGACCAAATCGCATGCGATGCGACCGACGCAATTTTTCCGACACGACCACCCCGATGGAAATCGGTGTGGCCGTGCTAGGAAACAAGTACCAAAAAACCACCTCACACTGAGCAGTTGAACCATTATTCTCTGGTCTCTTGTTCTCATGTGAGGGCCAATGTATTTTATTTTTACCTGTGGGGACCAGTGTGATTGTTTTTTCCTATAGAACTCACTGCATACTGAACGTAACTGCTAAACCATCCACTTGTGCGTGTAGAAGTGTTCAGTTGATCATTAATCAGATTCATGCCGATTTCTGTTGAGGGTTTCATCTGCTGAAGTTTGTACGTTCTCCCATGTTGCACCTGGTTTCCTCTACCTGTAGGTCAGGCAGCCCCGACCACCATCCACAATGCACACTAGCCATCCAGGTTTTGGCGATACCATGCTTCAGTACACGTGACTTAATAAGTACTTATATATACCGTTCGATTGTACTGCCGATATATTGATGCACCATCGACCAGTGTGTTCCAACGATATATCTGAACTGCGTCGTTTACAGATAGATTGCGTTGGCTGTGCAACACAGCCGATGCTACATCGTTTTGTGCCTGTGGGCGATCCGCTGACCGCCCGTAAAGCCGCGCCATGAGCCTGCCGGTGATTGACAGCCCCGTAGGTGGTCGCATGCAAATGTGTGCCAACATCTGTGAGAGATGTGCAAAAGGTCAGCTAAAAATGCCGGCGTCGCTCGTATTTGTTATTTAAATTCAAATAAAAAATGTTTAAATAAAAAAGTGCGAAAAAAAAAATTCACTTGGCATGCAAAGGGTATAAGAAACCATTTAGCTCCATGACACCTTCATTAAACCAACAGATACTGTACAATTAAATAAAACATTAAAGACTGTTAAGAGACTTCTACAGTCACTGCAGGAGCCATAACATCAAACAGGCCTGGCCAGGACGCCGGGAAATGCGTTTCTTGATTACAGGTTTGTGAAGATGTATCCTCCTAGGTGTGCGGCGTGACACGTCTGATGTGAAACACACACCGACCGGTCCTGAGGAGTGATTATGAGCGGGAATGCCTCTGATCTTCCCTCTTATTACAGCTATGCTGCAGACACATGGTGCCGAATTCTACCCCTTGGGGCTCTACAACTGGGAACAAAGACCTAAATAAATGACGGCATGCTAGCAGACTGACAAGACCCGGCCCGTAAGCTTACAATCTACAGCAGCGTTTTTCAAACAGTGTGCCACCAGATCTAGAGATGTCCTCACCAGTTAAACAGTTATTCTGTGGTCTCTTGTTTTTATGTTTTTTTTTTCCTGTGGGGACCAATGTCATTGTTTTTTTTTTGCCTATGCGGGCCAATGAGTTTTTTTTTTTCTGTGGGGTCCGCTGGTGTACCTTGGCAATTTTGATTGGTGTGCCACAAGTTAAAAATCACTGATCGACAAGAACAATGCTCAGTATAGGTAGTGTGTAGAGGAGCAATTATCTGGTAGATGTTCTTGCGAGTGGAGGGGATAAATAGGATGACGCAGCCTCTTGCTTGAGATATGTGCAAATTGCGGCGCGGTTACAGGCTGTGGCCGCAGACAGGACAAGGGGAACATGGACAGTCCTGAATCAGGACGACGCTTAAACAGTGAGCTTGAGGGGGAAAGTGCGTATTGAGGCATTGTCAACAGAAGGACTGGAGAGTAACCTCATGTAAATGGACGCTGGTGGAAAGAGTCAGCTCTCATTTGAATTGGCAGAAAGACATTCACTTAAGCAGGTCAAAGATGGTGAGCGATCCGGGGAGGAAGGATATAAACATTTGGGTTCCACTTTATGATGAGATAATGCATCACCCAAAAGAAGCCATATAACACCCCTTTTACACTAGCCCTGCAAACCCAGAGCGTGCAAAATCCTGGGTTTGAGGGAGTAAACGGTCTGACCCGGGTCGGGAGAACGGAGATTTCAACCCAGAAAGTGCTCAGGGTTGAACACGAGTTCAACACGGATCGCGGTGCAGTGTAAACGGGTAACCCGGGTCGTCTCACTGCTATGGAAAAGTCAGCGCTGGGAAATGCTCTCATCTCCCAGCAGCGGCTCAGGCCCCGCCTCCAGTGACGTCACTCCCCTGGCATTATGCCGGGACGGGAGACAGGTTTAAAAGGGGCCGCACCCAGCTGGGAGCAGAGTCTAAAATCCCGGGTGGACAGGCTCAAAGCAACAATAAATTGCAGCCTCAGCCTTGGGAGAAGCTAAAATATCCTCTAACAAGTCGGCCACATCGTGTAATCTCACTGAAATAAATTGAAATAAGCCAAAATGATCAAAAGTGTATGGCTCACTGAGTCGAGCCATAACAGGTCGACATGCATGGAGTCGGCCACTGAAGGTAGAAATGGCTAAGGTCAACAGGGTTGAAAGGTGGACACAAGCATTAGGTCAACAATGGCAAGGTCGACATCCATTTTCTTGTCCCAAGTGTCGACACTGTCGTCATGGACACCGTCTACATGTACAGCGTCCACCATCTCACTACGCTCGGCACACTATTTTATTCTCCCACCATGCTGTAGTGGATGATAGGGCGTGAAATACGGCTTGTTGGCACCAAAAAAAGTGAAACTCATGTCGACCTTTTGACCGTCGACCTTGCCAGTGTCGACCTTCCAACCCTGTTGACCTAAGCCATTAATAGGGTCGTCCTTATGACCGTATCCCGTTCAAAGTGGGGTACAATCTGCCCCTTCTGTTATGTATGATTATAGTAGTATAACTGCATGACAAACCCCAATTCAGAGCCATTCCGCCAGGTCCAAAAATCGGACTGTGGTCAATGGTTGCGCTACTGCCCATTGGCCCCATTGCGTCCAATTGACATGGAGTGAGCGTGTGGGAGTGGATACCGGCCCATATCATGGGCGTGCCCGCAAAAACGGTGAGCGCGCCCCTATGAAACACAGGTAGAGTTTGGGAAAACACATGGGGGTTTTAGGTCTTCTAGGGGCGGGTAAATGAGGTCGGTGCCCGCCGAGCGGGTCCTGGGCTTCACGGTGTCTGCGAGCACCAGGGAGGAGAGGAATAATCATTTGATGTGAAGAGAAAATGGAAGGATTTTTCCTCTAGGCGGCAGCATGTGAACATCCAATCAAAGACGAGCAAACACCTCCGTAAGGCAGGATTTCGCAGGGCAGGGGGCGGCGGTTAACCTGCTTGCGGGACTGCGAACACTCGCAGTCCAGCGAGCCGGACTAAATCACGCCCACTGGCCGGAGCCTTTGATTATTCTGGTTCCCGACAAATTTAAAAAAAAGTTTCACGCCAATAACATTTTGTCAAATATTTTACAAAATAAGCTGAATTCCACAAAGAAAATTTTAATTAAAAATAAAGAGAAACGTAAAAGGCCTGTAGAACAGAGGATTCCGTGCAAAGGATGACAGCAGAAATATCCGTGGAAAAATAAAGGGCCTTTGGAGGAAATTCTGAAGCGCTGTCAGTTGTTATTTGCACAAGAGTTACTGAGAGAGGAGGCGAAGAAATCCTTTAGGTAAGGAATTAAACCAAGCGCTGGGACCGGCTGCGATTGTTATTACAGGGAATAAAATAGAGCCAATGTTTATTCATACTGCGGGGATCTATTGTCTGAACACCGGTGTCAGGTTCAATTATAGGTATAAGATGTCACAATCCCCGTCTGCTCAGCAGGAGACACCGAGACGAGGTCTGTGGGGAATAACTGAAGTACTAAGAAATGACACTTTTACCCTGTGCCGAAACAGAAATGATCTATTAAAATGTAAAAAAAAAAAAAACATTTAACATTAAACCCGACAAGTATAGCGCTGGCAGCTCATCAATAATAGCGAGACGACTGGACGCCTCTTTCCAAAAAATTATATAAAATACCTTAAAACATAAAATAAATATCTTCCAGTGATCTCCTCAGCGTCCATACTTCACAGCCTGCAGGATATAACGTCCCACTAATTCTATCTGCTCTGCTGCCACGTCAAGCGCAGACCCTGGGGGTAAGCTGGGGTCACTCATGCAGGGTTCGTCAGGAAGCAAAAAAAAAGTCTCACCAAGCAGAGTAATAACACAAATAACTAGATAAAACAAAATATATATAAAAACAAAAAAAACCACACACTAGAATGGCTTCAATTGAAAACTCTTCAACACTGTCTATATGCCCCACAAATTGCCCCCTCTCCTCTCTCAACCGGCCACCCGCTGGCATGGACCCAGATGGCTGCGTTCCCACGTGGAGATGAAGTGGTTTACAGGCGACTGCACTATGGGGACACTGGAATATACCCAACATGCTCTATGTCAGCAGGCTGCGGAGTATAAGGGGACTGTAAGCAGTGTCTTCTGTGCCTATACTCCTCACATGCTTTTATGTAGAACTACAAGCACATGGTTTATCTAGTGGGGCTATAAGAACCAGGGAGAAGGCATGTATAAGGGGGACAATGGGAAACAGGCATTGGGCCAGATGCACGAAGGTTCATAAGTGATAAAATAGCGAGTGATAAACAACCAACCAATCAGCTCCTGTCTGACATTTTTCAAACAGTCCGTGACATGGCAGGTATGAGCTGATTGGCTGGCTGTTTATCACTCTCCATTTTATCACTTTTGAAGCTTAGTGGATCTGGCCCATTATCTGCATGTCCTGCCTGGCGGGTTCTCCCCTGGTTTATTATTGCTAGAATACAATAATCAACTCATAACTGCCATTTTTCAAAGGATATCCGGTCCCTGCGTCGACAATGTCTAGGTCGACAGTCATTAGAGAAATGAACGACGTACCATAGGTCGGCATTGACAGGTCGACACAAGCTTAAGTTCTACATGGACATGGTTGACACTCAAAAGTTCAACATAAGTTTTTTGGGGCGTATACTGACTTTGTTCATGCTTTACTTTCCAAGTGGGCATTCTGAAAAAAAGGTGCCAGCCTGTAGCCACCAAGGACGCAGCAATGAGCACCGGAAGACTTGGCGGCATTAACCACTTGTAAAAAGGCTTCAGAAAAGTGAGCGGTGGTACAATGAATTCATCGACAACCATCGTGCAGAAGCCTCTCCACAGATGGCATTCAATGGACTCTTGATTAGTATATACAAGCTGCAGGTAACGAAGGTTGATTAACAGAGCCACCCTATTTACACAGCAATCAGTGCACTGAGAATGGCCATATATAACGAATGAGGTAACAAAGGATAACACGATGCGTCAGCGAATCCCAGTGGCCATATACGGGCACAAGCACAGGAATTGGGGTCATGGCTAATGTCTGTGTCTGACCAGGAAAGACAGAGGACACTTTGACGGATGTCTCAGTGCACCTCCCCCTACTATATCCAAGAGCAGGGACGGCTGCGGGCTACAAAGTGGGGGGGGGGGGGGGTCAGAGCCAAAACTTTACACTTCCTGCCGGGCAATTAGGGCCATGAACTCTGGGATGAGCCAGACAAATCGCTGCCATTTACAGGGAAACACCATGGGCATTTACAGCTGACACACTGCAATGATACACAGACACACTGCTACACAAAACTGCTTATTGTGGCAAATCCAAAGCACCATTAATACCAACATATAAGTTGTTATTTATCACTCAGATTATATTAAAAAAGATGATAGGATTCTTCTATAAACGGATCACTTAGGACAGATTAAGCAATAAAAATCTATAAGTGACACAGTCATCCCCTGATAGACACAAATAATGCAAAACAACACTATTAGTATCATTGAGGCTGAGGCTGGCAATCGAATCGCCAGCCTCTGCCATCTGCCGCCAGAAGGGGGCACGTGCACAGTAGACGCTCGTTCGTGCACCCATTACAAAGGAGATCCCAGTCAGTCACCGCCGCCGTACCCGGGCCCCCCCACTAACCCTGCCCTTCTCCCTGAAGCAGAGATGGGCAGGGTTTCCACCGCCGGGACGGTCAACTGTCATTTGCTCTCATCCATAACCATGTTTCTGTTACAACCAGCCAGATCTGAAGATAAATCTGCGTGTGTATGGCCACCTTAAGAACTAAACATTGAGATTTAAAATTTACTAAAATCCTAATTTTTGAATTGCGTTTATAACAGACTCAAATCACATTGCGGCAAATGTATTAAGCCTGGTGAAGTGATAAAATGGAAGGTGGAAATGGAAGCCAATCGGCTCCTGTCAGTTTTCAAACCCAGCCTGTAACTTGACAGTTAGGTGCTGATTGGCGGGTGCATCTTCACCTTCCACTTTATCACTTCACCAGGCTTAATAAATCTGCCCCATTATTTTTCACTCATGTTTGACAGTCTAAAAACAGACTTGCCTCACTATCAATTGTCAAAATGGACAAATAAAAAAAAAAAAAAAAACTTTTGGCAAATACCCAGTTTTACGGTAGAAATTCAATCAGGTTTTATTTAAAAACCAACTCAGAGTCGACTTAAAACTGAATGCAATGGACTATCGCACTCCTATTGGCCAAAACATGTCACATGCACATTTAGATCCACAAACACCTTCATTCAGGTGGCGATTTGCATACTGCAAGAAAACGCACAGCGCTGCAGAGCCTTAAATTGCCATGACTACTACTGTATATAGTTTAAAGTTTTTAAAAACAATATTCATACCCCTTTTAGACATACTACCCGGGATTTTGTCCAGGTTTACCCGGGATTTTCAACCCAGGTCACTCCCGGGATTTTAGTAACAGACCCCCGTTCACACTACACCTCAAATCCGGGAAAAACCCGGGTAGACCCCTTTCACACATAAGCCAGGCTTTTCAAGCATTTCAGTGTTTCATCATTAAAATGAGACACGCGCCAGCAGCAAAAAAAAAAACCAACATCACATGTTTAAAACTGAAAAACCCGGGTAAACCCATTCAGACATAAGCCGGGTATTATACCCGGGAGTTAAATACCGGGAAAAACCCTGGTCAATTGCAGGTGCTCAGTATCCGGGAGTGAAATCCTGGGTATACCCTTTCAGACATACGCTAGTTCCGGGTTTGGGCGCGTTCATGTGAAAAAACCCTGGATTTTCGCATATGTCTGAAAGGGGTATCAGTCAGTTTTGGTTTTCCACCTCAGGAACACAGCCAGAAATAAACATTGGATACCCCATAGGCTCCTCCTACCCTCATACATACATTAATGTACACCTCACACTCGTACAACTTCAATGTCCTCTACCTGGATCTGCCAGAAACATATCTGCACCACTTGAAGCCAATAAAAAATGCATCAGCCAGTCTGTCACCTTACCCGACTGTCTCCTGTCACAGCACCTGCTCTCCATTCCCTACACTGGCTGAAGACTGAAGATCAGGTACTTGCCTGATGTACCAGCATACAGCCTGCACAATGAATGGGGAGGAGGACCTGTTGCGTTAAGCAGACAGTAAAGGTGACCCCCGACCAGCAGCACTGCTGAAGACATCAGAAAAAAACATGACGGGGGCCCAGTAAGCGCACCTGAAGGCCTTTGCTCGCCATGCTTATATTCCCAATCGAAGTTCCCCTGGATGGTAAAATATGAAAACCTACAATACAATTTAAATAAAAAATTAAAAAAAGTGAGAAAAAAAAAATGTCCAGTGTTCAGCTCACTTGTCTGTATTCTCTTACGTTAAACGTGTTTATATCTGCAAGAGATTGGAGTCCTACTGGGATAATCTAACTAGATCAACAAAATGTTGCTTTTTCACAGATATGAAAATCATCATCAGTATCTGTTACTCCTCAACGTTCAATGGGTGATAGCAGGGTAATTTACCGGGCGAGACATATAGGGCCAGAGGTATCAAGCTTCAAAAAAGTGATAAACAGCCAATCAGCTCCTAACTGCCATGTCACAGGCAGGGTTTGAAAATTACAGAAAGGAGCTGATTGGTTGGTCATTCATCACTCTCCATTTTATCACTTTTTGAAGCTCAATAGTTTCGACCCATGAAGTGGATGGAGATAAAGGGAGAGTAGCTCATAACTTTCATTTTCAAGAACCAGCAGGTAACATGGTAGTTAGGTGCCGACTGGATGGTATTTTATCTCTCCTCCCAAGTCTTAGTACAAAGACCTCAGTATTATTGTAGCCATGCAGGGGCTCAGAGCTCTCACAGTAACCCTGTGCCAGACAATTGCACCAATTAATGCAGTGGTAATGTAATATTTACACTTTAACAAAGCTCTAGTACAGGCCTGGCCACTGTGGCACTCCAGCTGTTGTGAAACTACACCTCCCAGAAGCACTGCCAAAGTTTTAGCATTCCCTAATAGCAAACCTGAAATAGGTCATGCTGGGACTTGTAGTTTCACAACAGCCGGAGACGTGCTCTAATATAAAAGGTCCCTATAACACTACATAATGTAATTTACCGCCATGGACCATATCGGACAATATCGGTTCTGCGAGTCAGTGCTCCAGTGCTGGGGTCCTTGTATTTGTAAGAAACGTACATAAAATGCTTGATCAGTCAGCCCTGGCTAGTCTCCTTTTTCTGTACCACTGTGATTGCAGCAGGCACTGGCCTTCTCTAACTTAATTAGATCTTATTACAAGATTAACAAAGTAGAGCTAATGTAGATTGGAACAAAAACCACATAAAGACATATTTGATCAAATAACAGCACAGTGTCCGTGAATAGAAACAGCCATAAAGCTCTCAGCACTCAGAGTATTAGGGGTATGTATTATTGATAGGAGCCCGTCCTTGCGATGTGCTGAGCCAGAAGCCTTGTGGTCTGCGCATGCGCGGTTAGCGCCGACACCACTGCGGTGTGTAGCTCATAGGCTACAATGGATGTGGATGGCAGGGCATGAAAAACCACCCGTCGGCTCATAAAAAAAGTGAAAAACTCATGTCGACCATTCCAAAGTTGACCTAAAGCAATGTCGACCTTTTTCACGTGTCAACCTTTTGACTGTCGACCTAATGGCCATATATCCTCTTTGGGTTCCCTACACTCCATTAAGTGGTTCATTTTGGCCTTAGAACTGAACGGTGACTTCTAATATCATTATACACAACAGAAAAAAATGACAGAATGATATATGGCGCTATGCTGCCCTGATGTTACAACTCACGTAAGTGTCACCAACACTTAAACAACCATACCAACAGAAAAAAATGTGAAGCTGATATACAATTAGGCGCAATAAGATACTTAGAAGAACCCGTGGGGTATAGTCCTCTTTTTGTTAAGGGTGTCCCTTTTCAGTTGTGTTGAAGTCCAGACCGTTTATGTCCGTTGCCGTATATATATTTGTGATGATCCAAAAGAAACAAAATAAAGGTTTTACAATGTGTACAATGTGTGATTCTGAATTTTCTTTCAAACAGATGTGCAAAATATTGTGTGCGTACCAAACTCACGTAAGTTGGTAAGTTCACCAGCGTAGACAAACGTGAGTTTGGTACGCACACAATATTTTGCACATCTGTTTGAAAGAAAATTCAGAATCACACATTGTACACATTGTAAAACCTTTATTTTGTTTCTTTTGGATCATCACAAATATATATACGGCAACGGACATAAACGGTCTGGACTTCAACACAACTGAGAAGGGACACCCTCAACAAAAAGAGGACTATACCCCACGGGTTCTTCTAAGTATCTTATTGCGCCTAATTGTATATCAGCTTCACATTTTTTTCTGTTGGTCTAATATCATTATAACTTATGGCAGGACAAGGAGCCAGGAAGCCGATGCTGCCAATCGAAATAACACTGGGAGAGATTTCGCTACTTGTTTCCTAGCACGGCGCCAGCGATTTTAATTGCATTGATCGGGACCTAAAAAAAACGCGTTGATCGCATCGCATGCAACCAAATTACATGCGATGGACGCGATTTTTACATTGGAATCAATGTAAAATGGTCCGAGACCCATTGTTACCAATGTAAAATACACCGTACACCCCAATTTTTATTGCATTCCCCCCGTATGGGTGAAATGCCCCCCCAGTATTGACACCAACCCGAAGCGTGGCGAGCGCAGCGGTACGTGTCCTCCGACCTTTTCATACCCCCACTATCCATGTCGGCGTGGAGTTTATTCTATAAAGCGTGGCGAGCCCCGCGAGGGGACGCGCATTACTTCACAGGTATTACATGTGCGCTCGCCACACTTTATAAAATCAACTTCACTCTGGCGTGGATAGTGTGGGTATGAAAAGGCTCGCCACGCTTCGGGTTGGCGTCAATAGTGGGGTGCCGTTAACAATGGGGGGCCATTTCCCATACAAATTACCCATAAGGGTGTGTATACAATAAAAAAAATTGGGTCCATTGGGGCATTTAACATTGATTCCTATGTAAAATCGCGTTGGTCGCATCGCATGCCATTATAATGGAATGCGATGGACGCGATTTCATCCTTGCCGGCAATAAAGGCTCTTAATTGACAGTAAATCGTGTCCGTCGCCTCCATCGCATACCTTAAGTTACCTTAACTTAAGGTATGCGATTAACCACGACGGGCGCCATGCTAAGAAACAAGTACCGAGATTTCTATTACCGTCAATGGCTTCAACACAATCTGCGGACTTGTTAAAAGATCCTGCTGGCTTCTAGACCATACAGTAATTTGGTGCACTCCAGATGCAACTTCTATAAGGAGATACAATGTTCTAGAACAGCGGTTCTCAAACTGTGGGTCCTGACCCCAAAGTGGGTCCCAACCTTGTCAGCATGGGGTCGCGACCAGTGTTCCCTCTAAGCTGTGCGCACACACCTCGATGAGTGTGCGCACAGACATTACAACAGAGCGCACAAAGCAGCAGTGGTCCTTTTTGCAGTTGTGGACTCAATTAATGTGTGTTTCACCCATTAACTACATTGTGTACTCTATTTTGAATGTTTAAATGTTTAATATCATTTTGAAGTAAAGTTAACACATATGCTGAACGTAATTTTCCAGTTATAGATAAGTGACGCACAAAAATGTAAATTTCATTCCAAAGTTGCACAGCCAAAATCTTTAGCCGCACACAGCCTTCGTAAAATTAGAGGGAACATTGGTCGCGACTCCATGCTGCTGACCATCACACTGAGGACTTTTCTAATCTCAGTCAGTGATTCAAGGATCCTGAAAGATCTGTTGGATTGTCTGTTATTTTAGGCTCCTCCCATCATTTTGTGCCTCCACAATGCTGCCATGTATGTGATGTCTGCTGACTACACGTGTGATGTGATCACCTTCTGCATTCAGTTGCTGGGGTCCCGTAATAAGTTTTATTGTCTAATGGGTCCCAGAGCAAATAGTTTGAGGACCCCTGTTCTAGAATATATATACACATCATATCACATTCATCCTCTAGTCTACAGAGTCACGTAACAGAATACATTCTTCTGCACAGAAGTGGTAAATGAACAGCTAAAAACATGTAGCACAAGAAAAGAACATCTGCTGATAATTATCGCCAGCCAGTAATAAGATGAAAAGAACAAAACCATCAGATTGGACCGCAAGCAGCTGTAATTATCATATCATATGCAAATTAGATCCGACACGTCAGTCTGCGTCCTCCGACCTGCGGAGCTTACACTCCAGAATACTGACAGTAATGGATCTAAAAATTACCCAATCATTTACAAACACCTTCCTTACTCCTGGTATATGGAATGACCTAGCCTGTTATAGACACCGGCGCTACACCAACACAACATATCAGCACAGAGATAAGAAGATGTAGTTTCCCCTGACCGACGTTACTTATGCTGCATTAACAGTCTAAAGGCAAAACTTATGCGGTATATGTGTGTTCATAGCGCTTCACTTTTTCCACATTTTGTTATGTTACAGCCTTATTCCTTATGGAATAAATAAAATTTTCCCTCAAAACTCTACGGACAATACCCCATAATGACCACTTGAACATTCTTTGGGAGATTTCTGCAAAGTAATACAAAAATAATTAAGAAATCGCATGTACATAAGTATTTACATCCTTTGTCATGAAGCTCAAAATTGAGCTCAGGCGCATCCAGTTTCCACTTATCCTTGAGAGGTTCCTACGGCTTAATTGGGGTCCACCTGTGGTAAACTCAGCTTATTGGACATGATTTGGAAAGGCGCACCCCTGTCTATATAAGGTCCCACACTTGTTAGAGCTCAAAACAAGCATGAAGGCAAAGGAATGGTCTGTAGACCTCCAAGACAGGCACAAGTCTTGAGGCACAAATCTGGGGAAGGGTACAGAAAAATATCTGCTGCTTCGAACGTCCCAATGAGCACAGTGGCCGCCATCAACCGTAAATGGAAAAATTTCGGAACCACCAGGACTCTTCCTTGAGCTGGTCAGCCGCCTAAGCTGAGCGATTGGAGAAGAAGAGCCCAAGTCAGGGAGATGACCAAGAACACAATGCTTACTCTGTCAGAGCTACACCATTCTTCTGTGAAGAGGGAAGAACATTCCAGAAGGACAACCATCTCTGCAGCAATCCACCAATCAGGCCCGCATGGTAGAGTGAGCAGACAGAAGTCTCTCCTTAGTAAAAAAAAAAAAAAAAGTATATGGCAACCCGTCTGGAGTTTACCAAAATGCACCTGAAGGACTCTTAGGTCATGAGAAACAAAATTCTCTGGTCTGATGAGACAAAGATCGAACTCTTGGATGTGAATGCCAGGTGTCATGTTTGGAGGAAACCAGGCACTGCTCACCACCAGTCCACCACCATCCCCACAGCGAAGCATGGTGGTGGCAGCATCATGCTGTGGGGATATTTCAGCGGCAGTAACCGGGAGGATAGTCAGGATAGAGGGAAAGATGAATGCAGCAATGTACAGAGACTTCCTGGATGAAAACCTGCCCCAGAGCGCTCTTGACCTCAGACTGGGGGGACGGTTCATCCCTCAGCACGACCCTAAGCACACAGCCAAGATCTCACAGGAGTGGCTTCAGGACAACCCTGCGAATGTCCCTGAGTGGTCCAGCCAGAGCCCAGACTTGAATCCGATTGCACCGACGCTTCCCATCCAACCTGATGGAGCGGCAAAGAGGAATGGGCGAAACTGATAGGTGTGCCAAGCTTGTGGCATCATATTCAAATAGACTTGAGGCTGTAAATGCTGCCAAAGGTGCATCAACAAAGTACTGAGCAAAGACTGAATATTTATGTATAAGGTATTTTAGTTATTAATAAATTTGCAAAACTCTCCAAAAAGCTTTTTTCACGTTATGGGGTATTGTGTATAGAATTTTGAGGGGGAAAATGAATTTATTCAATCTGGGAATAAGTCTGTATCATAACAAAATGTGGAAAAAGGTAAATAATAGAAGTCAGGTGGCCCTTTAACATGGCCAAATGACAAAGAGCCAAGCCACTATAAGAATATCATTGCTCTGGAATCCATGGAAGGCTAGGTCATGATCACTCGTCATGCTGACCACAACATCACCATCAGCTGTTTTCTGAGACTTATCCATATGGGGGATCATCGGGGGACACAAATGAATGGGGAGTGAAGGAGAGGACCACCACTCACCTGCACATATAATGCAGTGCTATTATGGCAGAGAACACATCGCGCCTGAGCCTGACAACTGAGTCACCAGATCATTTATATGGATATTACAGGACAGCAGACTAGGGGGAAATATCCAGGAATGTGTCAGGATTACGGCTTTGCATTAACCACACAATAACAAGTCACTCTGCAGCATCAGTAGGACAGGTCTTCACGCAGAGCCTGGCTATAAGGGGCACAGAGACAGCTGCAATGAGGCAGTGATGCCAGGGACATGACAGAAGGGGTAGGCTGCTATAGCCACCTGCAACACCCAAACACTAATGTAGAGACAACACAGCTGCAACAATGGTATGTTGTGCACAGATGCAGCTATAGTATGTATGTGCACAGATGTAGCAATGGTATGTACACAAGATGTATTTGCACAGATGCAGCTATGATATGAATGGGAGATGCATATGCAGAGATGCAGCAATGCTATGCACATGAGATGTATGTTCACACATGCAGCTATGCTAGGAATGGGAGATGCAAATGCAGCAATGGTATGTACTGTATATCATATGTATGTGCACAGATGCAGCTATCATATGAATGGCATATGCACAGGTGCAGCAATGTCATGTACAGGAGATATATGTGCACAGATGCAGCTATGATATGAATGTCAGGTGCATATGCAGAGATGCAGCAATGTTATGTAGAGGAGATAGGTGCACAGATGCAGCTATAATATGAATGGCTTATGCAGAGATGCAGCAATGTTATGCGCAGGAGATATAGGTGCACAGATGCAGCTATGATATGAATGGCAGATGCATATGCAGAGATGCAGCAATGTCATGTACAGGAGATATGTGTGCACAGATGAGCACATACACAGCACTGCAGGCGCATACAGATAGGATATAGGTCACGTCGCTGTCCATCTGTCCGTGGGCCGAGCTTACCTGCAGGCAGGTGTCTGCTCCCGGCGGCGGCGCGCTGCTGCGGCATCCCTCCCCCGCTGCTGCTGTCTCCGGTGATCTGCTCTCACAGCGCTGTCCGCGGTACTATCTCCCCCTAGCCGGCTCTGCCAGCCACTGCCGCCACTGACATACTGTTACCGCAAGAGCAAGGAGAGTGGGCGGCGCTGTAGAGGGCGGGATCATGGCTCCAGGACTGGTTGGCCAGTGTACTGTCAGTCGTCTTCGCAGCGGACCAATGACTGTGGAGGGGCGGTGCCTGTCTGCACAAAGAAGCGAGGGACAAAACAAGTTGTCTGTTTTGCGGCGTAGTCATGGGGGCGTGGCTTACTGGATGAGTGACAGGTGTGCACATACATAGAGGACCCGTACTTGGTTGCTGCTGGAATATGGGGCAATAGAGAGAATGCGATGTCTGCGGCGCTACCGGTGGAGGGCGCTGTCACGTTGCAGGGGCTGGTGGGGTGGCCAATCAGTTGAAAGAACATGACAGCGCATTTGCGCGCGGCGTATACCTGGGCTGTGATTGGGTGGGACGCAAGTATGTTCCGCCCAGCGGGCTGTCACTCACTGGTGGGAGGGAGATAGTGTTTATAAACAGCACGTGGTGTCTGCCGCGCTCATCATGCTGCTGCTGTGCTGTGACTGTCCTACTGGTGGTGACTGCTGCCGTGCTGCGTGCCCTCTACATTCACTAGTACAGAGTCAGACTGCTGCTGGGCACACCAATGCTGCCCTCTGTTTGTACTACTGACTGCTGCTGGGCATACCAATGCTGCCCTCTGTATGTACTACTGACTGCTGCTGGGCATACCAATGCTGCCCTCTGTATGCACTACTACAGACTGCTGCTGGGCACACCAATGCTGCCCTCTGTATGCACTACTACAGGCTGCTGCTGGGCACATTCTGTGCTGCCCTCTGTATGTACTGCTGCTGGGCACACCAATGCTGCCCTCTGCGTGTACTACTACTGACTGCTGCTGGGCACACCAATGCTGCCCTCTGCGTGTACTACTACAGACTGCTGCTGGGCACACCAATGCTGCCCTCTGCGTGTACTACTACTGACTGCTGCTGGGCACACCAATGCTGCCCTCTGCGTGTACTACTACAGACTGCTGCTGGGCACACCAATGCTGCCCTCTGCGTGTACTACTACTGACTGCTGCTGGGCAAACCAATGCTGCCCTCTGCGTGCACTACTACAGACTGCTGCTGGGCACACCAATGCTGCCCTCTGCATGCACTACTACTGACTGCTGCTGGGCACACCAATGCTGCCCTCTGTATGCACTACTACAGACTGCTGCTGGGCACACCAATGCTGCCCTCTGTATGCACTACTACTGACGGCTGCTGGGCACACCAATGCTGCCCTCTGTATGCACAACTACTGACTGCTGCTGGGCGCACCAATGCTGCCCTCTGTATGCACTACTACAGACTGCTGCTGGGCACACCAATGCTGCCCTCTGTATGTACTACTACTACTGATTGCTGCTGTGCACACCAATGCTGCCCTCTGTATGTACTACTACTGACTGCTGCTGGGCACATTCAGTGCTGCCTGCCCTCTGTATGTACTACTGCTGACTGCTGCTCGGCACATCAATAGCCATCCCTACTAATAACTGTTGTAACACCATATAACGTTCGGACCACTGGAGGGATTGCTGCACATGCTCGGTCTGCTGACTACGCATGACGGCAGCCATTGCTGGGGAGTGTTATGGAGGAACCCTCTGCCAGCTAAATTTGCAATCTGCAGCCCATAGGTGTTATCTGCAGCTTGGATAATATGAAAGCATTGCTTTCCCTATAGAAACTCGCAGGGGCTGCGGCTGCTGTCTGGAATGGAGATACGTGGAGCATAAGGAATGCTTAGTAAATCTGGTGTAGGAGCCGTGAGATGAGGTTAAGAAGGGATGTAGGACAGGGATTACTGCTCCCTACAGAGGTGGATCCTAAGGCACATTTGCAGGATGCAGTGCTGGGTAGGGCACTAACCATGTAACTGCCATCCAGTACTGGTCCCAGTGAATGAGCTTTAGAATTACACAGAACCTCAATAACAGATTCCCATGCGCTTATACGGTGTTAGCACATTATAACCTGCTGCAAGCAGCCAGACAACTCTGTTTCCTCACTACAATGATTTATTCATATACCAGTGATTACTTTAGTGCATCGCTCTGACACTGGAACTATCATTTGTACATTTGTCCTACGCTTGGTTTGGTTGATACATTCTGTATTCCTTGGAGAAAGTGCGGAACAGCGGCGACTTGGCGAGTTTACGGAGCTGGAACTGTCTGGATGTTTAGCCTCTAGCTCACTCTTCTCAGCTACAAACTGACATCAATCATCTGGGATCTCTGTCTGGGAAGCAGACACTTTGCTGATCAAATCAGTTTTGCTTCCCTTAAAACAAAGCTGTAACTGGACATTTTGATGCCCTTTGCCAGAAATAGCACTGGTGGAGGGGAAACATCTGATTGTCCCACTTCAATGGCAAAAGTATTGTACATCATCCATACACTATTGATAATGATGAAAACCTTTTAATACACATTTTTCACATTGCACCGCACTTCAGTCCCCTTTATTCATGTTACACCGCACGCTAGTCCCTGCTATTCATGTTACACTGTATAGTGTCCATTATTCACATTACACCCCACAGTAGTGTCCAGTATTCATGTCACATCGCACAGTAGTTTGTATTATTCATGTTACATCGTACAGTAGTGTCCTTTATTCACATTACACTGCACACTAGGGCCTCTTATACATGTCACACCGCACAGTAGTGTCCTTGTTTATGTTATACCACGCAGTAGTGCCCATAATTCACATAACACTGCACGGTAGCGTACGTTATTTGTTACACCTCACAGTTGCAGACGTTTTTCATATTATACCACACAGTAGTGTCTGTTATTCACGTTACATCGTGGGATCCTGGTGGGGAGGACAATGGCCCTTATTCTTGTTCACTCGCAAAGGTGAATTCCTTCTTAAATGGACAAAACTATGGCCCTTATTCAAGTTGAATCGGACGGATGCGTATTTCGGACCGGAACCGAGTGTTCTTAGCCCCGCCTACTGTACGTAACGCTCACGCGGTCCGAATGCGGTAAGACGCCAACCGAACGGACCACAAGTGGATGTTTCATGTGAACACCTCCTCCATCTGTGGGAACCTCCCCCATCCTCCGATGGTCATCGACCATCGAATGATGGACCGAGTGGTCAGGCTCCAGACCACTCAGACATTTCTCCGTATGAAAGCAGGGATATGGGCGGACAGTTGGCATCCGGCTATGTCAGCTGTCCGCCCCACCACATGTGCGTCACGGCTGCATTACCCAACGTGCGCCCATCGGGCGTACGCATATGTTAGTGAGCCCAAACAGCCCTTCACGCCCCTCTCCACCCCGTACGATCATCTTCTGCACAGCCCTCACGCCGTGTTCGTACTTGTGAGGCGTTCGCACGTGCGCAGATACGCCTCTGCGCATGCGCAAACACCAACCGCCGGCCGTCCGCACTTGGAGCCATCCGACTCAATCAGAATAAGGGCCTATGTGCACTGCAGGGGGGGGGGGGGGGCAGATGTAACATGTACAGAGAAAATTAGATTTTGGTTGGGGTTTTACTTCAAAACGAGATCTATATTGCTGTGTAAAAATAACCAGGCAGGAAACATTTGCATGTACTGTATCCTTCCTACATGTATACAGAATATACTCATCCCCCACTTATTGCACACTTCCTGCCTCGCCGCTCCGCACAACATCTGTCTTATTGCACCTTCACATGCATGCATTATATGATAACGTCTTGTGGTAATTAAACACTGAAAGAAGCTTTTCTGCCGCTGCTCGCTGCGCGGAATAGAACTGATTGTGGAATGAATAGAAGCTAATTCTGGCTTCACAGCCTCCTGTATATTATTAGATGGAGAGTTTATATTTAGACTAACTTCCAATGTAAAATGTATTTGTCATATATCTCAAACTGGAAATAAAGATATAACAGTCATTTATTTAATTCTTCTTTATGGTCGAAAAACAGTAAAAAAAAAAAAAGAAAAACACTTATTGAATCAGACCTGATTGGTGGGTTGCTAGTTTGCAGAGCCCTGCTATCAGAGAGCAGCCAGAATGGAATCCTGCCCTGTGCTCAAAGCTTGATTTTTCCACTGTGTGATAGAAACTGGCTGATGGAGGCCTGTTGCAGACGTCCAGCCAGTTGTTATGGGGGGACCACTGCGACTCTACGCATAGTATTGTTAAAGGTTTTTTTTTATTTTTTAAGGGGAGTGGCATTGTCTCACTGGTATGGCCACGCCCCCTGAGTGCGAACCAGTACTCAGGGGGCGTGGCCATACCAGTGAAACAATGCCACTCCCCTTTAAAAAAAAACTGTAACAATACTATGCGTAGCGTCGCAGTGGTCCCCCCATAACAGACCTCCATCAGCCAGTTTCTATCACACACAGTGGGCTCCTGGCACATGCACATGGGTCTTTTTCCGTACTCAGGGTTTACGCCCTGATTCTGGTTTGCTTGCAAAGGCAATGTCTCTCTTTAATGGACACAACCAGGTGCATTGCAGGTGGGGCTGATGTAACATGTGCACAGAGAATTAGATTTGGGTGTGGTTGTACTTCAAACTGATATCTATATTGCAGTGTAAAAAAAAAGAAACAAAATAACACCCACATCTAACTCTCTGTGCACATGTTACATCTGCCCCACCTGCAGTGCACATGGTTTTGTCCATTAAAGAGAGAATTTGCCTTTGCGGGTGAACCAGAATCAGGCCCTTAATTCAGAATGGATCGCTAATCAGAGAAGTTGTACTGGACTGAGAACAGAAAGCTGTTGCCCAGATAGAAAAAACGTCCCTTGCAAAATTATGAATACATCAGGAATAGCAATGTTTTCACAGATCCATTTGCAAAAATGTAACCATCGAACAGTTTTTTTCTGATGAGTGCCGGGGCCGGAGATTTGGATTTGGATTCGTCGCCGGAATTTGGATTTGGCTTTGTCAAGTGGCGGTGAAAAGCTTTGGATTTGGATATTTTTTGAAAATGGTAAAAAAAAACACCCACATCACGTAATTTTTGCTTTTTACAACAATTTCCGACAATTTTGACCAATTTACAGCTCATTCAATTTAGGCCAAGGTCTGCAGCAAGCTGGCTGGTTATTCACACACGGAACTTCTGACAGTATCAGTATGGTGTATTGGGGTGCAGTACACACAAACAATAAAGATCAAAATTATTTTGGGGTTTTATTATTTTTTTATGTGCAGCTTGTATAACACTGCGTGGAGGCAGAACAATCACACATGGAACTTCTGACAGTATAGTATGGGTGCAGTACACACAAACAATAAAGAGAAAAATGTTTTAAATTTTTATTGTTATATTTTATAATGTGCAGCTTGTATAACGCTGCATGGAGGCAGAACAATCACACACAGAACTTATGGTGTATACTATTAGGGTGCAGTACACACACAAAAAATAAAGAAAACCAAAATGTATTTATTTATTTGATTTTTTATGGACGGGGCTTGTATAACACTGCATGGAGGCAGAACAATCACATACGGAACTTCTTACAGTAGTATATGGTGTATTGGATTGCAGTGCAGCACACCACACACTACAATGAAAAAACCTGACTGACAGCCTGCCTGTGCACTGTACCCCACTACACTGACTGACAGCCTGTCTAACACATGACCAGGACAATACAATAACCCAGCACAAACCCCTCTGCACAGCACAAACCCCTCTGCACAACACAGCGGGTGTGGTATAGGGGTCCGACAGTCGGGATTATCCCGACGTTGGGAACCCAACTGGCCAGACCCAGACAGCATGGTGAGCGCAACTAAGCCCCTTGCGGGCTCGATGCGCTTGCCACACTGCGGGCACGTTGGCTCGCTATGCGAGCCACCTATTCTAATCTCCCTCTATGGGGGTCGTGGACCCCCATGAGGGAAAATAGCGGGTGGCCGTCGGGAACCCGGCTGTCGGTGTTTTGACAGTCGGGATCCCGACGTCGGGTGAATGCCTGTCGGGATCCCGTCCGGCACCCAACACAGCACCCCTCTGCACTGCACTGCACTCCTCTGCACAACATGCCCAGACCCCTGCACTGCAGAGCATGTGAAGAAATGGCGCCAAATTCTCGTGACGGGAATTCGACGTGAGATTACCGCGTTCGGCCGCGCTCAGGTTTCCGAACAAAGACGGAACAAAGCCGGTCTGTGTTTGGAGCGGTTCAGATTCCACAGAATCCGAACCACCCATCTCTACTAAAAATATACCTAATACTCAACAGAATGGGATAACCTGTGTGCCTAAAAGGCTTACTTGCCCACCCTCCCGGAGTTGTGGGAGGTTCCCTAAAATTGGTACCCCTCCGGGTCTCCCAGAAGGATGGGCAAGCCTCCCGCATGCCCTTGGACCCCCGCATCCCCCCATCAAATACCGGCATTCATGGGTCTATGTAGAGGGGGCAGGGCTAAAAAGATGAACCTCACATCAGTATCTCTAAGGATGGTGGGCTTGATGGCGACAGGTTCTGTCCCCGCCCCCTGAAGCGCAGCTGAAAGTCTCCTCTTCAGGCTGCTCCCAAAGAGGAGAAATAAAATGTCGGCAAATATTTTTTAAGTCTTGCATTTATATAATCAGGCGGAGGTACTATGTGTCGCTGTGGGATACTCTCAGGTAAGCATTGCTGGAGGTCTTCACACTTCTGGTGCCCGGTTCCTACCTGTCGTCAGCTGTGTTTGAGCAATGCTTGGAACACACTGGGTCATATATCCTTCACGATATGGATGATATTGTTAACGCTATATCTCTTATATATTTAGCCAGATCTGTCACTCAACCCCTGTGGAGAACATTCTTGTGTAGAACAGTTTCACTTTCATGTGTCTGACGTTCCACCCCCTTGACATCACCTACCCCCGCCCAGCCAGGGCTACAGTACACGCCCACCATCCACCATTACTCCACAGCCACCATCCACCATTACTCCTGCACATCCCTACCCTCTGCCAGGACCCCCGCAACCCCCCTCCCGCGATTCGCGGGACCCCCCGCGACCCCCCCCTCCCGCGATTTGCGGGACCCCCCGCGACCCCCCCTCCCGCGATTCGCGGGCCCCCCCGCGACCCCCCCTCCCGCGAATCGCGGGACCCCCGCCCACCCCCCTCCCGCGATTCGCGGGACCCCCGCGACCCCCCCTCCTGCCATTCGCGGGACCCCGCACCCCCCCTCCCGCGATTCGCGGGACCCCCGCTTTCCACCCTCCCGCGAGTCGCGGGACCCCGCACCCCCCCCTCCCACGATTCGCGGGACACCCGCTTTCCACCCTCCCGCGAGTCGCGGGACCCCGCGAACCCCCCCTCCCGTGATTCGCGGGACCCCCGCGACCCCCCTCCCGCGATTCGCGGGACCCCCGCGACCACCCCGGTATCCGGACTATTGTTAGACAGCACTTACATCGACAGCCATTACATCGACACCATTAGTTCGACAGCTCAATAGGTCGACATGGTTTTAGGTCGACATACCATTAGGTCGACATGTCATTATGTCGACAGCTCATTAGGTCGACAGCTCATTAGGTCGACATGTTTTTAGGTCGACACTGCCATTAGGTCGACAGTGTCTATGTCGACAGTCAAAAGGTCGACATGGGTTTTTTCACTGTTTATTGAGCCGACATGTGCCGACAGGCGGTATTTCATGCCCTACTATCCACTAGGGCGTGGTGGGAGAATAAAATAGTGTGCCGAGCGCAGCGAGGCACCGTGCCCGAAGCATAGCGAGCGGCTGCGGTACACTTCAAACTGTGTCCATGTCGACTGTGTCGACATTTCGGCCAAAAAAACAGTGAAAAAACCCATGTCGACCTTTTGACTGTCGACATAGACTCTGTCGACCTAATGGCAGTGTCGACCTAAAAACATGTCGACCTAATGAGCTGTCGACCTAATGAGCTGTCGACCTAATGAGCTGTCGACATAATGGCATGTCGACCTAATGGTATGTCGACCTAAAACCAGGTCGACCTATTGAGCTGTCTAACTAATGGTGTCGATGTAATGGCTGTCGATGTAAGTGCTGTCTAATATCCGTCCCAGACCCGACCACCCCCTCCCGCGATTCGCTGGACCTCCGCGACCACCCCTTCCCGCGAAACGCGGGACCCCCGCGACCCTCCCGCAAATCGCGGGACCCCAGCGACCCCTCCCTCCCGCGAGCCCCCTCCCGCGATTCGCAGGCCCCCTGCATCCTCCCCTCCTGCGATTCGCGGGACCCCTGCGACCCCCCCTCCCAGCATTAAAAGGGCCCCCCGCGACCCCCCCTCCCGCGATTCACGGCACCCCCCCTACTGTGATTTGCGACCCCCCTCCCGCAATTCGCGCCGCCCCCTCCCGCGATTCACGGAACCCCCCGTAGCGCCCCCCTCCCGCGATTTGCGGGCCCCCTCGGCACTTCTCGCGATTTGCGACCGCCCCCTAATTCACACATTCGGGGACCCCACCACCCGCGATTCATGCCCCCCTCACGCAATTCACGGCACCCCCCACACCCCCCTTCCTGCGATTCGCAACCCCCCCATGACCCCCCCTCCCGCTATTCACGAAACCCCCCGTAGCGCCCCTCTCCCGCGATTTGCGGGCCCCCTCGGCACCTCTCGCGATTTGCAACCGCCCCGTAATTCACACATTCGGGGACCCCCCCTCCCGTGATTCATGCCCCCCTCACGCAATTCACGGCACCCCGCATACCCCCCTTCCTGCGATTCGGAACCCCCCACGACCCCCCCTCCCGCGATTCATGCCCCCTCCCGCGATTCACGGACCCCCGCACCACCCCCCTGCGCCCACCCTCCCTTGATTCACGCCCCCCTCATGCAATTCACGGCAACCCCCCACACCCCCCCTCCTGCGATTCGCAGCCCCCCCACGACCCCCCCCTCCTGCGATTCATGATCCCTCCCGTGATTCACGGACCCCCGCACCACCCACCCTTGACTCACGGCACCCCACGCGCCCCTCCCGCAATTCACGGACCTCCGCAACCCCCCCTCCCGCAATTCACTAACCCCGACAACCCCCCTCCCGCAATTTGCGGACCCCCCTTCCCACGATTCAAGCCCCCCCGCGCCCCCGCCCACGATTTGCGGACCCCCGCCCCCTCCCGCTAACTGCGGATCCCCACACACCACCCCCCCTCCCGCAATTTGCAGACCCCCCAGACCCCCTTCCGGCAATTCCTCCCCCCAGCGGACCACCGCGGCCCCCGCTCCCGCATTTCACGTACCCCCGTGACAATGGGGGATCCTGTACCACCACAAGCAGGTACCGCCCCTAGGTGGGAAATCCGGCCCTGGCTGCCGCACTGCAGGTTTCCCCACTGCCCTCTGCACCAGCGCCACAACTTTTATCAATGTCTTGCCCACATACCACTATTATACAGCCTCCTGCTCTCATGCACGCTCACTCCCTCCCAGTGGGAGGAGACGCTCACCCACTGCCGGGAGCTGCATACTGTCCCCCACCCTCCTCCAGTTCTAGGGATGCCCATCGACCATCAATGATTTTCAAATAATCGATGGTTTATGGCCGATGTTGAATACTTTTGCCATCAATGTGGGAGGACACTGCCCTGCCTCCTGTTCTCCTGCCCCGTAACTTCCGCCAGTGGAGACCCACTCACCCTGTGTTGCCCACATTCCCCTATCATGCTTTACCGCCCAGCCTCCTGCTCTCATGCACCCTAACTCCAACCCAGTCGGAGGAGACACTGACTCCTGTATTTCTGTGCTGCCACGCTGGACCCTCACCCACTGGCAGAAGCTGCACAGTGTCCACCACCCTCTTTAGTCCCCCGTATGCCCACACACCCCTATCACTACCCAGCTTCCTGCTCTCCTGAACCGTAACTTCCACCACTGGGTAATCGCTGACGCTGTGTTGCCCACATACCCCTATCATGCCTCATATCCCAGCCTCCTGCTCTCATGCACCCTAACTCCCACCCAGTAGGAGGAGACACTACCGTCCGGTACTCCTGTGCTGCCACGCTGGACCCTCACCCACTGCCAGAAGCTGCAATACAGGGCATCTTTCATACAATTCTAACCATATTTCTCACAATACAAATGTTCACAAATTAAGGGGCGTAGCCCCTTACGCCGGTGTGAATGGCGCCCGTAGGGCGCGATGAATCACCTAGTAGTGCATAAGTGTGCACATGCATTGTTAATGACACCCCCACCCTGTCATCTGTGTATTAACCTCAATATTGATTAACAAGTGTTTGATTTATCTCCCCCCTAAATCTGACAACTCGCATGTATCAAGCTTCAAAAATGATAAAATGGAGAGTGATAAACAGCCAGCCAATCAGCTCCTACCTGCCATGTTACAGGCTGGGTTTGAAAAATAACAGGTACAGTAGGAGCTGATTGGCTGGTTGTTTATCACTCTCCTTTTTATCACTTTTGAAGCTTGCTACATCTGGCCCACAGCCGGGTACTGTGGTTATAATGACATCCAAGTGGAAGAGTTCAGAAGTGGAGAATTCTATGCCGGTTGGAAGGGGTTAGAATGTATGGCGCAAAGAAATACACTCACATGGCGGAGATGTATCAACCAGAGCAATCAACCAACTTCTGTCACTCTGCAGACGGTGCTGGATAATTGACGGAAGCTGATTGGTTGGTTTGGGCAGCTATTCCACTTTATCTCTCTCCAAGGCTTGGTACATCTCCCAGACTGTATGAGAGCGGTGCGTTCTAGTAATGAAATGCTTTGTGTTCGCTGGTGATTCTTCTCATGTGTCAGGAAGCTCTCAGGTGCCTTAATCCACAGCTGCCTCCAGTTACTGAGTTCATCTGGGAAATAGTCATTACCGACATCCATCAGGGGACCTGGCAACGTGCCACAGATACTATAGGACAGGATACGGGAGTTGGGGCTTATTTATACGCTTCTCTGTATTCTACCTCATCCTAAACCCCGCCCACTCTGGGCCTGAGCGGCGGCCAGTGAGGTGATCTGTTACTGTGCTTCTCGCCAACTGTCACATTTACCCTGGCTGATCGCAGCTATCGAGATGAGTTGTCGATATGACCAAGAATTGCAGAATGGCCCCTGGTCCTCTGCTGAATGCTCGGGGTGTTATAAATATCGGAATGATGGATGAATATGGAAATAACTTCCAAATACGTCACTTTACGGAAAAAGAAATCTATGAAACAACGGGAACCTTTGTGCTGTTATACAGCTATGAATAGCTACAGGATGAGTCTCCATATATAAATCATAATAAAGCTGATACTTCATAGACGTGAGATTAGATTTACATCAGCGGTGCAGTGAAGTACAAAGAGAATGTGGCCATATCGATAGATATTTGGCATTCTGTGTGTGCGGTGCAGACAGTATACACATCTTCAGGGCTGCCGAGTGACCTCAAGGGGTGCACGCAACTCAATGATATCCGATCCAAAGCCTGAGCAAACCACCAATATAATCTGATACGACGCATGAGCAGTCATAGCTGTCCGATCCTGCTCATGCATTCACCGATGTCCGATCCTGCTCATGCATTCACCCATGTCCGATCCTGCTCATGCATTCACCGATATCCGATCCTGCTCCTGCATTCACCGATGTCCGATCCTGCTCATGCATTCACCCATGTCCGATCCTGCTCATGCATTCACCGATGTCCGATCCTGTTCATGCATTCACCCATGTCCGATCCTGCTCTTGCATTCACCGATGTCCGATCCTGCTCATGCATTCACCCATGTCCGATCCTGCTCATGCATTCACCCATGTCCGATCCTGCTCATGCATTCACCCATGTCCGATCCTGCTCATGCATTCACCGATGTCCGATCCTGTTCATGCATTCACCCATGTCGGATCCTGCTCCTGCATTCACCCATGTCCGATCCTGCTCATGCATTCACCCATGTCCGATCCTGCTCATGCATTCACCGATGTCCGATCCTGCTCCTGCATTCACCCATGTCCGATCCTGCTCATGCATTCACCGATGTCCGATCCTGCTCCTGCATTCACCGATGTCGGATCCTGCTCCTGCATTCACCCATGTCCGATCCTGCTCATGGATTCACCCATGTCTGATCCTGCTCATGGATTCACCCATGTCTGATCCTGCTCATGGATTCACCCATGTCCGATCCTGCTCATGGATTCACCCATGTCCGATCCTGCTCATGCATTCACCCATGTCCGATCCTGCTCATGCATTCACCCATGTCGGATCCTGCTCCTGCATTCACCCATGTCTGATCCTGCTCATGGATTCACCCATGTCCGATCCTGCTCATGCATTCACCCATGTCCGATCCTGCTCATGCATTCACCCATGTCGGATCCTGCTCATGCATTCACCGATGTCCGATCCTGCTCATGCATTCACCCATGTCGGATCCTGCTCATGCATTCACCCATGTCCGATCCTGCTCATGCATTCACCCATGTCCGATCCTGCTCATGCATTCACCCATGTCCGATCCTGCTCATGCATTCACCGATGTCCGATCCTGCTCCTGCATTCACCCATGTCCGATCCTGCTCATGCATTCACCGATGTCCGATCCTGCTCCTGCATTCACCGATGTCGGATCCTGCTCCTGCATTCACCCATGTCCGATCCTGCTCATGCATTCACCGATGTCCGATCCTGCTCCTGCATTCACCCATGTCTGATCCTGCTCATGGATTCACCCATGTCCGATCCTGCTCATGGATTCACCCATGTCCGATCCTGCTCATGCATTCACCCATGTCCGATCCTGCTCATGCATTCACCCATGTCGGATCCTGCTCCTGCATTCACCCATGTCTGATCCTGCTCATGGATTCACCCATGTCCGATCCTGCTCATGCATTCACCGATGTCCGATCCTGCTCATGCATTCACCCATGTCCGATCCTGCTCATGCATTCACCCATGTCGGATCCTGCTCCTGCATTCACCCATGTCTGATCCTGCTCATGGATTCACCCATGTCCGATCCTGCTCCTGCATTCACCCATGTCTGATCCTGCTCATGGATTCACCCATGTCCGATCCTGCTCATGCATTCACCCATGTCCGATCCTGCTCATGCATTCACCCATGTCGGATCCTGCTCCTGCATTCACCCATGTCTGATCCTGCTCATGGATTCACCCATGTCCGATCCTGCTCATGCATTCACCCATGTCCGATCCTGCTCATGCATTCACAATATCTGATTTGACACCTGCAGTCAAAAAATATCCGATCCAGCAAATAAACAATCACCTATATCTGATCCAACACATGAGCAGTCATCGATATCCAATCTGATGCATGAGCAGTCACCGATAACTGATCTGATGCATGAGCAGTCACCGATATCCAATCCAACACATGAGCAGTCACCGATATCCGATCCAACACATGAGCAGTCACCGATATCCGATCCAACACATGAGCAGTCACTGATATCCGATCCGGCACACACAGTCACCGATATCCGATCCAACACATGAGCAGCCATCGATATCCGATCTGTGCCTGAAGCATGGCGAGCGATGCGAGGGGCTGCAGGTGACTTCCAACTGTGTCCCTGAAGAAAACCATGTCGACCTGTCGACCTAACGATATGTCGACCTAAACCCATGTCGACCTTGCCACCTGTCGACCTTCACCCATGTCGACATAGACATCTGTCGACCTTCCCACCTGTCGACCCAACGGTGTCGACCTAATGACTGTTGACCTAAGTGTGGTCCATAAAACGATCCACACCCATGTTTACCAAGGTAGCAGCTCTCATTATATAGGGCTCCATTTGCTAAAGCTTCCAAAAGTGAAAAGTGGTGGGTGTTGTTGCCCATAGTAACCAACCAGATTCTAGCTATCATTTCTCTATTGCATTCTAGAAAATGCTAGACAGAATCCGATTGGTTGGTATGCGCTTTACCTTTTAGAAGCTGCAGTAAATGTATTCCATACATATGAAATCTGCCCCACTCACAGGGCAACATGGTATTACCGCAGTAAATACCAGAACCAGGCTCTCTGTGTGTTGTGAACAGCATAACCAGTGTAACAAGCGGCCTCTGTGATGTCAGAGCTGTCAGCACAGGGCCGGTCACAGTAAGAGACAGCCGGCAGAACATGTCACCAGTTCACTGCTGAGCCCGGCAGAACAATGGGGGTATAGTGAGAGGGAAGCCGGCAACAGCGGACAAATCTGCTACATGTACTATTTCCAAGACATTCAGAAGCCTCTAATACAGAGGGGACTTGTAACAAGATTTAGCTAATTGACATTGGAAAGTCAGACTCTTGGAACGGCTTTAGTCACTCAGTGTATAATGAGCTGTGATAGGCTCTCTGGTGATGTTCCTAAACTATCTCCTTTCCATAAAGAGGATCACATTCTCAAGCGGTTTCCCATAGCTTTGTACATCAGTGTAGGTTGAGGTACATGTTTATACAAACAGACGCACAATAGGGACCACAACATTCCAGATCCCTTTCTAGAATCACACTTATTGGTGGATATTTACTAAAATTGGAGTTCTATTTCAGATGGGATGTTGCTATTGGCAACCAATCAAATACTATCTTTTATCTTCTAGAAGGTGCTAAATGTAACCCCTTTTACACCAAAATCCCAGATGTGGAACACGGATCCAAGCCAGGTCGGATCCTGGATTTTCTCCATTTACTCTGCGGTGTCGACCCAAAGTGTATACGGGGGTCAGCGCTTGGTACGCGTCCTCCGACCTTTTCATACCCCACTATCCACGTCGGCGTGGAGTTGACTCTAGATAGTGTGGCGAGTGCAGCGAGCCACCGAGCCCGAAGCCCCATGAGGGGACGTGTATTACTTTACATGTATTCCGCGTCCCCTCAAAACTCTTCGGGCTTGTATTCCGCTCGCCACACTTTCTAAAATCAACTCCACGCCGACGTGGATAGTGGGGGTATGAAAAGGTCGGAGAACGCGTACCGCCACCCATCGCGGGCTCGCTGCGCCCGCCACGCTTCGGGTTGGCGTTGATAGTGGGGGTGGCGTTGACAATATGGGTGCATTTAACATTGTAAGCACCCATCAGGGTGCTTGTACAATTAAAAATCGCATCGCATGCCATTTGCTGGCATGCAAAGCTATGTGATATTTCATTGTACAAGCACTCCTGGTAATTTAACGGGAATATCGCATCGCACACCACTAAGTACGGTATGCGATGGGCGCCGTGCTAGGAAACAAGTACCAAAGGCCCTTCTTCTGGTTCACTCGCAAAGGCAAATTCCTTCTCAAATGGACAAAACCATGTGCACTGCAGGAGGGGGCAGATGCACCATGTGCAGAGAGAATAAGATTTGGGTGAGTTATTTTGTTTCTGTGCAGGGTAAATACTGACTGCTTTATTTTTACACTGCAATATAGATCTCAGTTTGAAGTAAAACCCCACCCAAATCTAATTCTCTCTGCACAATTTACATCTGCCCCACCTGCAGTGCACATGGTTTTGTCCATTTGAGAAGGAATTTGCCTTTGCGAGTGAACCAGAATAAGGGCCAAAGTGTATAAGTCCATGCGTTACATAGTATCACATACCATTGCAGTATTTATGTCTTTATCTCTAGCCTCCTCTATCAGAACGCAGGTAACTTCTAGGCAAATTCCTGCACATAATACACTGACATATTCTGTTTCACTATGCTCAGCGACGGAGATTGGAGACACATTGCTATGCCAAACATGCCGGCTCCAGGTGTTTTACCCAAAGATTAATGGGAATTTCATTATTACAAACATGCTGAGATAAGAACCCTCAGCTAGTATCTAGTTTCATGTGTGGATCCCATGAGCAAAATATTATTGTCAGCAGTCACATATCCAGGGTGGGTGGGTAGTGTATGTGTGGATGAGGGGGTTCAGTTATTTTAAGAAACCAAATGGAGGGTTTCCTTTTATTCAAAATGTATTATAAAGACATATAAATATTTTATAGCTTCATTTCAACGCTTTCAGACATTGGAACACCTCCTGATGAGGAGGCATAGAGAGAGACATTGGGCCACCGCCTGATGAGGAGGTATAGAGAGAGACATTGGGCCACCACCTGATGAGGAGGCATGGAGAGAGACATTGGACCACCTCCTGATGAGGAGGCATGGAGAGAGACATTGGAACACCGCCTGATGAGGAGGCATGGAGAGATACATTGGCACACCGCCTGATGAGGAGGCATGGAGAGAGACATTGGGCCACCGCCTGATGAGGAGGCAGGGAGAGAGACATTGGGCCACCGCCTGATGAGGAGGCATGGAGAGAGACATTGGGCCACCGCCTGATGAGGAGGTATAGAGAGAGACATTGGGCCACCGCCTGATGAGGAGGCATGGATACAGATATTGGGCCACTGCCTGATGAGGAGGCATAAAGAGAGACATTGGGCCGCCGCCTGATGAGGAGGCATGGAGAGAGACATTGGAACACCGCTTGATGAGGAGACAGGGAGAGAAACATTGGAACACCGCCTGATGAGGAGGCATGGAGAGAGACATTGGGCCACCGCCTGATGAGGAGACATGGAGAGAGACATTGGAACACCGCCTGATGAGGAGACATGGAGAGAGACATTGGAACACTGCTTGATGAGGAGGCATGGAGAGAGACATTGGGCCACCGCCTGATGAGGAGACATGGAGAGAGACATTGGAACACTGCTTGATGAGGAGGCATAGAGAGAGACATTGGGCCACTGCCTGATGAGGAGGCATGGAGAGAGACATTGGAACACCACCTGAGACATTGGGCCACCGCCTGATGAGGAGACATGGAGAGAGATATTGGAACACCGCCTGATGAGGAGACATGGAGAGAGACATTGGAACACTGCTTGATGAGGAGGCATGGAGAGAGACATTGGGCCACCGCCTGATGAGGAGACATGGAGAGAGACATTGGAACACTGCTTGATGAGGAGGCTTGGAGAGAGACATTGGGCCACTGCCTGATGAGGAGGCATGGAGAGAGACATTGGAACACCACCTGAGACATTGGGCCACCGCCTGATGAGGAGACATGGAGAGAGACATTGGAACACCGCCTGATGAGGAGGCATGGAGAGAGACATTGTAACACCGCTTGATGAGAAGGCATGGAGTGACATTGGACCACTGCCTGATGAGGAGGCATGGAGAGAGACATTGGAACACTGCCTGATGAGGGGACAGGGAGAGAAACATTGGAACACCGCCTGATGAGGAGACCGGGAGAGAAACATTGGAACACCGCCTGATGAGGAGACAGGGAGAGAAACATTAAAACACCGCTTGATGAGGAGACATGGAGAGAGACATTGGAACACCGCTTGATGAGAAGGCATGGAGAGAGACATTGGGCCACTGCCTGATGGGGAGGCATGGAGAGAGACATTGGAACATCACCTGATGAGGAGGCATGGAGAGAGACATTGGGCCACTACCTGAAGAGGAGGTATGGAGAGAGACATTGGGCCACTGCCTGATGAGGAGGCATGGAGAGAGACATTGGAACACCGCTTGATGAGGAGACATGGAGAAAGACATTGGAACACCACTTGATGAGAAGGCATGGAGTGACATTGGACCACTGCCTGATGAGGAGACATGGAGTGACATTGGACCACTGCCTGATGAGGAGGCATGGAGTGACATTGGGCCACTGCCTGATGAGGCATGGAGGGAGACATTGGGCCACCGCCTAATGAGGAGGCATGGATACAGACATTGGAACACCGCCTGATGAGGAGGCATGGAGAGAGACATTGGAACACCGTCTGATGAGGAGACATGGAGAGAGACATTGGAACACTGCTTGATGAGGAGGCATGGAGAGAGACATTGGGCCACTGCCTGATGAGGAGGTATGGAGAGAGACATTGGGCCACCGCCTGATGAGGAGGCATGGAGAGAGACATTGGGCCACTGCCTGATGAGGAGGCATGGAGAGAGGATTGGGCCACTGCCTGATGAGGAGGCATGGAGAGAGACATTGGAACACCACCTGATGAGGAGGCATGGAGGGAGACATTGGGCCACTGCCTGATGAGGAGTCATGGAGTGACATTGGGCCACTGCCTAATGAGGAGGCATGGAGAGAGACTTTGGGCCACTGCCTGATGAGAAGACATGGAGAAAGATAATAGACCACCACCTGACGAGGATCCATGGAGTGAAACAAGGAGTGATTACCGAAAGGTTCCTTCTCTACGAGGATCAAGGAAACGTCATACAAAATGTATTAGTTTAGAATTTAGGGTATACCACTGATAGGTTGTATATGAAGTTCCTTGGCCACAAGGGAATTGTTACCACAGGTTTAGATCTCTCCACATTTGGGTGTGGTATATTAGGTCGACAGTGTCTAGGTCAACACCAAAAGGTCTATGTGTCAACTAGGCTATATCCCTGCTTACATTGTATGATCGCTCCAACAAGAAAGGTTCGTACAGTATGTAAATATTTGGTTATTGTCTGTTTTCATATGATATTATTCAAAGCTACTGTGTTTAATGTGTTAGCATGTCAACCAATCTGGGAGAGAGAATAGAATAACCACCACCAGGACTAGATGTGACTGCGCCAATGCACAAGGTTATTACTGTCTAATCTAGTATAAACTAAAGTCATATGCTGTAATTGTACTCATAACATGTGATATTATTATATATGTAAACAAGACTTTCAGACACTAAGCATTTTCTACAGCTCAGAAAAGTAAAGCTCTGTGGAGCATATTTATCAATGATCTGATCCTAGACCCGATTATTATTATTATTTTATTTCTTCTATTGAGCGGGTTAGTCGGTACTTTATCCCTCTCCAGCTTATAGCTCTCCAAATGTCGATGTATATACTGCTATGTCTGTTAAATCATTTATACAATTAACTATTTAGATCAAGGAGAATTGACACTGTCTACATTCATGTATAATCAGAGTATAGAGGATGACATTGTGCAGGAAAATACTGCTCGTCACCAATGTTCCCTCTAGTTTTACGAAGGCTGTGTGCAGCAAAAATTTTTGGCTGTGCAACTTTGGAAGGAAATTTTAATTTTTGTGCGTCACTTCTATATAACTGGAAAATGATGTCCAGTATTTGTGTTAACTTTAATTCAAAATGATGTTAAACATTTAAACATTCAAAACACAGCACACAATGTAGTTAATGGTTGAAGCACATTGAGTCCACAACTGCAAAAAGGGACCACTGCTGCTTTGTGCGCTCTTTTGTAATGTCTGTGCGCACGCTCGTCGAGTTGTGTGCGCGCACACGCGCGCACAGCTTAGAGGGAACACTGCTCGTCACTCGCAACCAACTTTGGCCCTTATTCTGGTTCACTCGCAAAGGCAAATTCCTTCCCAAAATCAACAAAACCATGTGCACTGCAGGTGGGGCAGATCTAACTTGTGCAGAGAGAGTTAGATTTGGGTGAGTGATTTTGTTTCTGTGCAGGGAAAATACTGACTGCTTTATTTTTACATTGCAATACAGATTTCACCTTGAAGTAAAACACCACCCAAATCTAATTCTCTCTGCACATGTTACATCTGCCCCACCTGCAGTGCACATGGGGCCTTATTCTAGTCACCCTTTCTGACAAAATCATTCTTAGATGGACAAAACCATGTGCACTGCAGGGGGGCAGATGTAAAATGTGCAGAGAGAATTAGATTTGGGTGAGTTCTTTTGTTTCTGTGCAAGGTAAATACTGGCTGCTTTATTTTTACACTGCAATATAGATCTCACTTTAAAGTAAAACCCTACCCAAATTTAATTCTTTCTGCACAAGTAACATCTACAGTGCACATGGTTTTGTCCATCTAAGAAGGATTTTGTCAGAAAGAGTGAACTAGAATAAGGCCCATGGTTTTGTGGATTTGAGAAGGAATCTGCATTTCCGAGTGAACGAGAATAAGGGTCTTAATTACAGTTTCTGAATAAGGTACTGTCTGGGCATTAGAAGGAAGGACGCAGGTGTAAGATGAGAGACAGAACCTAGGAAGAGGCTCATTTAATCAGCTCCCGCAGGACATTGTAAACCCCCCCCCCCTCCTCCCTCCCCTCCCTCCCTAATCAGTAAAATAACAGAATGATAATGTAATACTATTTTCTCCCATGCTGTAGGGTAACGTAGGCTGATCCGGGAGATGAGAACAATCTGGGGCTCCTGGAATGGTATTATAGATTACAATAGACGGCGTGATATAAAGCGTCCCTCAGATATTATCAGACCACACACCCTGTGTCTGCCTGAGAGTTTAATGAGTCCTGGAAGTGATGGATATCCAATGTATTATTTTATTTTGCATCACGTCTCCCGGTTTGCTCATTACATTAATGACATTAAAATGGTGATTATATTATATCGGTGGCTGCCAATCTGGTGGCTGCTGGCCGAGACATTCGTCATGCCAGCTTTATCGTGCCCATCCCATGAATAAGGACTATAATTAATTAGCACTGCAAATATGGATCTATAATGAGATCTAAATTACCTGGAAGTGTTTCGGAAGCCTCTGTGACGATCCGCAATAAGTGATTATGTATTTATCACAGCAGGGAAGTTTTCCCAGCAGTTTAGTTTCGGCAATGTATTGTGTGGGGTGTAAGATAGAAGTCTGTCTAGATCTAATGATGTTACATCACATTAAGGGGCCTATTGACGAAGATTAAATCATTCCTTTGAATCTTGCTGAAACAGCATCTTCCGCATGATGGCCCTTATTCAGATCTGATTGCAGTACAAATTTGTTCTCAGGGGTAACATGTATAGAGAGAGTTAGATTTGGGTGGGGTGTGTTGAAACTGAAATCTAAATTGCAGTGTGAAAATAATGCAGCCAGTATTTACCCTGCACAGAAACAAAATAACTTACACAAATCTAACTCTCTATGCACATGTTACATCTGCCCCACCTGCAGTGCACATGGTTTTGCCCATTTTGAGAACAAATCTGTACTGCGATCAGATCTGATTAAGGGCCAATGTAGTTATCACTGCAATTTATCAAAGGAAACCAAAGATATTTCCGGCGCTTTGATTTAGCAACCTCCCAAAGGTTTGCAGCTGCACTGGGCATGCTTGACGGAAACGCAGAGACACGTGCATGTAATATATCAAGGCTGTATGACTCATCCAACAGCCCTTAAAACTTCTCAATGAATAATAATATCAGCAAGACTAGTGGAACGTTGACATTTAATCTCACTGGCCATTTACATGGCTACAATGAGTCCCCCAGTGCCAGGAATTTTTCTATAAGTACTTACAGTATGTGTAAGGCATAGGTGTGCGCACATTGAGTGTTAAGGGTGCATAGTCATCCCCTAATGCTGTGCCCACCCTTGTCACACCTCCCTGCCGCTAGCAATACCAGCCATACCTTTAACCAAAGACTTTTGCTTTTTAGAACTGTATTCCATTTAAAGAAGCGCCCATCAATCAATAATGTGTGTTTGCATTGGTAATTGTACTAGACCATTGTCATATTACTACATACCTGCGTCATCCATGTATGTGTATGACTTTATTTGCATGTGCTGTTAGTGTTACATAGAGTAATTATAAGATGAAAACTGAAATAAGCAGGATATAATGGTGTGGCTGAGAGACATTTATATTGTAGCGAGGGCCAATAGATGACGGAAGACACGCCTTATTGGCGGTGTTAGACACGCCCAATAGGTGGAGCTACTCACACCCCTTTGACAGTGCACCCCCTAATAAAATGTGCTGCGCACGCCTATGGTGTAAGGGATGTCATTGACATCCAGATAGACAGGATTCTGTAGGTCAGAATACCCGCGCTGGAATCCTGGCACAGAGGCAGAACTCTGGGAGCCAATGGAGCAGTGGCGTAACTATAGCTCCGCAGCCCCCGCGGTGGCGGGGAGGCGCAGAGAAATTGGGGGCGCCGCCGGGGGGGCTGCGGGGCTATAGTTACCCGCGGTCTGCGTCAGTGCGTCTCACCCGGCTCTCTGTCGGGACCTTCCTGACGTCACGGTCCCGGCCGGCTCCTGCTGCAATGAAAACTGACAATTAGAAAATGGCTGCCCCCATACTGCAGACAGTTTTCTGTGTGCAGTATGGGGGCAGCCATTTTCTAAGAGTCCGTTTTCATTGTAGCAGCAGGAGCCGGCCCGGGACCGTGACGTCAGGAAGGTCCCGACAGAAAGCCGGGCGAGACGCAGACCGCGGGTAAGAAGGGGGGGCAGATTAGGTGTGTGTGTGGGGGGGGGGGGCGCTAAATAGTTAGTTACGCCCCTGCAATGGAGTCATCTGCCACCGGGCTCCTGCTCCAAAGGGGGCACCTCTCCTCCTCTGCAAGTTTAAATCAGTTCATTGAAAGCCATTGATATCGCTTCTGTTGCTAAGTTCTCTCTCTCTCTATATATGTCCTCTATATAAGGTTGTGTGTGTGTGGGGAGGGGGGGGGACACAAACTTATGCTGGCACCGCCAGAACACCGAAATCCTGAACATTAGTATAGTGACTGCCAGTATCCCATACCGAACCCTTTTGTAATTGTAGGGATAGGGAGATCAGTCATTATTTTGCCAACATCATTTATAGCTGTGCCTCTACCGGGTGTGGGTTGTTAGGTCTATACCAACTAGGTCGACAAGCATTGGGTCGACACCACTAGGTCGACATGGGTCTAGGTCGACATGGGTCTAGGTCGACATGACATTATGTCGACACAATCATTAGGTCGACATGGGCAAGGTCGACGGTGAAAAGGTCGACATGGGTTTTTTCACTGTTTGTTGACCCGAATGTCAACACCGTCGCTTCGCTCGCAATGCTTTGGCCATGGTGCCTCGCTACACTTGCCACACTATTTTATTCTTCCACCATGCCCTAGCGGATGGTAGGGCATGAAATACTGCCTGTCGGCACATGTCGACCTTTTGACTGTCAACCTAGCCCATGTCGACTATGTTGACCAATGTCTTGCTGTATGACCTGGTGACAGGATCACCTACAGTACCACAGCTAACAGAAGCCTGTAAATGTGTATTTACACATTATTCATTATTATTATGCAGATATTCTATCATGCTCAGATAGAATATCTGAGCATGAATAAATCAGACATGAATTGTCAGCTAACAGATACAGTACAAATGCCCTGAGCCATAACCTTCACCAACATATCCTATTCCATTACAGCTGCACACAGCGGAGGTGGAACAATATATGAAAAGAGCCTCCAGCCTCTTGGAAGAGAATATTACAAGGAAACGTCTGCAAAGCTGATTAGATTCACTGGCGCTCAGCAGATAATCAGTTCTTGTGTTCTAATTGTTCCTGTCACATTGGTCCAAATGTAAAAAAGAAAAAAAAAAACAGACAAGATGGATCCCGAGCAACACCAGCAGAAAAGTAATAGCTAATTAAATTGAAATTTCAAAGCTGTTAATTGCTTCAGACCGCTTGGTGGCACATTAATGACCCCTCCCATCTGGATGCATACTGGCAACTGCCAAAACAGGAAAAATTTAATTACACGTTACATATGCCAGAACCAGAGACTCACCGGCAGCATACACTGTGCCGGCACTTCATACATTACCTCCCCTCCCCTATACATACATACAGTACATACATACATGAATACACAGAGACATATAGGCACTCAAGCTGGGGCATGTGACCTGTGCAGCAACAGCTCAGCGGAACACAGCAACGTTGCTGAGCCCCGGGAAATAGTGACGCATCACAATGACCCCAAGGGAAGTGAGGATGGAAGGTCAACACTACAAAAAAACCAGACCATGGATGTAAGGGAGGAATTGCAAGTTATGTCCAAACTTTTGATATAAGATATCCAGTGGCCGCAAAGATCTGTGCAACTAATTTATCAGAATGACTAGCATAGGAAGAAGGACCAGGATCCTTGAGGATGTGGCTACAAAGAAAAATGTTCCTATCCGACCTCAGTTTCTCTAGCAAAAGGAACTTACATGCTAGATGTATGCTGGGGTGGACCGAGATCCCTCTTCCTCTCGCATGTGATCAGAATATAGCGTATACCATAAAAGGAATCTGTAGAAGTTGATGATACTTCATTTTTGCAGAGGAGGCAGAACTTTCAGAATACAATATATTGGCATTGGGTGTTGGTATTTGGAGTATTTTGGGCGAGTACAGTAGTAGATTATTCTAGAGCTCCTGTTCAAAATCAGAAGCATCTTACCCAAGCCATCATCCCTGGAGTTATGGGATGGCCATTAGCGTGGTCAGCGTTGATGGTTGACAGCGAAGCCGATGATGCAAATGAGCATCAATGGCAGTATACATTATAATGGTTGACCATCGATGGTCATCCCTTGTCTTTGATTAACTGGCCCATGGGCCAATCAGAACCTGGGGGAGGGTCTGTATGGTTTTCTGGGGTGGAGCTATGGAGCACATTGTGGAAAATAAATAAATTGATGTAAGAAAACCATCTGTATCTTCCCCATCAATAGCAAAGTATTCTACAATGAATAAACCACGAATATGAATCATCTATGGTCAATGGCCATCCCTAGACAGGGTAGGCAGAAGCGGGGCCTAGAGGGAAACCAGGGGTTGTGTTCTGAGAAACTTTAATCATCACTACTAAAAAATATTTTCTTATTTAATGTACAGTTCTGTGCGATGTGCTGCGTGACCGATATTTATGGAATTGTTGCTGATTTTTCCGTTTATCTCTACGGGCTGCAACGGGAAGAAAAAAAAAGGTTCCATCACCGTTGGAGGTCATTCTTGACTGTTCCAATTTGCTGTACATCACTGCGGACTGAATCACCCCCTGGGGAAAAAATAATTAGTAGAAATTTATATTTAAAAATATGAGATAGCGACACCAGAGCAGACTCCTCCTTCAGAAGCACATAAGCTATTGTATATTGTGGTAACTGCTGACTGTTGTTGTACTGTTACAACTAAATCCCAATTCTATAACTGGACTGTACCAATGTTTTTGAAAAACGGATACAACACCTATCAAAGAAAACGAATACTTAACGATAATCGTATTACAGCTGTTACAGTCAGAATTCTCCATCAGACACATGAAATGTTTGCAGTCACGGCCCGGATTGACACGAGTGAGCCTATTATTATGTCATAGACCAGGGAATACAGCTGTTTGGCTGGGAAGAGAGGAATTCCTTTGTCTCTGGCAGGAAGCCCGGACTCTCGCTCGCTGCTCCTCTAGTAACAGGAACCATTCGCCGCATGGACCATGTAAACCCGTGCAGCACTCAGTATACTTTCCTTCCTGTCCTCATACGCTACTTACACAAGTGGCTTTTGCATTGTTATCCGCACAGGATTATTTCAGCAAAGAAGTTCCGTTAGAGAAAGGTCACAGGAATGTATCTGTGCGTCATTTAAAGGGCTCCCATATGCACTCGGATTCACAGCTGGACTGGCAATTTGGCTTTTCTGGCAAATACCAGAAGGGCCGATGGCCTGATGGACAGGTCCGGCTGTCTGGGGGCTCTGCCTTTAGGCTCTCTGAGGGCCGGCTTCCTTATGGTGTAATATGTGGCCACACCCCATGACTTGCAACAAACCTTCACGATGCCCCTTTTTCTGTGTGACAAGTTTACTAAAAAGATGGGAGTTCTGTTGAAGATGGGATGTTGCCCATAGCAACCAATCAGATTATATCTATTATTTTATAGAAGATACTAAATAAATAAGTAGAATCTTATTGGTTGCTATGGGCAACATAATATCATGACCAGGCTTTTCAACGTTGTACGTTTACCACATGGTTCAGTCATCTTGTGCACCCAATAGGGAAGGGATTACCCATTTTGAAGCATGCCTTTAAAAAAAATATATACCCATTCTAACACTCCCACTATTGTCTTTTGTTATCAGTCATTTTAGAGTCAGAAGCGCTCACTACAGTGTCCTTCAATAACTTTATTGGCACAACACGCACAAGAACAGATGTTTACCCTTGGTGAAAACGTCATCCTGAAAAATCATTAGCTTTCAGGGAGGGAGTCTGCTTGTGTAACGAGACCTCAGTTCCAGAGAGGATCATTTGTAACAATTTATTTATTTATTTTTTGGGGGTTTGGTGGCAAATAAAATGAACATAGGGAATATGAAATGCATCTAACACACACAAAGACAACATGGCAGCAAAGAAAAAATTATCTTTGAGTAGGCTAGACACACGGTCAGCAGACACACCCTAAACATACCGAATCAAAGTGTAAAGCCAGGTACACTGTGAGCGAGATGTACTAAGCCTGAAAAGTGATAAAATGGAGAGTGATAAACCAACAACCAATCAGCTCCTACCTGTCATTTTTCAAACCCAGCCTGTGACAAGGCAGGTAGGAGCTGATTGGCTGGTGGTTTATCACTCTCCATTTCAACACTTTTCGAGCTAAGTACGTCTGGCCCACTATTACACGGTGACCTGGTGGTTTGCCAACATCGACAAGAGCTTACATATTTGCAGATACCAATGGGAGGGAGTGACTGCGGGGGGGGGGATCCCTCGATACTGGTGTGCTCCATCGCCTTTGCGCATGCACACAGCATCTATTCAGTGAAGCAGAGGGGCTGGAGGTATGGCTATCAACTTACACAGCACTGTTCATGCCCCCATAGTAATTAAAACAGGACATGGCTTACGGCTGCAACATCCCCGTGAGACCACATCCCCTCCTATATAGGCCACACCCCTTTTCAGGGGCACAGTTGGGAGGTCTGCGCGTACATACTGTACTAAGTGATATTCTAAATTATATTGCGCAGCAAACTTTCCACAACTTGTGCCAGATTGGCAGTGCTACCTATACATGTTGACGCCTATGGAAGCCCAGGGGCTTCCTTTTGCAAAAAACTCCCCATAGAGGCATGGCCAGATTAACAATGGGGCAGATGGAGCTGCAGCTCCAGGCCCAGGATGAAAAATAGGCCCACAGGACACTGACAGCTTTGACATGAAATTTTTTTTTTTTTCCTGTCACAGACTGCGAGCGGCCATCCTCTCCAATGCTCGTCCCCTCCTCTCGCTCCAGCACTCTCACACATCGGAGATCAGTGGCAGAGCCGTGCAGGCAGTGTGGTGGCCACCCCTTTCTACAGCTCTCTCCTTCTCCGGGGTCCTGAGCCTGCCACTCAAAGTCACAAGCTCCACCCTCAGACTACATGAGGAGCTGCTGCTGCTTGAATCCTGGCATGAGTACTATGATGGCTACTTGGTGAGTAGCATCAATGTGTGTGTGTTTGTGTGTGTCAAGGGCCTGATTCAGACCTGATTGCTAGGCTGTCTGCAATCGCAGCCTAGCGAACAGGTAAACGCCGCCTGTCCAAAAAGCCACCCCCCCCCCCTTGGAATGCGAATAGTACTGCTACCATGGGGATTATTACAGTATAAGTGGCACGGCTATGGCAGACATTAATATGTGTATAAATGGCACTGCTACCGTGGGCATTAATATGTGCATAAATGGCACTGCTACCGTGGGCATTAATATGTGTATAAGTGGCACTGCTACCGTGGGCATTAATATGTGTATAAGTGGCACTGCTACCATGGGCTTTGTATGTAAGGTTCACTACTGTGTAGCCTGTTTTGAATATGGGGCAGAATTGTGTGTCATAATGTGAGTATGGGGCAGTACTCTATGGTGTAATATGAAATAGGGGCACTATGTGCGGTGTAATTTGTTTATTTATTAACAGTTTATTATATAGCACAGCAAATACTGTTAAAAAGAAAATGGTACCATTCTATCGTAATCTGAATTGGGGTTACTATTGTGTGACCACGCCCCTTCCTTGTGAGACCATACCCCTTTTTTCACGCCACGCGTCTTTGGCGAGCAATGTTCCTTTAGCCCAGGGATGCGGAACCTTTAGCCCTCCAGCTGTTGTTGAACTATGCACCCCAGCATGCCCTGCAACAGTTTTAGCATGGCCAAATAGCAAAACTGTAGCAGGGCATGCTGGGATGCGTAGTTCAACAACAGCTGGAGGGCTTTATACAGTATGGAGTTTAGGTCCTTTGTACATTTCAGCTCCAGTGCCATGTGGGGATCTGGCACTGCATAGAGCATTCATGTCCAACATGTATAACAATGTGAAAGAATGCTGGTATACATGTGATTAGTGGAGGCATATACTGGACTCAAACTGCGACACAGGATACATCTGAAGGAGGGCAGTGTCTGACTGGGGCAAGAAATTCCCCCCAGGGAATACAGTGGACCGGGCACAATCTTAAGGGGTGTGGCCAGCCACCACAGAGGGACTTGGCCATCCATTACAGTGGACATGCAAAGGAGGGAACAGGGGTGCTAAAGAACCACCCACTCTGATTGGCTCATCTTGTAGTTTCCCTAGAAACAAACAAACCACACATCCAAGTTAATCCATGACCCGGCTCCTCCATGTCACTGACCCTAGAAGAGGGGGTGGGGTCAGTAGACAGTAGGACCCATTGGGGATTTCCCCTGTACACCTGTGGCCCAGTTCAGCCCTGGGGGAGGACCAAGTCCTAATTTTGTGATTTGTATGATCATGGTCAGCGCATCAGCACCTTCCTTCAACATCAACAGCGAAGGGGGGGGGGGGGGGGGAGGGGGGCTTAGCCGGAGGGAGCATTCCCTAAATTTGTAAATCTCCCAGGCATTCTGCAAGAGTAAGAAAGTGTGCTTGTAGCTATATGCAGGGGTGCAATAATCACCATAGCCGCCCATGCATTTTACTGCAGAGGCGAAACCGTAGATTATACCTGAAGGATATGGCTGTGATCGAGTCTGTGCTAGATAAATATATATAGTAGAAGAGAGCCTGTTATCTCGAGGAAGCTGGAATCTCGCTCCTATATGACTCAGAAGTGAGACATTCCCAGGTCACGTCCTACTGAAGGACAATTCCTGAAATCTCTGGCCCACGGCTGCAGGGAAATGTGTGAGAACATTGCCGGATCATTTCTATTTGCTGTTTTTACTTTATTTTTTCTATAAATTAAAACCCAGCCGGCCAGATATTGACCCTTAAGTGAAATGTTTTCACTTCCAACTCTGTGTATCCACTTATAAAAGTACTTTCCCATCCCCACCCCAAAGATTACAATGAGTGGCGGTTTTATCAGACTTTACATATTATTGTTTCAGAAAAAGACTACTTTTCAAGGTTTAGTTTATTCTGCCAAAATGTTACATTCAGATCAAGCTAGCGATGATATGAACAATTCTTTCAGGACGTCCCTGATGAATTACCGTGAGCCTAATGCTGGCCAGGTGAAGCTGCCTTTCCTCCATGACCGATCTATAAGAAAATCCCTCAATTCACTTCTCAAAAATCACATATAAAGACGTAAAACCTGCACAGTCCAATCGTAAAGTAATCATATGCGGTTTTCCTGCACCAGTTTTATGTACCATGGGTAAAGAAAGCACATTTTAACCTCTTCAGTGGTGTTTATTTTTTGTAGGGAGCGCTCCCCACTGGGCGAGTTTTTTTTTCTGGGGAGCGCTCTCTAAATAAAACCCCACCACTCAGTTGTGTAACTATAGCTCCGCAGCCCCCGCCGGGGGGGGGGGGGGGGGCTGCGGGGCTATAGTTACCCGCAGTCTGCGTCTCGCCCGGCTCTCTGTCGGGACCTTCCTGATGTCACGGTCCCGGCCGGTTCCTGCTGCAATGAAAACTGACAATTAGAAAATGGCTGCCCCCATACTGCAGACAGTTTTCTGTCTGCAGTATGGGGGCAGACATTTTCTAAGAGTCCGTTTTCATTGTAGCAGCAGGAGCCGGCCGGGACCGTGACATCAGGAAGGTCCCGACAGAGAGCCGGGCAAGACGCAGACCGCGGGTAAGAAGGGGGGGCAGGTTAGGTGCGGCGGGGGGGGGGGGGCGCCCCCCACGTGCGGCAGGGGGGCGCTAAATAGTTAGTTACGCCCCTGCCACCACTGCAACCTCGGGTTTGGGCAGTGCCGCTGAACAGTCTATCAGCCGCTGCCCGTCCTGCCCCCAGCAACCTGGCTGTGTGTGGCGTGACGTTACAAGGGGAGCGATGGTTTGCTACTGCGCATGCACATACATACGAGCGGGCATGGCGATTGATTATTCACTGTCCCGTTCGCACCTAGCAGTGCGGGCAGGGGGCGGCGGTGAGGGGCTGCACCCATGGGAACGCACAGCGGTTCATGGGCGTTCCCATGAAAAAGCTGGGTGTTTTCATGGTAATTCATCCGGTGCCCGCCCTCTTCCTGTACAGGGAGCCCGCAGATCTAATGGTAACACTTTTCAATATTGGTCATAGACCATCATTGTTTCAAACCATCCCTAGAAGTATGACCTTAAGACCCATACACACTTGGTGGAGTGATGGCAGCAAGGCCCTCCTTAATGATCAGCTCCCGCACAGATTGCGGAGGGAGTCCTTAACAACCCGCAGGAGCCAACATGTGCGATATTGCTCATTATATTGCCCACTGTGTATGGGGCTTTCAGCAAAACAAGGGTTCACATTGCCGCATTCACTACAGTTTATAAAGATGTGACATGCCCTCCAATTCCCTTCTTAAAAAAGGGCACAATTCACTTACAATATAGATTAATACATTGAAAGAGATGCAGCAATAATCTGATTTGTGTGCACTTTTGAATCAAGGTCCCATGTCAATAAGGTGCAGAAATGTATAAAACACTTACAGTATGCCTTTGTACATAGTGACCCCTTGTGGTAAAACTGAGTAACAACACAAGATATTTTTTATGTTTAAAACGAACCGTCCTCCTGGCAAATTGGGTTTAGCTGCTACCCTAATCCTATCCACCTAAAGCCGGTGGTGCAAGTAGAAATTATTTCTTAGTGGTACTATAAGTGCACGTTGTAGGCGCACGTCCCACAAGTGGGTGTGGCCATGTGTCATGAGGGGGCATGGTCATATGAAACTAGATGAGTGGTTTCATGATAATAGGAGCATGGCCACATTATGACACACACAGTAATGAATCTGACACATTCTACCACATGCCATAATGCCCATTACATATTATGTTACACACTGTAATGCCTATTACATATTATGTCACATAAGTGCCGCTTACCTACATGCTAGTTGCCAGGAGCTGCTTGCTCGATACCAGGAGTTTTGTGCTTGGCACAGGGGGTTTCATGCTTGTTGGCATGGGAAGATTACATGCTTGTTGCCATTGGGGGTTCCATGCTTTTTGCCATGGGGTGATTACTTGCTCATTGCCCAGGGGATGGGAAGGGATTACATTCTTGTTGCTCAGGGGGCTCCCTCCAACCATTACGGCTCATGCCCCTCTCCCCACAAACGACAAATGGCAGCACCTTTGCAATTATACAGCACAGATGGCAGCACCCCTGGACTGATATGGCAGACATGGGTCACCTTTGGAATTATACACGACAGATGGCAGCACCACTGGAATTATACAGCACACATGGCGGCACCCCTGGACTGATACGGGACACTGAGCAGCCCTACAGTATAAAAAATAATAATAATTTTAATAGCAGTCCCCATATAGTAGTCCCTGGCAAGCCCAGTGAGCGCCTCTCACACAGCGCCGGGTCGCCACAGCCCGCCGAACATACACAGTGGCAAGGCCAGGCTGGATCCTCCTGATCCCCGTGGATGTTCACAGGCAGTGTAATCTCCCACCGCGCAATGAAGTCACACTGCGTGCACCAGATGGTGGTGGAGGAGGACTTTTTTTTTAAGGTATTAACTATTTATTATCATTTTGATACACGGGAGGGGGGTGGGGCCCTGGAATTAGTCAGTCCCGGGCCACACAATTTCTGATGGCAGCCCTGTTTGACAGAGTTGTCTAACGGCCAGACATTGATCTTTCGCTGCTCTACAGATTTTGTCCCTTTAAATGACGCACAGATACATTCCTGTAACCTTTCTGTAATGGAACTTCTTTGCTGAAATAATCCTGTGCGGATAACAATGCAAAAGCCACTTGTGTAAGTAGCGTATGTGGACAGGAAGGAAAGTATACTGAGTGCTGCACGGGTTTACATGGTCCATGTGGTGAATGGTTCCTGTTACTAGATGAGCAGTGAGCGAGAGTCCGGGCTTCCTGCCAGAGACAAAGGAATTCCTCTCTTCCCAGCCAAACAGCTGTATTCCCTGGTCTATGACATAATAATAGGCTCACTCGTGTCAATCCGGGCCGTAACTGCAAACATTTCATGTGTCTGATGGAGAATTCTGACTGTAACAGCTGTAATACGATTATCATGAAATATGCATTTGTAGCGGTATTGTATCCTTTCTTTAAAAAAAAATTGGGATTTATGGTAGTTGTAACATTATAATAATAATCAACAGTTACCCTGAGCCACGTGACTTTGAGCTCGTAAACTGCCACATTTAAAAAATATATATATATTTTTTTTTTTTTACAAAGAGCACATGAAACAATCTAAAGTGCAAAATTCCTATGGACAGAATGTCCCAAAATATCCCTGCAGCAGAAAATGCGGCCATTGCTGCACTTAGTGGCAGTGGTGCATGATAGGACACATGATTTTTTCATTTTTTATTTTTTACTTAGAGTCCGAGGTGGTGCTCCAAACACACTATGCAGTGACCTAAATCGCGCATAGGGGGCGTACGTATGTGTGGACCCTATCCCAAAGGAGAAGGGCCCCTTTACTCCCCTGACACCTCTCATTCAAAAGGCACAAGAGGGGAAAATAGGGATCGGTGGGTCCTCGTTACCGAAGCTCAGAAAGACCCTCTTCCCTCAACCCCCGGAAGGGTTAGGGCGGTTGGGTCCTCCACGCCGAAGCTTGGAGAGACCCTCGGTAGGCTTCCCTCCGCCTTGCGGCTCAAGGCCACCCTCGGGGACCGCAGCTTTCCCCGAAGGAGAAAGCTTTGGTACGTGCGGAGTGGGTAGCCCATAAGGGTCGCACACACAGCCCATAAAAACGTGACCAAACAATGAAAACGGAAAACATGAAAAAGTGACAAACGTGAGAGGGGTGAAGAGAAATAAATATAAAAACAGACCCCAGCCGGGGGGCGTGGCTTGAACGAGCTAGGTGTCGGCAGCAGTTTTCTGAAGCTCCCGTATCCCATCCTGTTTCAATATCCTTTTTACATTATCAGACGGCTCTGAACACGGTACTACCGACAGGATACCTGCCTGATTACCTGGTGCCCCTCCTGGAACGTTGGTGCGGTTTTTGTCTGCCGTTCCGGCAACAACATCTGCTGCAGGCCTACTGCTGCTCCGACTCCCGGTCACTCGTCACCTGCAATCGGCGGCCCTGCACGGAGTCTTGCTCCCGGTTGGTGAAGTGGGCTGGGGGGGATGTGCGCTGGTGCTGTCCCCGGAGTGTATTAGCGGGGGAAGCGGCTAGCGATCTTTGACGAGACTCGCAGCTGTGGTCCGCACGGGGTGGACCGGTGCCATCTTGCCTGACTCGCGGGTCCAACGGGCGGTGCAGCAGTGTGGGGAACACTGTAAATCCTGCCACTACAGGAGTGACACTATACCTGCCCTTTACCCTACAGTAGTGTATACTAGGTAATTTAAGTGGCGGTGAGTGGTGACGGTGGCTTTTTTTTGGGGCGCGCAGATGCCATCTCTCCTGCTTAGAAGATCAGCTGCGGCACTGTAAGCGGGTGTTCTACATCCAGCAACTGCAGTACCAGTCTTTTTTTACCACTGCTCCTGTGTCACATCTTAGTAAACTACTGAAGTGATAAATATGGCCTCCTCTATACAATATATCCTGCAAGAGATCGATGCCTCCACCATTAGACTTTGCAGACAGCTGGAGAATCTACGGGGAGGCGATTCATCCTTCCTATGTTCACCTGGGAATTGCGACATGGCTGCTGTGGGAGATATCCCTATTACATCGAGCCACTGGAGCCTCCTGCTATAACCCTCAACTGTAAAATCCTGAGCCACGTTGGGAAAGGAGACTCACCCTTTCTCTTTACCTCCAGAGGATATGTTATGACCAATACATCAAATGTTTATGTATCTACAGCTCCTTTGATCTGTCCCGATGTGGGTCTAAATCCCTCCATGGACCTACGCTATTTTGCTGACCTGCATGAGTATATGATGGGTTGGACTATTGCCCCTGTATACATTAATGATATTACAACCTGCCATCAGATCCTTGAGACTTTCCTGGAGCTTACCTATACCTTCTCTGCGTGGCACTATTTGTACTCCGGATGCTACCTTAACAGTCAACATGAAACTGATCTTACTTATAAGAAACTCCTTCTCTTCTATAATGAGACTGAACCTCGGCCGGATTAGCAATTTATTTACGTCAAACTGATTCTTTTAGTTTATATGTGCCTTACTAACTCTGACAATGCCTATTTACAATAGTTATTTGGGTTCTGGAATGGATCTATGCTGGACAGGGGCGGATCCAGGATAAAATGACAGGGGGGGCACCATGATAAAAGAGGGTTTAGGTGGGGGAGGGGCGGTGTTAGTGGTGCCAGTGTACATGCTAAGAGAGCAGCAGAGAGAGGGTGGGAATGGGATTAAAAATAGGCCCTGGCATTTAAAGTACTCAGGCCCACCATGGTGACAAAAGTGAAGGATGTAGTTGTGCGTGCGCCGAAGGTGCGCTCTGGAAAATGGGGTGTGGCCACTCAACAGGGGGCGTGTCCTTGAGTGTAGTGTACAACACCATATACAACTACACATTATACAACAAAATACTAGACCCCATTATACTTGTCCCTTACACATGATGCCAAATGGAATGAGCCAAAATTCACATAATGCCACACGGATTGAGCCAAAATTCAAATAATGCCACATGGATTGATCCAAAATTCAAATAGTACCACATGGATTGTGTCAAAATTCACATAATGCCACACGGATTGAGCCAAAATTCACATAATGCCAAATGGATTGAGCCAAAATAAACATAATGCCATATGGATTGTGTCAAAATTCACATAATGCCACACGGATTGAGCCAAAATTTACATAATGCCACACGGATTGAGACAAAATTCACATAATGCCACACGTTTGAGCCAAAATTCACAATACGTTTCATAAACAGGAACATTGTCCACCAAACATTTACACCATAATGTCCATTACACGTTAAGTTACACGCCATTATGTCCATTATGTATTATGTCAAACACCATAATGCCTATTAAAAATTATGCTACATAAGTGCTGTTTATCTACATGCTCATTGCCAAGGGTCCCATGCTCATTGCCAGAGGTTCCATGCTCATTGCCATGTGGGATTACATGCTCATTGCCAAGGGGAATACATGCTCGCGGTAAATGGGGGACAGCCGCCAGGCAGAAGTGATAGCCACTGACAGTGGCAGAGCCTGGCTGTATTCAGAGCACTGCAGGTCCCGGCTATTTGAAATAATACCCCTTTCACACCAGAAAATGCATTCCCAGGTTGGCCCCTTTTACACCAGCCTAGTCCCTGCATTTTCTGGTGTGAGGGGGAGAGAAAACCACCCCTCCCCCCCTTTAACCAGTTATCTTATTTAACCGGCTATATCTTCGGAATCAACTGATCCATTTACATGAGACAAGTATCATATTGAAGAACTTTTGAGTGGGCTTTGAATGATTTTGGTCCAGTGAAACTGGAACGTTTGGTTCCAGAGTAATCTGCCCTCAAAGAACATGAACAGCCATGAAATTACATTTCAAAAATAAAAAAAATTAGTTTACACATAATATTTCTGGAACCGATTGACCAATATGGACCATCCTGGTATCATATTGAAGGCCTATCGAATTGGAATTGAATGAGTTAAACCACAAGCTTCTGTGATGCCAGGGGGGGAACTGGCAGCCGTCGGAACCGGGTGGGGGTCGGAATTGACGGGTTCCATATTATCCTATGGGGAAAAAACGTTACAGCTTTGCCAGGCGATATCTCTGGTTCCCGGGGGACTAGAGACACGGGGCTGGGCTCGTTGGAAAGCCCTGGTCCTCAGCTACAAAATGAATGACAGGGGGGGCACGTGCCCGGGTGCCCTCCCCCTGAATCCGCCACTGATGCTGGATACTTCACTATGCTCTATTATGGAGGAAGTTATTTCTTTTCTATTAATGTTTGTTAGGTGAAATTGCCCGTTATATATCTGTGTTTGTTGGGAGAAGGCTGGTATTGTCCTAGCTCACATATTTAATATCCTGATACATATGCCCCTGCTAATATCCGATCACTCTCCTTCTATGTGGGGGGGGGGATGGGGGGATGGGAATAGTTAGGTAGTTTAGATAGTTGGGGGGGGGTACAGTTAGGGGATCCAAGTACGCCTAGTTGGGGGTGGGTTGTACAGGGTGGGGGGTTATTGGGGAGGTTTGATTTGGGTTCTTTGGGTGGGTATTGTTTCATTTCTCCTACTTCTATGACTTGACCAGACGATTGCTTATGCAGTGTTATATTCTCTATTTACCACTTAGTGCAGGGATCATCTCTCTTTTCTTTTTTTTTCCTCTATGGAGTAATATAATGTTGCATCAGAATACCTTATTTGTAATGCTGTTATTCGGTTATACTGTATACTACTGTGGTGGCTTATTTTGTTTGCACATGTATTATATACTCTTACTCCTGGAGCCCAAATGGCGCCTTTGGGTGACAGGAATCTCTACATCCTGTTTTGTGCTGATTCTATCTGATATCTCCTTGCATATTTCCAATGATCTCTTGCTACTTCTAAACATTATTGTACCATTATTGCTATTCTTAGTATCATATACTGCACACTTACCCTGTGACATTACTTTGCTATATGTGGAATTTGTTGTCTGGTCTACTATGTTGTGGGTTTTGTTTGTTTATTGCAAATATAATAATAAAAATTACCGAATTAAAAAAAAAAAAAACAGACCCCAGCCAGAAGGTTGGGGTGGCATACATCCCAACTTCTGTAGTTGGGAGGTCGGGACTTGCGTGTTCCCGAAAAGGGGGCGCGGCCTCAAATAAAGGGAGCGTGGCCTCGCGGGGTGACGCGTCCTCCGGCCATGTCCCCCGTTTTTGCTGCTCTTCAGCGCTGAATAGACGCTGTGCACATGCGCACAGCGTCTATTCTTGGCAGGCTGGTGGGCTCCCAACTGTCCCCCCCACCGCGGGTCAATGGCGGCCCCGGGCGGGACGCGGAAACGTCCCCGAATATCGGGACGTTCCCGCGGTAAGCGGGACAGTTGGGAGGTATGGGGTGGGGGTGTAAAAATTGTCCTGCCCCAGCCAAAAGGTCCAGGGCAAGGACGTACTAAGCATAGTAAAAGGGAAGTGCACAGTGCCAAAAACGTGCTGGTGGGGACACCAGTGAACGTTTAAGGCACCTCCTGGTTTCCCCAGCGGCACGCTACACCTCAGGCTCTAAGCAGCCGGCCAATCAGCGTCCGATAAAGTTTTTCTCCTACCTAGGGTGTTTTCTAGCCCCTGGCATGTGAATGGATACTCCACCGGGCTTTTCCATTGACCCCCTTAGGGGTGGAGGCCCCCTCAGAAGAGCAATCTACTCAGTCCCAGTGTTTCTCGCATCCCAAGGTTAAGGTACTAAGCTGGGTTTTTCACTTTCTCCCCATCAGAAGCTACGAACCTCTGGAATGGCAGCAATCTACTCGGTCCCAGCATTTCCCCGCTCCTTGGGAATGGATACTAGACTGAGCTTTTCGCTATCTCATCCTTCAGGGACTACAAACCCCATCAAGAGAGACACCTACTGGGACCAGTGTTTCTCCCCCCCTCCTACATGTGGAATTACTGAGACAACACCTCCCACCATCTTGCAAGGGTGAAGGTACTCAGCCAGACTTTTCCCTGCCCCGCACATGAGGGGCGCCATACCCTCCACCCATTGGAGCAGTTATTCAGTCCAGCCTTTCTCTATTCTTCTGCCAGGGGCCGGTCCGCACCCACTGATAAGAACAGATACTACACTTGATCTTTGCTAAAAGCCCAAGAAGCGATAGGACACATGATAGGACACTAATGCAGCCTCGAATGCTGCTGGACGGTACTCTGCCCACAGAGCATGTGCTATGTGCCAGGCACCTCCACCCCCAACCTAATTATGGCCTTTCCAGTTGCTCCCTGGCTGGAGGCACAATTAAAGCAGGCGATCGATCATTTGTGACTGTGGGATGATTTTTCTTTTTGGTGTATACACCTGTTCCCCATTACGCATCCTGTAATAATCATTTAGATGCCGTTGTAGATGCTATGGATTGATGTCCGTATTAATCAAACACAAGTCTGCCACCTATAGGTGAAGCGAGAACAGAACAGGCATAGACGACAAATGTGTATTGAATTTGTGTGTTATGCAGACTTGCAGCTCTACTGACTGTAGTGTTACAGGGCTGGAATAAATGTTGTAGTGCTCCCTAGATAATCACGTGCTGTATGCACTACGTTTTCCTATCTGGTAATCAGTCAAGGGGAGAATTCTTCACTGAAATCCATTGATTTGAGATTAGGTGATGCAAACAAATAAATCATGGTGGAGTGAATATCTATCGCTCACGGAATACAAGCCTCTGTCTGCGAGATAATGTAGGTGTGATGGAGTTCTACCCAGCTAGTTTAAACCTGGGCACACACTATGAGATTTTAGCCAACGAAATATACGATAATGATATCGTTAACAATTTTATCATGCATATCCTAGTATGTACCAACTATGGGGGTAGTCAATCCGGAATTCCGACTGTCGGAAACATCCCAACAGTCGGAAACCTGGGTAGTTTTTATTCCGCTCCACTGTAATTTGACAGGCGGAATTCAATGTTCTGGCTGTCGAGTGATGCAAAGTGGGCGTGTTGGGGAAATCGGACGAGGATAGTCAAAAACCATCATGAATTCGTCAACTTACGGCCGTATGCGACAAAACAGATCCGACTTGTTTTGTCATAATCCGCCTTCAATGCTGTCGGCAAGCGACGGCCGCTATTTTCGCAGGAGGAAATAGCAGCCGGGTTTGAATACCACCCTATATTGTTAATGCTGGGCGCTCCTGCAGGTCGATAACGATCCCCTCTATCATCTGAACATGCAGTCATATCAGCAACTTCATGTATACTAAAGCCCCATACACACTAGACTAGAGGTTATAGGGCCTTTTTAACAATATTGTTCACTATATCGTCTAGCGTGTTACACTCAATATCGCTAATGATGCGTGTCGTTAATGATAACTGATGTCTACTGAACATGCAGGTCATTTTGACTATATAAGCAAATGACCTGCATGTTCTGCGGGGCCCAGGGACGTCATTGAATGATATTGGTGGCTGCACAATCAGAAACACAACTGTAGTGTGGCCTGCAGTGGGTGGGACCATCGCAAGGCATCAAATGTTTACCATTTGATGGCAACAAAATCAGAATCGTAAAACAGCTGCAATCGCAACAAAACATTGATGGTGGTCAACCATCACAATTCGATGTCCATCCTTAGTACTGACCCAGAAGGGGCACTGTGAACACTAGAATGGTAGGAGGTGGGGTATGCCAGCACTAGTAGCCTTTTCCTTACATGCTCTCTTACGTATATACCAATTGTCGAGAAAAGGGTAAGATATCCAAGAGAGGATATCTAAGAAGTCTCCCGGGTGGGGCACAGCCTTCTAAGTAGTAGTAACTGTTAAGACTAAATTTTATTGGTTAAAACATGACCCTCAAGTTGGGTCAGGTAAGGACAAAAAAGACAAACAAATAACACCTATAACAATTTCTATATAAGAGAAAGTAGTGAAATATAATAATATTCTCTGTCTATAGGTTGAAAGAGGAAAAAGAAGAAAAAATGTCTCTAACTTTAGGTAGCAGTATGTAATATACTTCTTGAGTAGTCCTATCAGACAAGAGAACGCCTCTACTAGCTTAGTATTGTCTCAATGAATATTGAATAATATTTAACAATAATGCTCCCTGTATGGAACAATAATTTGACTGCTGAATTCCACCAAAGTATCAGTAGGTAATAACAATAGAGTAGTTATATATAGGAACCCGAGTTGTTGGTTGCTAAGGGAGTGGCTGCTGCCTGTGCATGTGACAGATGTCAGTGAATGCACAGTTGAGCGGACCCCAAGAGCGTCACAGGTATCAGAATATAGGTAAGACGGTTTCTGCTGTTTCCAGGGGTAACCTGCCTGGCTCTGTTATCAATAGACAGTGCAGAGTCGGGTCTCGGGTCCCCTGAAAATGAGAGAACCCAGAATGGATAAGGACGGTAGATACAAGAGTACTCCCTCACTTATTCCCTGGTGTATGCTGCTGTCCTCTGTGTACAGAAATAACTGTAGTGAACAGAGGTTGAGCGATACTGCCTGGGTGGTGAGGTGTGGAAAAACAGTATAGTCTGCACGCTGATTTTAAAGTAGCACGGTAACCTGGATCTTCTCCTGTTTTGTCCAAAGTGACATGACAGAAAAATTCAGCATTAGGGATCCCACTTGCGCTGCTGGGATATCGTGCAGAGAGCAGTGGAATCAAGAAAAATAGTGAAAAAAGAAAGATAGAGTGGTGGAAGACACTGATTTTATATAATGTTTAAGCAGTATTAAAGTTTCAAATTTTTATCATAATCATGAATAAGCTATTCAATTTATCCTTTCCACAGTTGCATGTTATACTGCAATGGTTTAAATAGGTAATAGGTGAACAGTTTAGGCAGTTGTGTTATAATACAGCCATGTGGCTGTATTGATACACTCTTCAAGTTATAATTGGCTGTATGCAGCACTGTAACAGACACTGATTTATTGCTACTATGAGCTAGTACCTTCACAAAACTGGATGTACAATGTATGCAAAGTTGTGACAATTTAAAGTATGCAAATAATGTCAATATTGACTAATATACTCCCAACAATATATCAGAATGTAGCCATGTCACTGTGTAGGTACATTTTTAAATATTAATAGTGCTCGTTAGGTGTACATAACACTGACAATTGATATTGTAAATGAATGCGCTTATAGATCTAAGCATGAAGTATATACAGTGCTGTATTAGTAGAATGGCATGTACTTTTCCTCATGCCGAGTTACAGTGATACAGGATTGCTGCTATAAACTGATATACTCACAGACCTAAATACATATACACATGCAATACTGTGACAAATTAGGTAGATTAGATAGCGAATATGTATGTGCTGCCGCTAAGGGCTGATAAACTCACGATACTGGACCCCAGGTGGTCGATGTGGTGGGGGATCGATATGGTAAATTCAAGCCAGATGAAAAAACCGCTGTGGCAAACGAAGAGGGCTGGTATCCTAAATATAGACACCGGCAGTCAGAGCGTGTAGCGCTGTATTGTCCAGGCGCCGGAGTCCAGGCACTGTGATAAATAGCCTGAAAGCGCTAATGTTCTATGTCCAGACACCGGCAAGTGTCCAGGCGCCAGGGTCCCACAGTCGAATGCTGTGTGTTCAGGCAGGAGCCGGCAGAGATAATTAGAATGTGGAGGTGTGGGCACCGGGTTCCCTGACCGGCGCTGGATATCCAGCAGTAGCCGGCAGGGAATAGTCTGGATGCGCCGACTCGTGCTGTGCGAGTCCTGGAAAGGATGAGGTCTCAGTGCTGTCGCGGGAAGCGGCAGTATAATTGGCAGGGAGCCGCTGATCTGCGCTTACGTGAGCTATCAGGGTTGGTCGGTGGGCACACAGGAGAGCTAGGTAGCAGGCAGGTGAGGCGGTAGAGGTCCCGCTTGTGCACAGCGGGGACCAGTCAGTCCGAGACGTACGTTTCACCAAAAAGGCTTTCTCAATCGGAATCTTTATCGGAACATTAGCGCTTTCAGGCTATTTATCACAGTGCCTGGACTCCGGCGCCTGGACAATACAGCGCTACACGCTCTGACTGCCGGTGTCTATATTTAGGATACCAGCCCTCTTCGTTTGCCACAGCGGTTTTTTAATCTGGCTTGAATTTACCATATTGATCCCCCACCACATCGACCACCTGGGGTCCAGTATCGTGAGTTTATCAGCCCTTAGCGGCAGCACATACATATTCGCTATCTAATCTACCTAATTTGTCACAGTATTGCATGTGTATATGTATTTAGGTCTGTGAGTATATCAGTTTATAGCAGCAATCCTGTATCACTGTAACTCGGCATGAGGAAAAGTACATGCCATTCTACTAATACAGCACTGTATATACTTCATGCTTAGATCTATAAGCGCATTAATTTACAATATCAATTGTCAGTGTTATGTACACCTAACGAGCACTATTAATATTTAAAAATGTACCTACACAGTGACATGGCTACATTCTGATATATTGTTGGGAGTATATTAGTCAATATTGACATTATTTGCATACTTTAAATTGTCACAACTTTGCATACATTGTACATCCAGTTTTGTGAAGGTACTAGCTCATAGTAGCAATAAATCAGTGTCTGTTACAGTGCTGCATACAGCCAATTATAACTTGAAGAGTGTATCAATACAGCCACATGGCTGTATTATAACACAACTGCCTAAACTGTTCACCTATTACCTATTTAAACCATTGCAGTATAACATGCAACTGTGGAAAGGATAAATTGAATAGCTTATTCATGATTATGATAAAAATTTGAAACTTTAATACTGCTTAAACATTATATAAAATCAGTGTCTTCCACCACTCTATCTTTCTTTTTTCACTATTTTTCTTGATTCCACTGCTCTCTGCACGATATCCCAGCAGCGCAAGTGGGATCCCTAATGCTGAATTTTTCTGTCATGTCACTTTGGACAAAACAGGAGAAGATCCAGGTTACCGTGCTACTTTAAAATCAGCGTGCAGACTATACTGTTTTTCCACACCTCACCACCCAGGCAGTATCGCTCAACCTCTGTTCACTACAGTTATTTCTGTACACAGAGGACAGCAGCATACACCAGGGAATAAGTGAGGGAGTACTCTTGTATCTACCGTCCTTATCCATTCTGGGTTCTCTCATTTTCAGGGGACCCGAGACCCGACTCTGCACTGTCTATTGATAACAGAGCCAGGCAGGTTACCCCTGGAAACAGCAGAAACCGTCTTACCTATATTCTGATACCTGTGACGCTCTTGGGGTCCGCTCAACTGTGCATTCACTGACATCTGTCACATGCACAGGCAGCAGCCACTCCCTTAGCAACCAACAACTCGGGTTCCTATATATAACTACTCTATTGTTATTACCTACTGATACTTTGGTGGAATTCAGCAGTCAAATTATTGTTCCATACAGGGAGCATTATTGTTAAATATTATTCAATATTCATTGAGACAATACTAAGCTAGTAGAGGCGTTCTCTTGTCTGATAGGACTACTCAAGAAGTATATTACATACTGCTACCTAAAGTTAGAGACATTTTTTCTTCTTTTTCCTCTTTCAACCTATAGACAGAGAATATTATTATATTTCACTACTTTCTCTTATATAGAAATTGTTATAGGTGTTATTTGTTTGTCTTTTTTGTCCTTACCTGACCCAACTTGAGGGTCATGTTTTAACCAATAAAATTTAGTCTTAACAGTTACTACTACTTAGAAGGCTGTGCCCCACCCGGGAGACTTCTTAGATATCCTCTCTTGGATATCTTACCCTTTTCTCGATACTTACCCTTCTCCCCGGGAGCACCTCCACAACTTTATAATGTTATATATTTGATTTGATTGTGTTGATTGGAGTATGCCTTCTTATCTGCTGTCATAAGTAGCCCAGTGCACCTCGGCCCTCCCCTCCCCCCTTTCCCTTGTTTTGCGTATATACCAATTGTCCCAGCACCTCCCTGGTACACCCCAGACATCACCTCCCTTCATCAGCAGCTAAGTAGTAAGCACGCAGTATGCGAGGACCACACTGCTCAGTCGCTGCTGCTTAGGGATGGACATCGCATCACAGTGTTTCTCAACCATTGATGTTTTAATTCAGATGAGAGTAGTTTTACCATTCAATGGCTGCATTCCGATGTTTGCTGGATGGTAAACATTTGATGTTGTTTCAATAGTCCTGCCCCCATCCCCATCCTCAGCCAGCAATGCTGCAATGGTTCTGCACCTAGGGACATGCTAAAGATGTTTGCACAAGATTTGATGGCATCATTTGACGGTTGGCTTTCAGTAGTGGGGGGCGGGGGGGGGGGGGGTTGGTAGCCCCCCCCCCAGCATGAAGGAATAGACACAGCATGATTTGCATATGGCATGCCCTCATTTGCATATGTCACGCCTCCTTTTCCCACTTCAGGCGCTCAAGAAGCTGGGAGGTATGAGGTGGGCAACTGTTCCGGATATCACTTGGAAGAATTACTTGGGGGAATTATGTGTTAGGGACATACATACTGGGGGCATAATATGGGCATTACTCGTGTGTCATAATATGTAATGGGCAATACAGTGTGCAGCAATGTGTAATGGGCATTACAGTGTGTTCAATAATGTGTAATGCCTCCTTTTTGTGATACCACGCCCCCTTTCCAAGAGACCATGCCCCTTTTCAGCGCGCGGCTTTGCCGTGCCTGCCGCAGGTGGGCCTGTGTGCTCAAAAGGCCAGTGCCGATTTGTGGTCCCAGTCCGGCCCTGAGTCTGTATTTCATCCCACACCCACTTTTTAAATAGGCCACGTCCACTTTATTAGATCACACCTACAATTCAGGAGCATTGGGATGAGTGGGGGGGGGATCTCCAGGAATCGATGTTGACTGAGGTGGCAACCCTAAGCACCTGCCCGAATCTCCCTGGCCATAGCACTAAATTACCATACCTCCCAACTGTCACGATTCCGTCGGGACAGTCCCGATTTTCGGGTCCTGTCCCGCTGTCCCACCCACGGCAGGCATTGTCCCGCTGCGGGGGGTGGCAGTTGGGAGACCCCCCAATCTAGTAGAATAGACGCTGTGCGCATGCACACAGCGTCTATTCTCGTATGAAAATGAGGTCGCGGCTAATTAGCATAAGCCGCGCCCTCATTTGCATACGCCCCGCCCCCTTTTCGGGCGCTCGTGTCCCTATTTCCTCCGGACGGAAGTTGGGAGGTATGAATTACTGGGGGGGGGGGGGGGGGGGGGGCAGGGCTAGGGTGACCAACTCATCCCTTTAATCCGGGACACAGGTTCTGTGGCTGACTTTCACCTGGTTTTAAACTGCCACACCTCAAGACTCCATTTCACCTGGTTTTAAACTGCCACAGAACCTGTGTAATTAATGTGTCCCGGATTAAAGGGATGAGTTGGTCACCCTAGGCAGGGCTAAAGATGCAAATTGCTTCATTTAGCCCCACCCCCTTCTCAAAGACCTACAAATTGAGGGATTTGCCCTATTGGGGGGCAGGCTTGATGACGTCTACATCATGACGAAGTGCTGCTGACAGGACCTCCCGGAGAGGAGACTTTAAAAGTAGGCAACCCTGTCCTACTGCTTCTGCAGGACCTTGGGGACACTGTATGGTAGGGATGACCATCGATAGTTTACAATCATTAATGGGTTATGCTGAATGGATTTTCCATTGATAGGAAAGACCCCAATGTTGTCCTTTCATCGAAGGAATAAAGGGTTTTTGTTTTGATTTTTAAGGTGCTGGGACACGGAGCATAGTTCTGCCTCTGACACCTGTGAAGCGCTGTGTCCCAGGCTGTAATTGGCCTGAGGGCCATGCACTGTAGGGATGGCCATCGGTGCAGACGCCATCGATGGTTGCCATTGATGGCAATTCTGCACCCATCCATCGATAGTGGCAAACTATTTAATGGATAACCATTGATAGTTTTAGCCATCGATGGTCAACCATTATATTTGACTGAATGGCCCTTGAGCCAATCAGAACACGGGGGCGGGACTTCCGGGTGTCGGGGCGGAGCTATGCCCCGTGTCCCGACACCTTGAAAAAAAAAGGGAAACATCGCTTCTCCTTTGCCATCGATGTAGGGAAACCATCTGGTACTCCCACATCGATGGCAAAAGTATTCAACATCGGTCACAAACCATCGATTATTTTAAATCGTCGATGGTCGATGGCCATCCCTAATGCACTGTAAGAATATGGATGACAACAATATATGGTTTCCTATCGCATAGGCAGTGATCATCAATCACTGATCAATGGCCACCCCTAATTCATCGATGACTACTCGAATTTGCACCATCAGTGGCCACCATCGATTGCGAGCGCGCCGATGGCTATCCCTACTGTACAACATAACGTTTAGACACCGGTCACATGGTCTGATCAGATGACGTCACGGACGCGGGTAGGGCACAACAGAAGCGGAAGTGGCGGGCACGCGCTGGCCGGATATGATGTAGGGATGGGTGGAGCACATGAGACGGTATATAAGCCCCGGCCCTGCTGCATGCTGATCTCTCTGGCGGCGGTGTTGGTTCTGCTGGTTTCTGGGATCGCCTCTCCGCGCTACCACGCTGCAAGGTACGCCTGCCTCCTGTGCCGCTCGTACTTCTGTAGCTAGCATACCCTGCCCGCATGCTCTAGCGCTGCCATACAGCGCTTGGTAATATTATATACCTACTCTAACCGCCTTCTGTGCTGCTGTAACTGCCCCTCCTGCAGTATATATACCCTGGTAATTCCCCTTACCGCACTATACAGTGCAGAGCAATGTGTACTTAACTCTCCCCTCCTCCGCCATTGTGAGTGGCGGCCATCTTGCCTCCCATACCCAAGCGGTGATCGGTCACGTGGTACCAACTAGTTTTCTAAGATCGGGACTAGCAGTTACTGTGTTCTCTCCTACATGTGTAAGCCCAGATATCTGCCTCAGACTATTGCCATGTGCCTGCATTCACTCCAGCTAGCATATGTGATGTCTTGTATGCTCTGTATTATATACATTAGGAGGAACACTAGTCTATAAGTATTTTGCGTTTAGGGCATTTTACTGCTGGGGTGTATAAATCGCTTCTGGGGGTGGCTCTGTGATGTCTTAATACCCAAGCTTCTTGAAGGAGGTGCTTGGGGCCTTGCCTGCCCAATAAGGTGGTGGTTCAGTGACGCCTGAGTTTTGCTGCCAGCATGTCTCATGGACGTATCCACAACTTGTGCTACTAAGCAGGGGTGTGAAATCCCAATATGGGGCACTGTAGCCCATGGGGGGGGGGTGGGGGGGGGGTGGGTGGTGGTGGTGGTGGTGGTGGTTGTTTGGAACTAGCCTAGTGGCAGGTCCAACATTGGCCCTCCAGCTGTTGGGAAAAACTGCAAATCCCTTCATGCCTCTCCAGTTTTGCCATTTGGGAAAGCAAAAGCTGTTGCAAGGCATGCTGGGATGTCTAGTTTCACAATGGCTGGAAGTCCAGTTTGCCATGTCTGGTTTAAACCATTAAGTTACATAATCAGAATACACCCCAGATCAATTCAATGTATGATTCCAGCTGCCATGTGTGCACCTGCTGGGTTACATGTGCAGCCTTACGGCATATACAGGCATCCTCCTACATGAGTGCCTGAAGTGCCTACTAAGGCAATATAGATGTACAGGTTTTGCTTCCATCATGTAATGTTGCACTGATGACAATGAGACCTGCTACATCTGACACCTGTGCTGCGACCACTACTTTGGTGTTTAACTCTTCCCTTCCTATAGGTGCATATGCTGGAAATGCCTGTGTGTGACTTGGAGCTCCTCTGTAAGGACCGTGTGCCGTGACAGTGGTAAGTGGCTGTTGGCTTGTTCCTCTGCTGTAGTAGCACTTGCAGTTTTGTTGGTTTGTCCTGTATGTGGGGGCTGACCTAATGCAAGTGCTGAGACCAACACCTTCTCTTGCAACCCACAACTACTTGATTGGTAGGAGTTGTGTTACTTATGGGGAGGGACAAATGTCCCATGGTCTTGATGCCTTCTGTACTATAAGATATGTAAACATTAAGCAGCAGTCCATTGATTCGTGGTCAGTTTAAATCTGCTTTCTGAGTAATGGTGGCCATATCCTGCTGTGCAGAGCCATACGATACCCATTGACCAGCCGGGGACCTTTCCGGGTGGTAGGCTTACGTGTGATACATCCCATGTAGTGCTTTGACGTGGTGTGTTGCATGCAGCCACGTTCCCACTACTGGGAGGGGGTTGGGTCCGACATCCAATCCGCACTACGAATCTGATGTCAAACACCTGAGTATTGTGTTGTCCCAGTTAATCGGGTGAAAAGAAGCCAAGCCGGACTAGTGTATGGGTCCTTAAGTGTATATGCCACACCTATGGTAGCTTCCCGCTCACTGATCTGTTTATGGCATTCCAATAGTAGATCTGTCTCTTTATATTACCGAGTTGCTACATTTGAGTGAAATCTGTATCTCGCCAGCCTAACGGTGCTCTAAGGCAGTGGTTCCTTGTCCTCAAGTACCCCCAACAGTTCATGGTTTCCAGATCACCCTACATGTCCACTCACTGGCTCATTTTACTTGTGATTGTGTGGAGACCTGCAAAACATTTACTGTGTGGGGTTGGGAGGACCAGGGTTGGGAACCACTGCTCTAGCGCAACATGCTGAGAGCAGGGCTGCTCGCTTGATTAGCAATTTTCCGGACCTTAGAATTCCCATCAATACTTCCAATAAAGTTTACATTTTTTATTTTGGACTACAGTAGGTAAAAGGTCTGGGCTGTAGAGCTGTAAATGGAGGTGGAACTGGTTTGCTGGAGCCCATGACTCATAATCTGCCGTGTCTGTATGTTTTTGAGGATGTATCTAAGCTGGCAGCACCTCTTGCCATACTTGGACTTTTTACTGGGATTGTTTTTAGATACGTGATGAACATCCCCCTTATCGCAATAACTTTTGTTTCCTCACATTTTAGGTGCTGACTTCAAAAGGCCTATGGTGAGTTTACCCTTTAGCTGTTGCCAGTCCTTCACTTGAGTGTATGACTGTTCTCATGCGGTTTAACTGTTGTGATGACTGGCAAATGTTCAACTGCTCTGACCCAGTGTGAGTGACAGATGCCTAACTGAACAGCTCATTTAGTAAGCCCTAAAGCACCGAACACAGTTATTAGAGTGCTAACACTTGTGTTTTTGTCTTCCTCAGGTGCTGTGTGTAATGTGGCTAAAAAGGTAATTACACCAATGCTGTTGTGTATTTAATTTCTTGTGAATGTTGGTCTGCCCTACAAAGTCTTGTACATAGAATTTAAACAAATATGTAAGGTGACTTACTTTAACTTGCTCATGGACATAAGCCGGTCATGCAATGGTTGCTGGGGTTTTGACATCAAATGAAGTGTAGTCATGGCATTGCTATCTTATGCACAAGCTCACAACACATTAGCAGAGCAGTGGCTGACAACAATCACACCTGCAGTCCAGACCACATGTCATGCACAAGTGTTTAATTACTTGCCTCCCTGAAATCTGTGTTGGTGCAACAGCTCTCACTGGGAATGTTCAGTATACTAATGTACCACAGATGTGGTCTGCACATAGGACCCCTCTTATACTGCCCCTGGTGTACACAATGGTGATGAATGGAAACTGTATAGGTGTTCATTGAGCAGGCAAGATTGAATTTGCTAAATGTGCCTAATTCAGGAGCCGGTCTTCATTTTGCTTGGTCATGGTAATCTAAAGACATGGTTCACATGAACAGAATGTGAGGGAGATTTAAGTGAGATGCAGTCTACTCCAATAGTGTGTTGTGAAGCCAGTCTGGTGGCTGAGGTCTATCCCGATGGTACTTTGATGTAAGTTCATATCGTTGGAAACGCCTCAGAGATAAAGGTTGCAGTTTGTGTTACTCTCTAATTGTGGTTATTAGATGGTTATGACTGCATAACATCACCCATTGGCACACAAGCTTCTGTATGTTCTGCTTGGCTGGGACTTCATTGTCATCTGCTTTGTTCTAGATGCCGTGATCCAATTTTGGATGCTGGGGTGAAGTGTAACCAGCTCTATGAAGATTCAGGTAATTAAGCACTATTTCTGTGATGCCTTAAAGTGGTCATACACACGCAGATTTATCTTCAGATCTGGCTGGTTGGAACAAAAACATGGTTATGGATGAAACCAAATGAAAGTTGACCATTTGCTTGGAAATGCTGGAAAACTGCCAAACTGTCACTCATCCATAACCATGTTTTTGTTCCAGCCAGATCTAAAGATAAATCTTACTAGTGTATGGACACCTTTAAGTATCTGGTCTTGTTTCTAAACAAACCTATTGTGAGAGCTTGTACATTCACGCACTGTACGGTATCTTCACCCAATGGCTTCCTCCTGTTGTGGTGTTCATTAATTGGTGCAATATTAAATCAGTAACGCATCGTTAGTTTCCAAGCCTCATGTGTTTGTAAACCTGGTATTTATGCTGATACAACTCATTCTATAATACTATATCCTGCTAAACATTTCTCATTCTCATGTAGGCCAGGCATGTCCAAACTATGGCCCTCCAGCTGTTGTGAGACTACAATTCCCATCATGGCTTGCCACAGTTTTCCTATTAGGGAATGCTGAAACTGTGGCAAGGCATGCTGGGATGTGTAGTTTCAGAACCGCAATACAGCCAAGGTTGGACTTGCCTGTTCTAGAACATCACTTTTGTCTAAAGGTGGCCATACACACGCAGCTTTATCTTCAGATCTGGCTGATTGGAACTAAAACCTGGTAATGGATGAGAGAAAATGACAGTTGACCATTTGCTTAGAAATGCTTCAAAACTGACACTCATCCATAACCATGTTTTTGTTCCAGCCAGATCTGATCTTACTGGTTTATGGGCACCTTTACTGTCTACATGATCAGAGTAGTCTCGGCGGGTGTGTTCGGGTGATTACAGAAAAACCTTCAAACTGATTAATGCTCTGCCACTTGTATAAATTTGTTTCTTAACAAACTCTCCTTTCCCTCCATACAGGCTGAAGGAAAAGTTGAGCAAGGTATAACCAGCCAGTGCAGTTCTGTTTATGTATCATGCTGGTCACTTCAAAGAGAGCTTCTCTGGCTAACACCAGCTGTTCTTACGCCGTGACCAAGATTATAATCCCCTACAGGATACTATAGCCACTACGTGTGCCCTATGGTCTTTCATAGAGGTGATACTGTGAGAATTTAAGTTCCTGTCATGCACTTGTGTACTGTGGACTGGCCCTCTTATCTGTGCTATAAAGCAAATCAAGTTGCTATGTGTTAAACTACCTACTGTTTGTACACCTCAGTTGGTAGAAATGGCAGCACTGCTGTGGTGGTTATCTGCTCACTACCCCAATCGGGCCTTCTGCCTAGATACACACTTTAGTCCTACTCCCATTAACTAAATCGCAGGGCCCATTGGTGCTGCTGACCACAGGGTTCTTGTGTTGGTCGGAGATGAGATCAATGTACACAAGAAAGGCAGCTGCCACTATTTAATCTTCACTCCATAGGAGACACAGGGCTGACACTGGGGTGTAGTGTTGACGTAGCAGCCTGGCACCAAACCAGTAATTTATGTGGTGTCCAAAAATTAGACTTAAACTATGCAGAAATGGCCAATATGGGTTTGGGTAAGTACAAACTGGGCAGAATGCACCAACTCTGCTAATTCGGACATAACTAACATAATTGTTTTACTAAATAGCCAATGTCAATGCATAATCTTGGGCAGGTTTTCATGTATAGAAACACCTTAATGTATACAGTGGAACTCCACCATTGCATCTTAATGTTAGTCTTTCAGTTGGGTGCCTTTGACCTAAGCTCATGTCATTGGGAACCCCTCACAGATGAGATTTGGAGCGCACTTCTGTATGGCCTGGACAGCTATGACTTACCTAGATCTGTCTCTTGCGTTATTTCAGATGCCATGAACTTGCTCATCCTGTCTTGGATATGCTATTACAGAGCACCACCTTTATGAAGATGCAGGTAAGCTTCAGTTCATGTGGGTAGTTCTGTTTATGATGGAAGAGTAGTTCTGTTTATGATGGAAGAGTAGTTCTGTTTATGATGGAAGAGCTGCCTAGTACTCGGTTACCAAAACTGCTGTCATAATTCAGTTCATGTGATGATATCATGTTCAACTGCTGTGTGACTGAGGAGTGAGCCAACGATCTATCTGATTAGAACTGACTATGTGCAGCAGTTAGCCCATAGCTATTATCTAATAACAGATTGGGTAGTTCATATCTGACACTTGGAATGCATTTGTTTCATGTAAACCGTGTGAGCAACCAATAGCCACTTAGCTGTACAATACTGAACTGCCTCCTGCTGTGTAGTAACCAGAGACTATCTGCATCTTGCAGATTCTGGAGCGGTTGGTGTTTCCTGCCCTGGCGAGGTGAGATGACCACATGTACATCCATGCACTGAACGGTATCTGCACCCAATGGCTGTCTCCTATTGCGGTGTTCATTGACCAGTGCAATAATAAATCGGTGACTGGCATCGTTGGTTTCCAAGCCTCATGTGCTTGTATACCTGGTATTAATGCTGATACAACTCTCATCCTGTAATCCTATATATTAAACTGTTTTTTTCCTTCACAGGTGACAATCCTCGGATCAGAACAGGTAAATGGCACTAATTTACTACCTGAATACCCATTCTTGATAAAATGGGCCATAGTTAACTAAACCGTAATGGCTCAGGCCTGTACATGAGTTCAGATGGGTAACCCTAATTAAATGAGGTTTTAAAGTCATACACATCTTAAACATGGACTGTAATGTGTATGTCATATAATTAATGACAATCATATTAAAGACCCTAGTGGGGTCTATCTGTAACAATGGCTGCATTAAGCTTTGCATCTGGACCCGCTTAGCGCTGGCTGACCTGCCTGGGTGCATGAATGGTTCTGTTGTCTTGCATGTGTACTTTGCATGGTCATTACCAAAGCTGCCAGAACCCCCAGTTTCTGGCTCGCTGTGGACATGACCTGAGAGTAAAGCCTCAGAGGGTATAAATGTGTGCTGTCATTACTACAGCACAGAGCCTTCTGGTGAACAAATGCTCTGCAGATGTATGTGACACCATTAGTATAAACCGGACTCTAATCCATTCTCCTTTCCCTCCATACAGGCTGAAGGAGAAGTCTACCAAGGTACAGTTAGCCAGTACACCATTCTGTCTGCATGTAGCCTAGTGGTCATGTCACAGAGCTTCTCTGGCTTACCCCAGCTGTTCTTACACAACGACCAAGATTATTAACCCCTACCGGATACTGTAGCCACTCCCATGTGAGCTATGGACTTTCATAGTGGTGATACCTTCTGTTACATTGTGAACAATAGCAGCCTCCCCTGTGCTGTGTGATCTGTAAGCTCATTAAACTTGTTAGACTTGAATGGGCTCCTAATGTGGATAGTTCTGTAGTCTGGACACCAGTAGTCTGTTCCCCCTGGCCCTTCAGTGCTCATGTTTCCCTCCATGTTGCAGTCTTCCCTTAACATTGCACACATATAACTCTGGTCTGACCCTGGTTGTTGCCAGGTCGATGTGTGAAGTCTTCTGAAAATACCTGGGTTGGTCTGCTACTGATGGGTAACCTGGGTCCTGTTCACCCTATAGGGAGGAGGCAGTGTTAACTGAGTGCTTTCCCCCCCCCCCCCCGGGTGACTAAACATTGCACACATATAACTCTGGTCTGACCCTGGTTGTTGCCAGGTCGATGTGTGAAGTCTTCTGAAAATACCTGGGTTGGTCTGCTACTGATGGGTAACCTGGGTCCTGTTCACCCTATAGGGAGGAGGCAGTGTTAACTGAGTGCTTTCCCCCCCCCCCCCCCGGGTGACTAATCATGTGCAGAGCTGGACAAACCAGTCTTCAAGATCTACTAACAGCCCATGGTTTCCCAAACTGCCTAGCTGGTGCACAGGTGCAGTCATTCCTATCACACATTCTACAGATCTACGTGTGACTTGGAAAACATGACTGGTTTGGCTTCCCCTGTTGATACTAGCTTGTATCAATACTGAATGTCTATGGTTCTGTAGTCTTGTGCATTTAGTGTCACTGAATTGAAATAACTTTCCCATTCTTTCTCCTCTAGAGTTGTGAAGCACCATAGCTGTTGGTCAGAACAATCATGTGGAATAGATCTAATTTTCTTTTCCTGATTCTGGAATAAAACTTATTCTGAAATCTTGTTTTTTGTGGTTTTGTCACCAGTCTGCAAATGGTGGTTCTATTTCTGATCATATTGCTGACACTTCTCATACAAAAAAATGTTCACTCGTGTCAAATGAAAGCAAAGAATTCTGAGCATTTCCAGTTCAACACCAGTCTTTAGGATGAAATGGTACAGGTGGAGTATCCCTTATCCAAAGTGCTCGGGACCAGAATTTTAGGTAACTGGTTAAGGCAGGACTGGGCAACACCGGCCCTCCAGATGTTAATGAACTACACATCCCAGGATGCTTTGCATTAGTTTTGCCGTGTGGCCATGCTGAAACTGATGCAAGGCATGCTGGGATGTGTAGTTTATCAACAGCTGGAGGGCCGGTGTTGCCCAGCCCTGGGTTAAGGAGTATTCTGTATTTCAGAATATTTATATATTTCAATGTCTTATGTTGTATACACACATATTTGTACATGAAATGAAATTTGTGTATAATCTTAGGTACTGACTTTGAATGCGAAGCAGTGATTTTCTTGCACATATTCAGTACTAGTTACCTATCATCATATCCTCAGTGCTTTTAGCAAAAAAGGCACTTTCTGGAATGTGTGGTATTTGTATATGGGACACTCAACCTGTAATTCCATATTTAACCCTTTGAGTGCTAAAATCTCTGTGCAAAATATGCCAGTTCCTCATCATATAAATTCAGTGCAAAATGTAATTCCTTATGAAAGGTGAACATTACAGGGCAATATGATGAATAAAATGTTCGCTTGGCAACTTTTACATTTGACAAATTTGCTTAGCTTTCAAAGGCTGAACATGATAAAATGCTACCAACTTCCCAGGTATGTGTATCATCCCACCATGCTCCTGTCTAATGATGGGAAAGTGACAGGCAGTTTTGTTAGCAGCGTCACTGGTCCCAGAAGTGTGGATTTGCGGGTATACTGCGTAGCTTGAGGGATGGAGATGGAGGAGGAGGAGGAGGAGGATCAGGAGGAGGATCATCACTAAAAACCAAAAATATTTTTGGAATTTGCAGCCCAAAAATGCCACAGCAGTGATTGGTCTGCTACTGGATGTACTTGGGATACTAGCCTGCTGTTATTACAGGGGTTATCGGTTCTTGGTCCTATTCATCTCTATATCTCCTCTCTGGGTGAGCTCAGTCTGCTTCCACCATCACATCTATGCTGATACTGAAATTACATCTCCTGAGCTCTCTCCCTCATATCTCCAACTGTCTTATCTATTCTTAAATATCAAAGACTGAGCTGATCATCTTTGTACTCTCCTGCATAAAACTCAACAGTCTCTCATCCTAACCGGTTTATGTTCACTCTTCTGTGTCATCCCGTTCTAACATCCCCTTTAGAGAATGTAAGCTTTCATGAGCAGGGCCCTCTCTCCTCATGTGCTTTTCTAGGATTCCTAGATCTACCACATTGATAATTGCTTCAGTGTCCTGTACCCTGATGCACTTGACTTATTTACCATGTGCTTGTCCTAATTTACGTCCAAAATGAACGTATTTTGGATGGGACCCCATACATCCCCTGCCCTGATTTCACAACTGAACTGTCACTGGTGACTAACTTTTTCTGATGATTCATGAGGGAGGTGGGGAAATAAAATGTCCAATTGACATCCAGAATTATATTTATAGCACTCTGTCGGTCTACAGGAAACTGAGCCCACAGTGAAGTGGCAGAGCTCCAGCTCCACTGTGTGATGATGGCTGGTGGTTCAGACTCATGACATTCAGCCACCTGCGGACACGTCTCACATCCCAACAGCTGGAGCGGGTGCACCATTGCTTGCTGCAGCGCATGCTGAGCGGTACCAGGTGAGAGCCATCCTGTTCCCTATTGCACAACGGAATATGCTGCGCTATATTTATTATCAGGGTTCCAGGGATAGAGCGAACTAATGCTGGGTACACACCAGGACGACTAGGGCACGATTCTGTCAATTTAGATCCAATTCCGACCGGTTGTATGCAGATTGTATGTACTATCGTGTGTTTTTGACATTTATTTGATCCGATTCCGATCAAATGCGCGTTCACGCCGCTCGTTTGGTCGCATCTTTGGTCCTACGTGCTGCAGGTAGGATCCGTCAATCCCAGGCCGACCGACCGTCAATCGTATGCAGATCGTGAGTGTTTTTTGCCGCCTCCGTCGTCCGTCCGTCGGTGCGTCCGTCGTTTGATCCAGCCTATTTGAGTGGCATTTCCTAAACACTCCCCCGGCGCCATGTTTTTCCACATAGCAAACAGCGCTGGCGCAGCAGTTGGACTCTCCTTCTTGTCTCATCTCCCAGAACAACAACCTGGTATGTTTGCACTCCCAATGCTCTTCTATGCATGCCCACTGTTGCCACCAATGTATATAGTGTGTATAAAGCGCTGGTTTGGCAACCGTGCACCCGACCATGTCACTGTTTTTTTTGGGTGGGCCCCATGTCTGTGTGTATACATATAACCAATGTCCACCATTGCAGTATTCCAAGCACTCCTCTCTGCTAGGCCCCATTCACCTGTGTGTGTGTGTTTGTGTATATATAGATATATATACATAAACCATTGTCCACCATTGCAGTATTCCAAGCACTCCTCTCTGCTAGGCCCCATTCACCTGTGTGTGTGTGTTTGTGTATATATAGATATATATACATAAACCATTGTCCACCATTGCAGTATTCCAAGCACTCCTCTCTGCTAGGCCCCATTCACCTGTGTGTGTGTGTGTGTGTTTGTGTATATATAGATATATATACATAAACCATTGTCCACCATTGCAGTATTCCAAGCACTCCTCTCTGCTAGGCCCCATTCACCTGTGTGTGTGTGTTTGTGTATATATAGATATATATACATAAACCATTGTCCACCATTGCAGTATTCCATGCACTCCTCTCTGCTAGGCCCCATTCACCTGTGTGTGTGAATAGCAATCTGCACAATAAAATGTATAGTGGTTTTCATAAAAGTTTATTAACATTTTAAATACTTAAAACATAAGAACTAGGTAAACTGGTAACTATAACTATAAAAATTTAAATATGAAACAAAACATGGGTATAACTATAACAACTAAAATGGTTTTATCTTTTTACAGTCCCAATGTCCAACGCAAAGGAACAAGAGTTTTTGGAAGGGTTTATTGAAAAATATCGTACACACGAATGCCTGTGGAGAACCAAATCCAAGGAGTATTCAAACAAAATTAAAAGAAACCAAGCCTTGGAGGAGTTGGCACGCTACAGTCTTCCATTTCACCCAGAGGCCAATGTTGAATGGGTGAGGAAACGCATCCAGAATATGCGCACGGTGTTCTTAAAGGAACACAAGAAGATGGAGGCTGCAAAGAAGTCTGGTGCTGGAGTCGACGAGATGTATCAAACATCGCTCTGGTACTATGACCGGTTGACATTCACCCTCAGCCAGGAGTCGATGAGGACAGGAGTAGTCCTTATGGTCGAACAGGAAAACCAAGAAGTCAATGGGGCGGGGGCCATTGCATCTGCGCCATGCGCCATGTGGGCCGCAGCCTTTACATATCTGCAGCAGACATCCTCTGCCGCACAGTACCTTATCCCTACTGTTGTAAGGGCATGTTCCAGAAGTTACCAGAGTGTCTTTTGTCTTGGTTTTCTACATATATGCTGCTACCTGTACCTGCATTACCAGAGGGAGAACAGGATTCTCCTCAATCTGGATAGCAAACTCCATTTATTGCCCTTTTTTCTTTGCCAATAGTATGGGGTACTGTGCCGAAGACATGGTCTCAGCTGCAGGTATGTGATGGCCACTGCTCACATGGTGTATGGCGCACATCAATGGGGCGGGGGCCATTGCATCTGCGCCATGCGCCATGTGGGCCGCAGCCTTTACATATCTGCAGCAGACATCCTCTGCCACACAGTACCTTATCCCTACTGTTGTAAGTGCCTGTTCCAGAAGTTACCAGAGTGTGTTTTTTGTTTTTTTATATGCTGCTACCTGTACCTGCATTACCAGAGGGAGAACAGGATTCTCCTCAATCTGGATAGCAAACTCCATTTATTGCCCTTTTGTCTTTACCAATAGTATGGGGTACTGTGCGGCAGACATGGTCTCAGCTGCAGGTATGTGATGGCCACTGCTCACATGGCGTATGGCGCACATCAATGGGGCCGGGACCATTGCATCTGCGCCATGCGCCATGTGGGCCGCAGCCTTTACTTATCTGCGGCAGACATCCTCTGCCACACAGTAGCCCGTACTTATTGGGAAAGTTTAAACTGGGTCATACATACTTAAATCTTTATATATAGTGTGTGTTTTTGTACAATATCTTTTATATATGGTATTATAATATATTTTTGTTGACACAATCTATTTACTATTTTACATGTTTTAACCATGAAAGGCCTAAAAAACCTGTTTCTGTCCTAGGCCTAAATTATAAATAAAAATATTTTGTTTGCACAATAAAGTGTACAGTGTATATTTCATCCTTACCTTGCAATACTGGTACTGCAGCACCTTCACAATGGCTTTGCAGGTCTCCGGGATGATGAGGCCCAAAGCTTGCGGGGAGATGAGGGATCCAAACTTTAGGTCAGCAAGAGACCGTCCTGTCGCCAGAAACCTCAGGGTGACCACCAGCCGTTCCTCAGCAGGGATAGCCATGCGATACTTGGTATCCTGCTTCTCGATGTGGGGAGTCACCAGACGCAGCAATTCCTGGAATGTGGCATCATCCATCCTCAAGAAGTTACGGAAATCGTCTGGGTTATTCTCCCTGATGTCCCTGAGCAGTGGCATGTGCGAACGAGTCTGACGCTGAAGTAGCCACTGCTTTGTCCAGCATGATCTTTCTCTCCTGCGCTGGGCTCTCTGACGCCTGAGCTTCAAAACTGCATAATAGAGCAGGTACTGTTGCTGGTGACTACCCATCACTGCATTCTCCATAGTGCAGGGTTAAAAGACACTTTGTAATGGCAGGCAAAACAAAGTAATGTGTAAATAGCTATGTCCAGCGTTCAGCAGGTATAAACCAAGCCTCACTAGTAACAAAGCAGAAATACACTGGTTTAAAATGGCTGCTGCTATTCCTATCCCCCTCTGCTAGTCCTCCCCCTCTGCTAGTCCAGCCCCTTCATTCAAATTTCAAAGGCCCATCTGACGACGGTCGCATGTGTTCTTGCAAAAAAAACAAAAACCAGCGATCCGACCGTCTTAACGACCATCGCGGGCGCATCGGGATCGGATCTAGATCGTTCCGCAAAAAAACACAATTTTTGCTAATCGTTTGCTGGGGACTGCCTGGGAGCTCCCGGGAAGTCCAAGGGAAATCGTTCCATGGTCGTCTATCGGTCGTGAACGACGGTGGTCGTCCTGGTGTGTACCCCACATAACTGCAGCGGCTTTGCCACATAGCTCTGTTGGAAGAGCAGTGGTCACACTTGGATCTGGCTGTGAACCACACCGGTGCTGCTGTACACAGCAGGTGTTCCTTCAGTGCTTGGTTACACCTTGCTATTTTTTTTTATTATGCTTTCACCTTACAATATATTTGTCAAAAACAACAATATATGTACAATATGAATGTGACATCGATTCGCACAGATTTGTTAACATATGCAATATTCGTTTGAATCATAATAAAGAAAAGAATCAATATTTCTAAAGTATTAACAATATTGGCAATAAATTTATGTCCACATCAGTCATTATTCGATAAATGCTATCCGTGTCGTTCTTATATCTATAGCTATTTTTTTTTATAACTTTATTTATCAGCACAAAATACGGCATCAGAAAGATAGTATATAAATACAATCAATTTGATAGCAAGTATACACAGATGACAACATGGCCGCACCAGCAGGACCCCCCACCCCCGGCTGCGGACTTACGGCCTTGCAGGCTCCCAAGGTACCACTACACTATCAGGGGCAGCCCAGACGGCCCAAAACCGGCCTCACTGACTTCCCACTTTGCAACCACCCACGCTAGCCTGCTGAGCCCCTCCACTGCTGCCCTGTGAGCAGCAACATAAAGATGGCGCCACTGATGGCTGCCTAGGATCTGTGCTGCTAGCCAAATAAGTAACCTGTGTCACCCCTGTCATGTCCCATATCCATACTTGCCTACCTGACCCTCTCCATGCGGGAGAAAATGCTCTGTTCCTGGACTTCCCTGGTAATGTATGATTGCCATCACCTGTGGGGAGCTAGGTAAAGGTGTTTCACCACAGGTGATGACAATCCTACATTACCAGGGAAGTCCAGGAACAGAGCATTTTCTCCCGCATGGATAGGGTCAGGTAGGCAAGTGTGCCCATATCTGTACTGTTTTACTGTCTACCTATCTGGCTGTTGTAGTCACCAAGTGGTGCCACTGAACGGCTGCCTGGGTGGGGTGTGGTATAGGTCCGACAGTCGGCGGGATGGCCACGCTGCGTGCACGGTGGCTCGCTGCGCTCACCACCTATTCTATTCTCCCTCTATGGGGGTCGTGGACCACCACGAGGGAGAATAGTAGGTGGCCGTCGGGAACCCGTCTGTCAGTGTTTTGACAGTCGGGATCCCGATGTCGGGTAAATGCCTGTCTGGACCCCCGTCCAGCACCTGCCTGGGTGCTATACAGCTCAGTAAATATATGTTCCCCATGTCCCCCATTCGGATACATCTAGTGCAGGGGTGTCCCAACTTTTTGCAACGAGGGCCAGATTTGGTGAAGTGTAAATGTGTGGGGGCTGACCATTCAGCCTGACATTCTTTGAATCATTAACCACATCAGAATGGTCCCCCACTCTGCTCTCATTCATTCTATGTCCCCCAGCCTGCCCCTGCTCCCCCTTCTCTGAATGTCCGTCACTGCCTCCATTCACTGTATGTCCCCCAGCCTGACCCTCCTTCAAAGTATGTCCCCCACTCTGCCCCCTCCCTTCTCTGTATGTTTCCCAGCCCCTTGTGTGAGCCAGAGGAAGGAGAAGCAAAGCAGGCACTGCAAGGACAGGAGATGCTTGGGCTCCCGCTGCCACCCTCCTCCGCACTGCATGTTACGGTAGCAAGCTTCCCCCTTGCTGCCCCCCCTCCCCAAACACTGCTGTCACTGTGATTGTGGAGTAGGGTGATATACGACTGCAGCAGCAGGGGTAGGACACCAAACACATCTGACTGTGGTGGCCGGCACCTCCTCACTGCAGCAGACAGCAAGGTAAAGGCGTGCTCGCCGGAGCCCCACCTTTAGTGTCCTGTGCTGTGCTTCCCACATCTGATGCTCTGCCTGCTTCCAGCTTGAGGCTGCGGGCCGCTTGAAATTACAGCACGGGCCGCATTTGGCCCCCGGGCCTGACTTTGGACATGCCTGATCTAGTGCATATCTGTACGTGCTATATACCCCTCTGTACTGTGACTGTTTTTTTTGCCTGTTACCACCCTGGCTGCTGCACAGCAATCCAAACCAAATTCCAAGTATACCTGGCCAATAAAGCTGATTCTGAGATACTGTGACACCCATTTTTGGGTAATGTCAATAGAAAAAAGGACGGGGAAATAGAATAGGGGGGAGACACCATCAGAGAATTACGGGGAAGGGGGGAAATGTATGTGAATATTCCTATAAATATAAGTGATTGAATAATTTTCTATTGTGGCTGTACCTTTATCAGATATTGGCAGCTACTGTATAACCCGTCCTGTATATATATATTTACATAAAGGGGTTTTGAAATACAAAGCACCCAGATTAATTCACTCTGCTGTATTTTGGATTATGTGGATGTAATCTCTCCCTAATGGCGTTGTGCTGACACTCCTGCTGTGGCTTCATATTACAGAACAGCAGCCAAGTACAGTCTCACAGGAGAAGCTGCTCCTCCGGGTGTAGAGAGGATCTTATGTAACGCTACAGGCACCCTGAGGGATTCATTACATACCATGGCACTGTGTGTATACAGGATGGGCATACCATGGCACCGTGTGTATCTCAGGGTTGCCGACTTTTTAATGCTCCTCTCCGGGAGAAGCCCGGAGAGGAGACTTTCCTTACCCGATCGGGGGCGGGGCTTGACGGTGACATCATTAAGCCCTGCCCCCACTACAGGAAATAGCAGAAATGACATATCCATGGAGGGGGCGGGGCTAAAATGACGCGATTGTGCCGTGTTAGCTCCGCCCCCTCCTCTGAGACCCATGGATTGAGGCATTTACATGCTGCGATTCGGTGGGTTCAGGGGGTCCCCCAGATTCCGGGAGGGTTGCCCACCCTTCCGGGGGGGGCGGGAGAGGGACCCGATTTTCGGGAGACTCCCGGGAATTCCGGGAGGGTCGGCAACCCTGGTGTATCTCATCACTATACACGATGGGCATACCATGACACTGTATGTATTCAGGATGGGCATACCATGGCACCGTATGTATCTCAGTTAAGGAGGGGACCTTGCACAAGGGTGCAAGAAAAGACTGTCTTTTCTGGGGCACTCTTTATAAATAATTTGCATAGTTATTATATTTAAAAATTAACTTTTTATAGATATGCCTTAAAAGGAATGGTGATTTTTATCACTCAAAATGAGAATTAAATGAAAATTGAAAAAAATTTAGGGGAGAGATGTGTCAATCGCACAGGATGGTAAGAATTTTATTTTATTATGTTAAGGACCCTCCTAAATGCTCGTGAGTTTTGATAACTTATAAAACAGGTGAGGGTGTGCACCGCGAGTCTTTTGTCCAATAGAGAGCATTCACTCTCATTTGGTTGCACACCGTACTTAATATATTCATTCATATAGGGTAGAGGAGATCTGGGGTCACACTGAGTCAGGGGAACATCCTCCCCTTTTTATTAAATGTTGTCATTGTTGTATGTGGTTTCATTTTGCAAAAAAATTTTCTTATATAAACCAAATAAACGTTATGTATTATGAGTCTCACTTTTTTTCTTAGGTGCACCAGCAAAAGGCATTCTCTCTGTCTTTTCTACTCTTGAAAATTGAAAAACATTTAATGGATCAACTGTCCATCATGAGCTTAGTCAAACTAGAGGGGAGATGAAGCTCTTGATGGACACTTACATGGACTAAAGCCCTGTACACACAGGGCTATACAGTATTTCGCCGAGTGATATATCACTCGGTGTTCCGTTTGCATCAGCGACCAGAGATGGTCGCTGATGAAAAAGAAACTGCCGGGGGAGCCCGGCAGTGGAAATGAGCTGGTCGCAGGAGCATGTTCCTGCGACCAGCGATTACTACGGGCAGAAAACGGGAGCGTGCACCCGGCGATTTATCCCCGGTGCACACTACCATTGCTGGCAATATGGTCGCTCAGCGACCATATTTCCAGTGATATTTGCTTTAATCACCCCCGTGTGTACGCACCATTAGTTACATCATACACACCAAGGGTGTAAGTAATAGAGGCCATGGAGATGCCTGCCAACAAGCTCTGAAGGGGCACCTACATATACAGCAGCACCTGTGTATTGTACAGCAGGATCCAAGTGTGTCCAGAGATCTGCAGTGCACTTACTGCTTCTACATAGTTAATTGGCTCTGTCCCTGGAGCCCTTCTAACACGTGCAATAGAGTACAGGACACTCCCAGCTGGTATAGCTCAGCAAGCGATGGTGCACTCCCCACTGCTGCTAGACTGTGAGATGGACTGGTGGCTGCTTTGTATTTACTATTCGTTTGCTGTTTCAGTCGCTAATTTGCTTGTGCAGTCATCCAATAATCACTCGATTTGCAAATTCTCTAATTAGCAATCCATGCTGAATAACCCCCTATCTGTCTGTTATTCACATTACACCACTCATTAGTGCCTGTTATTCATATTACACCACGCAGTAGTGTCCATTATTCACATTACACTGCGCAGTAGTCTCCGTTAGGCACATCACACCGCACAGTAGTCTCCGTTATTCACTTTACACCGTGCAGTAGTGTCCATTATTCACATTACACCGCCCAGTAGTGTCCATTATTCACATTACACCGCCCAGTAGTGTCCGATATTCACATTACACCGCCCAGTAGTGTCCGATATTCACATTACACCGTGCAGTAGTGTCCATTTTTCGCATTACACCGGGCAGTAGTGTCCGTAATTCACATGACACCGTGCAGTCGTGTCCGCTATTTACATGACACCGTGCAGTCATGCCTGTTATTCATATTACACCACGCAGTAGTGTCCTATATTTACATTACACTGTGCAGTAGTCTCCGTTATTCACATTACACCGCACAGTAGTCTCCGTTATTCACATTACACCGTGCAGTAGTGTCCATTATTCACATTACACCGCCCAGTAGTGTCCATTATTCACATTACACCGCCCAGTAGTGTCCGATATTCACATGGCACCGCGCAGTAGTCTCCATTATTCACATCACACCGCGCAGTAGTCTCCGTTATGCACATGACACCGCGCAGTAGTCTCCGTTATTCACATTACACCGCCCAGTAGTGTCCGTTATGCACATGACACCATGCAGTCGTGCCTGTTATTCATATTACACCACTCAGTAGTGTCCGATATTCGCATTACACCGCGCAGTAGTGTCCATTATTCACATTACATCGTGCAGTAGTGTCCGTAATTCACATTACACTGTGCAGTAGTGTCCGTAATTCACATTACACCGTGCAGTAGTGTCCGTAATTCACATTACACTGTGCAGTCGTGTCCGTAAATCACATTACACCTTGCAGTTGTGTCCGTTGTTTACATGACACCGTGCAGTTGTGTCCATTGTTTACATGACACCGTGCAGTTGTGTCCGTTGTTTACATGACACCGTGCAGTTATGCCTGTTATTCATATTACATCACGCAGTAGTGTCCGTTATTCACATTACACCACGAAGTAGTGTGCGATATTCACATTACACTGCGCAGTAGTCTCCGTTATGCACATGATACCGCACAGTAGTCTCCATTATTCACATCACACCACGCAGTAGTGTCCGTTATTCACATTACACCGTGCAGAAGTGTCCGTTATTCACATCACACCACGCAGTAGGGTCCATTATTCACATTACACCGCCCAGTGTCGTAATTCACATGACACCGTGCAGTCATGTCCGTTATTTACATGACACCGTGCAGTCGTGCCTGTTATTCATATTACACTGCGCAGTAGTGTCCGATATTCACATCACACCGCACAGTAGTTCCTGTTATTCACATTACACCACGCAGTATGGTTCGTTATACACATCGCGTAGTGCAGTCGTGCCTGTTAACCAGGGACGTGCAGTCAGGGGAGGCAGAGCCTCCCCTGTCATAATGATGAAAATAATAAAAAGAAGATATATTTATATATCTTATTTTATTATTTTCATAATTTCTACCTCTCCGGCTGCCTCCCACCCTCTTATACTGCTGCATGTGAGGGTGGGAGGCAGCGGGAGTAGTGCCTCCCGCTGTTAACATTAAAACTCCGGGCAGCGGGGGGTGGGTAGGGGAGGGCAGGAGGCAGGGTGCAGCAATGGGCTGTAAAAGCCCATTGAAAATGAATGGGGAAGCGGCACTTATACTGATGCCGCAATGACAGGGGCACCAGTATGAATGCACGCCCCCAGATGTGATTGGGCCAGCACGGATCCAGTGCTGGATCCGCTGTCCTATCACACACATGCAGGGCTTGCCTGGTGAAGATGCAGCAGCGCGGCCAGCGGGGAGTCCGGCGCTGCTGGGAGAAAGCCACAGCCGAGGAGAGGATAGGTGAGTCCGCCCGGGGGGGGATGGCCTGTGCCCGCTCGCGGCAGTGCGGTGGGGGGGGGTAGAGGCCTGTGCCCGCTCGCGGCAGTGTGGTGGGGGGGGAAGAGGCTCCTGCATGTACTGCCTGTGCCCGCCCACGGCAATGCGGGGGGGGGGGGAGGCTGCCGCATGTACCCCCTTCTGCCTGTGCCCGCCCGCGGCAATGCGGGGGGGGGGGGGAATAGGCTGCCGCATGTACCCCCTGCTGCCTGTGCCTGCCCGCGGCAATGCGGGGGGGGGGGAATAGGCTGCCGCATGTACCCCCTGCTGCCTGTGCCCGCAGTGCGGGGAGGTGAGTGCCTCCCCAGGCAATGTCCTCACCGCACGTCACTGCTGTTAACCACTTGAGTGGTATGCCCGGAAATTTCTCGGGCTCAGCTGCGCTGAAAATTTCCGGGCATACCACTAAAATGAAGGTGTGTGCCACTGGCGCATCACCTGTCTGGGCACCCTCCCATTGGCCACTCTGATGTCCCCTCAATCCCCCTCAGCTCCCGCGATTGTACGCCGGAGCTCCCCTGCCCCCCCGCTGCCATTAGTTCTAGTGATTGACAGGCGGCAGGCTCCGGGATGTTCGGGGCAGCTCGGGGGACTTGGGAGAGTTCAAGCACCCGAGTCCTCCCGAGCTGCCGTGAAAAATCCCAGAGCCTGCCGCCTGTGTGATCACTGACAGGCGGCAGGGAAGCTCCGGCGTACTAACTCCAGAGCGAAGGTGAGGGGGGAGAGGTGGATAGGCGGATTCTGATGATCTGTGGTGGGCCCTGGTAGGTTTGTCCTGCCCCAGCAAAACCCCACCACCCAAGGGGTTAATCCCATTACACTGTTATTCTTGTTACATTACATGCTGTGCTCTCTCCTTTGCCTCAGGAGATGGGACCTGTTCCCGTGACCTAATGCTTAGTTAAGCCTCTTATGCATGGCCCCCTCCACGTCATATCTTTGGTGGTCCCTCCAGGCCCCAGTCAGACCCCATCACAGGGCCACCATGGTGTGTGCAATTGGGAAAAAAAATTACGCATCGCGGTGCACGGTCAGGGCTGCCAAAGGGGGGTACTATGGGGAAACTCTTCCAGAAAGTGCCTGACACCGCCTACCGGAGCAGCATTCTATACTCTACGGAAGGCTGCGGGTCGCCCGCTGGCCTCTGCACACGGCAGCCTCCTTCAGGCCGACGTGACCTATAGGTCCCCTGCTATCTGCCGCCGCCCCCCAACACAGGACACAGCCATGGGTCCTCTACTGCCCACCGCTCCCCACTCATGATAGCATCCGCTGGACACAGAGACAGACACTTTTTGCCATGTGCCTTTGGAGCGCACTGTCCTTATTTTTTGTATGTGTGTGGGTGTGTGGAGGGGGGCTGCACCAATTCCTTTTCTGGCACATGGCACCAAAATGTTTAGCAAGGGGCCGGGGCTGGTTGTTGGAGCAGGCTGTAACAATATTGCCAGCTGATTTTGTGTGACAGTGCAGGCTGTAATCAGTGGTGGAGTAAGAGGGTATAGCGTAGTACTGCGTACCTTTAAAGAAATATGTTGAAGGAACGCAGTAACACCTCATGCCCCCTCTGCTGTCACTTAGTTATTTATTTATTTTTTTTATCAAATTGATGGCACCGACCAGTGGGGTACAGGCAGTATATCTGACTATTAATCCATTCTTACTGCTAGACAAATTCCCAGGTCAAGCATGCCAACCTGGTAACTTGCCTTTTAACACAGGTTTTCAGTGTGAACGTTTCAACCCGTGTCAAAATTCCTCGGTCTCTAACCCTGCTTTTTACCCGGGTAGGCTAACACTGTAAAAAAACCTGTGTTAAAAGGCAAATTACCGGGTAGAACTGCTTCACCCGGGAATTAAAACCTGTGTTCTTCATGCTGGCAGTGTGAACACATTGTAAAATATTTTTGTGTAACAATAGGTGTGTTGTATTTGTGGGTATGTGGGGGGGGGGCTATTTGTCAGTCCCGGGCAACAATTTCTGATGGCTGTGTTGGGCATGGTGTCATTGGCCACATACGCAATAATCGCATGGGAGATAAAGTAACGATCAGCTACATATCCCGGGATGATGCGACGTTACTCTGACCCAGCTGTAGTACACCAACCATCGATGATTCATAATTATCGATGGTTTATGGTTGATGTAGAATACTTTTGCCAGTGAAGGGGGAGAGACAGATGGCTTCCCTACATTGATTGCACAGCATAACCAAATAGTGTTTTTTATTTTTATAGAAATTATAGATTGTAAGCTTGCGAGCAGGGCCCTACTACCTCCATGTCGGTTTGTTTCTACCCAGTTTGTTTAATCACTGCGCTATATAAGATACTGTAAATAAATAGATAGAAAAGGGATGACCATCGATTGCCAAAACCTTCGATGGTCATCAACAATATGTCTTGCTCCCATCGATAATCACTTGCACTTCCGTCGTCAACATTGGTGAAGAACACGCTGATGACCATCCAAACCATCATGGTCGTTGCTAAATTGTAGTGGGCTAAAGGACCTTCCATGCCCAGGGGGAGGAGCAAGGTCGGGGCATCGATTTAATAAGCGCACATATTAATTACACAGGTTCTTGACTGCTCATTATAGTCTGTAATGACAGTTGGTATGAACTCTGACAGCTCCCAACCATACCAACTGTCAGTACATCCTATGTGCAGTCAGGAACCTGTATAATTCATATTTGCGCTTATTAAAGGGATGCCCCGACCTTGCTCCTCCCCCTGGGCATGGAAGGTTATGGCTATGAGAACGGGGCAGGTGACGTCGTGTGACGTCAGCTGCCCGCACTCAGCAGGCATTGGCCCGCCCGGCATTTTCATAGGGAAGCCTATCAAACACTGGGCGTTCCCATACTATTCTGCGTAGGGAAATCGCATCGCATCGCATGGGCCATTTTAGGGCCATGCGATGTGCGATGCGATTTACCTATGTAATTTATTCACGGCTCTCTCATGTGATTTTTAATCACATGCGATCGCATGTCATTTTATAGGGTGTGTGATGCCATGACATTATGTATACAATCATATGAGTGTCCCAAAAAATAGGTTTAATGCACCCCCCCACTATCCACGCCAACGCAAAGCGTGGCGAGGTGCGGCAGAACGCGTCCTCCGACTTTTTCATTACCCCACTATCCACGTCGGCGAGCGCCGAGCCACTGAGCCCGAAGCGTGGCGAGCGGACGCGGAATAAATGTAAAGTAATCGGCATCACCTCGCGGGGCTCTCTGCGCTCGCCACGCTTCAGGCTCGGTGGCTCGCTGCGCTTGCCACACTATATAGAATCAACTCCATGCCGACGAGGATGGTGGGGTAATGAAAAAAGTCAGAGAACGAGTTCCTCCGCCGCTGGCCACGCTTCGGGGTGGCGTGGATAGTGTGGGGGGGGGGGGGGTGCGTTAAATCTATTTTTGGGACATACAATCATATTATTGTATACCTAATGTCATGGCATCTCACACCCTATAAAATCGCATGCGATTTTGCGGGACATGCGGTGCAATATTGTTGTGTAAAATAATTTTTAAAAAAATGACATAAAAAAAATCGCATCGCTTCGCATGCCGCTATAATGGCCCAGGCGATGCGATGGGATGCGATTTCCCTGCGGTGCCGTACGTAGAATATCTGGGCGCCGTTTAATTAATTAAATGCACTTTGGTAAATATGGAAATGGTAAAGGGATGGATGTGTATCACATGAGAGGTATATAAACTTTATATAACATGAGGGGGAGGGAAGGAACCCGCCTCCGCCTTCTACACACATCACCCGGATTCACCTCGACCGGCGGCTGTCACTCTTTGGTCACGTGAGTGGGGGGCGACCCCCGATTGGCCGGAACATAAGGCGGTGACGGAATGTCTCCTCACTGATTGACCGGCGGACAGAGCGGTAATGGGATGGCGACTCTCCAATTGGCCAATTGCGCAGAGCTCTCCCTCCTGGAGATGAGATAAGAGCGGCCGCCCGGAGGCGGGGCAGCAACGGGGTCGCAGCAGTCAGACAGCGAGCATCATGGCGAAGGCGGTGTGCGTACTGCAATGAGACCTGCTACATCTGACACCTGTGCTGCGACTACTACTTTGGTGCTAAACTCTTCCCTTCCTATAGGTGCATATGCTGGAAATGCCCATGTGTGACTTGGAGCTCCTCTGTGAGGACTGTGTGCCGTGACATTGGTAAGTGGCTGTTGGCTTGTTCCTCAGCTGTAGTAGCACTTGCAGTTTTGTTGGTTTGTCCTGTATGTGGGGGCTGACCTAATGCAAGTGCTGAGACCAACACCTTCTCTTGCAACCCACAACTACTTGATTGGTAGGAGTTGTTACTTATGGGGATGGACAAATGTCCCATGGTCTTGATGCAACATTGATGCCTTCTGTACTATAAGATATGTAAACATTAAGCAGCAGTCCATTGATTCGTGGTCAGTTTAAATTGGCTTTCTGAGTAATGGTGGCCATATCCTGCTGTGTAGAGCCATACGATCCCCATTGACCAGCCCTGGACCTTCCTGGGTGGTAGGCTTACATGTGATACATCCCATGTAGTGCTTTGACGTGGTGTGTTGCATGCAACCACGCTCCCACTACTGGGAGGGGGTTGGGTCCGACATCCAATCCGCACTACGAATCGGATGTCCAATAGCTGAGTATTGTGTTGTCCCAGTTAATTGGGTGAAAAGAAGCCAAGCCGGACTAGGGTCTGGGTCCTTAAGTGTATATGCCACACCTATGGTAGCTTCCAGCTCACTGATCTGTTTATGGCATTCCAATAAAAGATCTGTCTCTTTATATTACCGAGTTGCTACATTTGAGTGAGATCTGTATCTCGCCAGCCTAACGGTGCTCTAAGGCAGTGGTTACTTGTGCTCAAGTACCCCTTAGGCTGGTTTCACACACTCCGGTTTTGTCCGGAAGGCAAAAAGCCGGACACATTTTGTCCGGCTTTTTGTCTGACAGTTGTCTCTTTCACATGCACCGGCTCAGTGAGCCAGTGCTATGTAAACTTGAGGGTAAAAACTGCAGTGACGTCAGTTTGGAGGCGGTGGAGAGCTAAAACCGGACACCAAATGACCGGTGTGTGTGAAAGGCCCCCATCGCCCTCAGCACACACTGACCTGTGAGGACGGGACGGCCACGGCAAGGCAGCCGGACACTGCAGTGGAAAGATCCGGCTGCTACCCGGTAGCCGTGCCGTGGCCGTCCTGTGTGAATGGACACATAGCTGTCCATTACACACTGCAGGGACGGCACGGCTTTTAAGCCATGCGGGATTTCACCGTCCGGCAGGAGCCGGACAGTGTGAAACCACCCTAACAGTTCATGGTTTCCAGATCACCCTACATGTCCACTCACTGGCTCATTTTAGGAGATCCATGGGTGGAGCAAATTTTACTTGTGATTGTGTGGAGACCTGCAGAAAATTTATTGTGTGGGGTCCGGAGGACCAGGGTTGGGAACCACTGCTCTAGCGCAACATGCTGAGAGTAGAGCTGCTCACTTGATTAGCGATTTTCCGGACCTTAGAATTCCCATCAATACTTCCAATAAAGTTTACATTTTTTATTTTGGACTACAGCAGGTAAAAGGTCTGTAGAGCTGTAAATGGAGGTGGAACTGGTTTGCTGGAGCCCATGACTCATAATCTGCTGTGTCTGTATGTTTTTGGGGATGTATCTAAGTTGGCAGCACCTCTTGCCATACTGGGACTTTTTACTGGGATTGTTTTTAGAGACAAGATGAACATCCCCCTTATCGCAATAACTTTTGTTTCCTCACATTTTAGGTGCTGACTTCAAAAGGCCTATGGTGAGTTTACCCTTTAGCTGTTGCCAGTCCTTCACTTGAGTGGATGACTGTTCTCATGCGGTTTAACTGTTGTGATGACTGGCAAATGTTCAACTGCTCTGACCCAGTGTGAGTGACAGGTGCCTAACTGAACAGCTCATTTAGTAAGCCCTAAAGCACCGAACACCGTTATTAGAGTGCTGCTAACACTTGTGTTTTTGTCTTCCTCAGGTGCTGTGTGTAATGTGGCTAAAAAGGTAATTACACCAATGCTGTTGTGTATTTAATTTCTTGCGAATGTTGGTCTGCCCTACAAAGTCTTGTACATAGAATTTAAACAAATATGCAAGGTGACTTACTTGAACTTGCTCATGGACATAAGCCGGTCATGCAATGGTTGCTGGAGTTTTGACATCAAATAAAGTGTAGTGATGGCATTGTTATCTTATGCCCAAGCTCACAACACATTAGCAGAGCAGCGGCTGACACATCTGTGTGCCCGCAGCCAACCTGGCAACAATCACACCTGCAGTCCAGACCACATGTCATGCACAAGTGTTTAATTGCTTGCCTCCCTGAAATCTGTGTTGGTGCAACAGCTCTCACTGGGAATGTTCAGTATACTAATGTACAACAGATGTGGTCTGCACATAGGACCCCTCTTATACTGCCCCCTGGTGTACACAATGGTGATTAATGGAAACTATGTATAGGAGTTCATTGAGCAGGCAAGATTGAATTTGCTAAATGTGCCTAATTCAGGAGCCGGTCTTCATTTTGCTTGGTCATGGTAATCTAAAGACATGGTTCACATGAACAGAAAATGTGAGGGAGATTTAAGTGAGATGCAGTCTACTCCAATAGTGTGTTGTGAAGCCAGTCTGGTGGCTGAGGTCTATCCCGATGGTACTTTGATGTAAGTTCATATCGTTGGAAACGCCTCAGAGATAAAGGTTGCAGTTTGTGTTACTTTCTAATTGTGGTTATTAGATGGTTATGACTGCATAACATCACCCATTGACACACAAGCTTCTGTATGTTCTGCTTGGCTGGGACTTAATTGTCATCTGCTTTGTTCTAGATGCCGTGATCCAATTTTGGATGCTGGGGTGAAGTGTAACCAGCTCTATGAAGATGCAGGTAATTATTAAGCACTATTTCTGTGATGCCTTAGTGTATCTGGTCTTGTTTCTAAACAAACCTATTGTGAGATCTTGTACATTCACGCACTGTACGGTATCTTCACCCAATGGCTTCCTCCTGTTGTGGTGTTCATTAATTGGTGCAATATTAAATCAGTAACGCATCGTTAGTTTCCAAGCCTCATGTGTTTGTAAACCTGGTATTTATGCTGATACAAATCTTATTCTATAATATATCCTGCTAAACTTTTTTTTTTTTAACTCTGGAAATTCTCATGTAGGCCATGCATGTCCAAACTATGGCCCTCCAGCTTTAAGACTACAATTCCCATCATGCCTTGCCACCGTTTTCCTATTAAGTCATGCTGGGATGTGTAGTTTCACAACCGCAATACAGTCAAGGTTGGACTTGCCTGTTTGAGTGATTACAGGAAAACCTTCAAACTGATTAATGCTCTGCCCCGTGTATATAATGCCACTTGTATAAATTGGTCTCTTATCAAACTCCTTTACCTCCATACAGGCTGAAGGAAAAGTCAACAAAGGTATAACCAGCCAGTACAGTTCTGTTTATGTATCATGCTGGTCACTTCAAAGAGAGCTTCTCTGGCTAACACCAGCTGCTCTTACGCTGTGACCAAAATTATAATCCACTACAGGATACTATAGCCACTACGTGTGCCCTATGGTCTTTCATAGAGGTGATACTGTGAGAACCAGAGTTCCTGTCATGCACTTGTATACTGTGGACTGGCCCTCTTATCTGTGCTATAAAGCAAATCAAGTTGCTATGTATATATAGTGTTTGTTTGTACACTTTCAGTTGGTAGAAATGGCAGCACTGCTGTGGTGATCTGCTCACTACCCCATTCAGGCCTTCTGCCAGCCCATCCTAGATACACACTTTAGTCCTCTCATTTACCCAAATTGCAGGGCCCATTGGTGCTGCTGACCACATGGTTCATGTGTTGGTGGGAGATGAGATCAATGTACACAAGGCAGCTGCCACTATTCTTTATTCTTCACTCCATAGGAGACACAGGGCTGACACTGGGGTGTAGTGTTGGCATAGCAGCCAGGCACCAAACCAATAACATTTTTGTTGTGGCAGTTTCCAAAAATTAGACTTAAACTATGCAGAAATGGCCAATATGGGTTTGGGTAACTACAAACTGGGCAGAATGTACCAACTCTGTAATCAGACATAACTAACATAATTGTTTTACTAAATAGCCAATGCATCATCTAGGGCAGGTTTTCCTGCTATTGTAGTTTTCGTGTATAGAAACACCTTAATGTATACAGTGGAAGAACTCCACCATTGCAGCTTAATGTTAGTATTTCAGTTGGGTGCCTTTGACCTAAACTCACATCATTGGGAACCCCTCACAGATGATCTAGAGCTGACTTTTGTATGGTAAGTTTTGACTTACCTAGATCTTTCTCTTGCTTTAATTTAGATACTGTGAACCTACTCCGGTCTTGGAAAGAGCACCACCTTTATGAAGATACAGGTAAGCTTCAGTACATGTGTGTAGTTCTGATTATGATGCCTAGTACTAGGTTACCAAAACTGCTGTCATACTTCAGTTCATGTGATGATATCATGTTCAACTGCTGTGTGACTGAGGAGTGAGCCAACGATCTATCTGATTAGAACTGACTATGTGCAGCAGTTAGCCCATAGCTATTGTCAATGTAACATAGATTGGGTAGTTCATATCTGACGCTTGGAATGCATTTGTTTTATATACACAGCCTAAAGAAACTTTGTCCTTCCACAAATTGAATGTATAATGTACATTAAAGTGTCAAGTAAAGGTTTTACAATTTGTGGCCAACAGATGAGCAACTAATAGCCACTTAGCTGTACAATACTGAACTGCCTCCTGCTGTGTAGTAACCAGATACTTATCTGCATCTTACAGGTTCTGGAGCAGTTCTTGCAGGTTCTGGAGCGGTTGGTGTTTCCTGCCCTGGCGAGGTGAGATGACCACATGTACATCCATGCACTGAACGGTATCTGCACCCAATGGCTGTCTCCTATTGCGGTGTTCATTGACCAGTGCAATAATAAATCAGTGACTGGCATCGTTGGTTTCCAAGCCTCATGTGCTTGTACACCTGGTATTAACGCTGATACACCTCTCATCCTGTAATCCTATATATTAAACTGTTTGTTTTCCTTCACAGGTGACAATCCTTGGACCAGAACAGGTAAATGGCACTAATTTACTACCCGAATACCCATTCTTGATAAAATGGGCCATAGTTTACTAAACTGTAATGGCTCAGTACCGTACATGAGTTCAGATGGGTAACCCTAATTAAATGAGGTTTTAAAGTCATACACATCTTAAACATGGACTGTAATGTGTATTGCATATAATGAATGACCATCTCATATTAAAGACCCTAGTGGGGTCTAGCTGCAACAATGGCTGCATTAAGCTTTGCATACGGTCCTGCTTAGCGCTGGCTGACCTTCCTGGGTGCATGAATGGTTCTGTTGTCTTGCATGTGCACTTTGCATGGTCATTACCAAAGCTGCCAGAACCCCCAGTTTCTGACTCGCTGTGGACATGACCTGAGAGTAAAGCCTCAGAGGGTATAAATGTGTGCTGTCATTACTACAGCACAGAGCCTTCTGGTGAACAAATGCTCTGCAGATGTATGACACCATTAGTATAAACCGGACTCTAATCCATTCTCCTTTCCCTCCATACAGGCTGAAGGAGAAGTCTACCAAGGTACAGTTAGCCAGTACACCATTCTGTCTGCATGTAGCCTAGTGGTCATGTCACAGAGCTTCTCTGGCTTACCCCAGCTGTTCTTACACAACGACCAAGATTATTAACCCCTACCGGATACTGTAGCCACTCCCATGTGAGCTATGGACTTTCATAGCGGTGATACGTTCTGTTACATTGTAAACAATAGCAGCCTCCCCTGTGCTGTGTGATCTGTAAGCTCATTATACTTGTTAGACTTGAATGGGCTCCTAATGTGGATAGTTCTGTAGTGTGGACACCAGTAGTCTTTGTTCCCCCTAGCCCTTCAGTGCTCATGTTTCCCTCCAGGTTGCAGTATTCCCTTTAACATTGCACATATGACTCTGGTCTGACCCCGGTTGTTGCCGGGTCGATGTGTGGTGTGAAGTTTTCTGAAAATACCTGGGTTGGTCTGAGTTTATATACTCATATGCACCTGGGTCCTGTTCACCCTATAGGGAGGAGGTAGTGTTAACTCGGAGTGCTTCCGCCCCCTGGGTGTGACTAAGCATGTGCAGAGCTGGACAAACCAGTCTTCAAGATCTAACAGCCCATGGTTTCCCAAACTGCCTAGCTGGTGCACAGGTGCAGTCATTCCTAACACACATTCTACAGATCTACGTGTGACTTGGAAAACATGACTGGTTTGGCTTCCCCGTTGATACTAGCTTGTATCAATACTGAATGTCTATGGTTCTGTAGTCTTGTGCATTTAGCGTCACTGAAGTGAAATAACTTTTCCCATTCTTTCTCCTCTAGAGTTGTGAAGCACCATAGCTGTTGGGCAGAACAATCATGTGGAACAGATCTAATGTTTGTTTTCCTGATTCTGGAATAAAACTTATTCTGAAACCTTGTTTCTTGTGATTTTGTCACCAATGCTGTTCCCAGTCCGCAAATGCATCTGTGCAGTGGTTCGGTTTCTGATCATATTGCTGACACTTCTCATACAAAAAATGTTCACTCGTGTTAAATGAAAGCAAAGAATTGTGAGCATTTCCAGTTCAACACTAATCTTTAGGATGAAATGGTACAGGTTGAGTATCCCTTATCCAGAGTGCTCGGGACCAGAATTTTAGGTAACTGATTAAGGAGTATTCTGTATTTCAGAATATTTATTTCAATGTGTCTTATGTTGTATATACACACATTTGTACATGAAATGACATTTGTGTACAATCTTAGGTACTGACTTTGAATGCGAAGCAGTGATTTTCTTGCACATATTTAGTAACCGTTACATATCATCATATCCTCAGTGGTTTTAGCAGAAAATGCACTTTCTGGAATGTGTGGTATTTGGATATGGGACACTCAACCTGTAATTCCTTATTTAACCCTTTGAGTGCTAAAATATGCCAGTTCCTCTTCATATAAATTCAGATAAACAGTGCAAAATATAATTCCTTATGAAAGGTGAACATTAAAGGTCAATATGATGAATAAAAAGTTTGCTTGGCAACTTTTACATGCGACAAATTTGTTAAGCATTCAAAGGCTGAACATGATAAAATGCAACCAACTGAGTTTCCCAGGTATGTGTATCCATCCCACCATGCTCCTGTCTAATGATGGGAAAACGACAGGCAGTTTTGTTAGCAGCGTCACTGGTCCCAGAAGTGTGGACTTGCAGGTATACTGCGTAGCTTGAGCGATGGTGGTATTCGGCTAGTGGACTGTTTGGGGGAGAAGTGTCTGCAAAAATACAAGTGTGTTGTGACTTGTGTGCGGGTTTAATATACTCATATACAATGTTGCTGGTGTCTTATGGCTATACTGTGTGACTTTTGGGCTACTCCACTCATCCATAATAAGCTGATCTGTAAATGCTGCATGTGGGATTTGTAAAAGTAAAAGACACTAGTGAGCAATCTCGATGAATCCAGGCGGCAGTAATAAGGTTTGTATGTAAAGCTGACAACTTGGCAAAACAATGCTGCACTGCAGGTGGGGCAGATGTTATGTGCACAGAACTTGGGTTTGGGTGACTTGCTCAAACTGAGATCTAAAATTTTGTGCTACATTTAAAAAGCTGATATTCACCATGTGCAGAATAATATAATCCAGCATAATCTAACTCCAATGTTGCATCTGCCCCTGCAGCAGCATGGTTTTGCCCAGTTCCATGCTTTTTTTTTTTTTTTTCTTCCAAACCTGAATCAAACACTTAAGTTGCAACATTTCCCAGCCCTAAAAATCTGTAAAATCGCACCATTTCGCATTAAGGTAATGGGAAATTGGCTCACTAAAAACCAAAAATATTTATTAGAATTTGCAGCCCAAAATTGCCACAGAAGTGACTGGTCTGTGACTGGATGTACTTGGGATACTAGCCTGCTGTTATTACAGTGCTGATCTGTTCTTGGTCCTCTTCATCTCTATATCTCCTCTCTGGGTGAGCTCAGTCTGCTTCCACTATCACATCTATGCTGATACTGAAACTACATCTCCTGAGCTCTCTCCCTCTATCCTCACTCATATCTCCAACTGTCTGTTATATATTCTTGGATGACCTAGTGATTTTTTTAGACTTAAATATCGAAGACTGAGCTGATCATCTTTGCACTCTCCTGCATAAATCTCAACCGTCTCTCATCCTAACCGGTTTATGTTCACTCTTCTGTGTCACCCCGTTCTAACATCCCCTTTAGAATGTAAGCTTTCATGAGCAGGGCCCTCTCTCCTCATGTGCTTTTCTAAGAATATATATAAATATATCTGTGCCACACTGATAATTGCTTCAGTGTCCTGTACCCTGATGCACTTAAGACTTATTTCCCATGTGAGACAAAGTGGACAGAGTACCCTTCACCAGCGCTTCAATATCAATAAAAAAAATATACTTCCCCTTTCTTTTTCCCAATTCGGTGGTGGTGGGGGGGGCAGGTTATCCTCAATAATCAGAGGTGGTTAAATCCATATGCGGAGAAAGAACATCATCATAGTGAAATACAGTTTAAAGATACATTCAATACAAGGTACATCGAAATACTTCTAAAAGCAGGCAAAAAGAGAGGGGGGATTTTATATTATTTTCCCCACATATACTTTCACAGAAAAAGGCAATCTGAGCACACAAAACATAAAGTGTCTCTGATGGTGGAAATGGGTAGCCAGAAAACTTTTACCATTGGTGTTGGAACTGAGTCGCGAGAAACAGTTCAGATAGGGATTGTTTATCAGAGCAGCAGCCCGGGCAGCTTGTATCTGGAAGCAATCCTGGTAATGTAATCGGCCAATCGTCTCCTCCACCAGGGGCACGCCAACGCGTTTCAACCAGCGAAGTGGTCTTTTTCAAGGCTCCTGAATGATCTGTGTGCTGTTTTGGTCCGGTATAAATACGCTGTGTCCTTCGTACTTCCGCTTTAAACCGGAAGTTTTGCGGTTGCCATGGTTACTGTGTTACGGCGAAAGAAGCTCCCCGCAGTGTCCGTCTCAAAAGGCAGTCATTCAGTAGTTCCGTAAGATGTCGACAGCGCTGTAGGTCCTGGTTGGACCACCGGTAACCTTAGGCGCTTGCGCCTCCTACTTCCGCCCTTATTATACTCTGAGTCCGTCTGTGGGCTTCCGCCCTTACTGTCCGTTATTTATCTTAAGATTATAAGAGAAAAAAGTGACGATCAGTGATTTCAGCAGCAAGTACAATCTTAATAGCAGCAAATACAATCCCAATAGCAGCAATACGTATAATACATAAAAAGATAGAAAAATAATAAAATGCATAAAAGGGGGCGGGCATAAATAGGGGGCGGGCATAAAAACGGAGGGGGACATTAAAAATCCAGCTAATACATTTCATAAAAACCATTTAAGCTCGAAATCGGCGTTGAGGCCGTTGGGTTTTAATGTATTAAAATCATAGATAAGCCTCATCTCTGTTTTGGCTAATTGGGTGTCCATATCCCTCCTTCTTCTATCGCCTTCTACTAATTTAAATCCCAGAAAATTCTTTATATGGGCAGGGGAACAGTCAGAAGAAGAGAAAGAAGACCTCCATATGAAGGAAGTGACCAAAATTGGAGAAAAGGCAACCGTTTTGCCCCATTAGATAAGGACTCGTCGTCTTTTTTAGAGAGAAGAAGATACAAGAATCGGGACAGATGAAAGCTACACACAGAGGAAAAAGAGGACAGAAAAACAGAAAAGGAAAAAGGAGGAAGAGGATTCGAAAGAAACCTAACCAGGAAATAAATCCATCAACTGATGAACAATCTATGGAAAAAGGATACGTAAAAATATTCAATATCAGCACCCACACCCTCACTGCTCATGAAACGAAGGTTCTTGAAAAAGGACTTAAGTATGCACCAACAGCCCCTATCAACAAATTTACTACGTTCGTAGATATTAATAAGTTTGCCTGGAAGTTGTGTCTTAAAAATTTTTTCTATAAAGAAAATACACCCAATCCTGAGGAACCAGAGAATATATCCGTAACATCCTTTAAACCAAGATCAATCTTCTATCCGGCCCACATGAAAGGCAATTACATCAATACATTTTGCACCATGGTACAAGAGGATGTCAGGAGGTTGGATACGAAAATTAAACACTCCAACTTAAACATGGGGGAGAGAAATGCCCTGAAGGATCTACGAGAGAATACTAATCTCGTCATTAAACCGGCGGACAAGGGGGGCGGGGTGGTGGTCATGGACTCCATATGGTACGAAACAGAAGTCTACAGACAATTGGGAGACACAGTAACGTATCAAAAACTTAGAAGTGACCCAACAAAAAGAATATTGGAAGACCTCCAAAAACTCATAAAGAAACATCAAGAGCTCAAAACCATAGGAGAAAATGAGGCTAAGTTTCTATGGACCCCGGAACCTGTAACTCCCGTTATTTATATACTCCCGAAGGTCCACAAGGATCCCATCCAGCCACCCGGACGTCCAATTGTAGCTGGGATTAATTCGGTAACAGCAAATTTGTCAGAATTTATAGATTATCATTTACAGCCCCTCGTTTTAACTAACAAATCCCATTTACGAGATACGAAGGATTTACTCCAGAAAATACCTACCTTTGAATGGAGAGAGAACATGTTCCTAGTGACAGCGGACGTAAAGTCCCTGTACACTATAATTGGCCATAGTGAAGGAATACAAGCTATAACAACATGTTTACAAAGAAGTACCTTAAGTGTAAACCTTCAGGAGTTTTTAATTGAGGGTGTTGCTTTCATTTTATCAAATAATTATTTTATGTTCAAAGGGGACTATTTTCTGCAGCGGGTCGGCACAGCTATGGGCACCAGGTTCGCCCCAAGTTACGCAAATATCTTCATGGGCCAATGGGAGCTGGAGCGTATATGGAATAACAACCCATATGGGGCGAACCTGGTGTCCTGGACCCGATATATAGATGATGTGCTATTTTTATGGGCCGGGGATGAGGACTCTCTTAAAGACTTTTGCTGCTACCTAAATATCAATGATCTTAACATAAATTTTTCATTTAATATAAGCAAGACAAGTGTGGATTTTTTAGACATAACCCTATACTGTGAAGATAACATTTTAAAAACAAAATCATATACTAAACCTACAGATTCCGGGAGCTATATCCATTTGAGCAGTTGTCATCATGACAACTGGCTCAACTCCATTCCGATGGGACAGCTAAAAAGGATAAAAAGGAATTGTACGGAGGAGACTATATTCGAGACACAGGCTAAGATTATGGGGGAGAGATTCAAAAATAGTGGATACAAGAAAGAAACTGTAGAAGAAGCCATAGAGAGTGTAAAGAAAATAGATAGAAGAACACTCCTGCAAGAAAAACCTACACCATCATGTCCGGATGTTAACGAGAAAGAAAAGAAAGAGAAAGATGAGAACTTAAAATGGGCATTTATAACAGACTATAGTGTACAACATAAAAAACTTGAAAAATCCTTTAAAAAGAACTGGGCCATTTTGAAACAAGATCCAGTTATTGGCACGATGCTCCCCAACAAACCAAAATTTATTTATCGAAAGGCCTCCAATATAGGTAACTCCATAACAAAAAGTATATACCCAGTCAATAATGTGAGACGAGGTATCCGCACTGTGGGTTTCCACAGATGCGGATCCTGCATAGGATGTAAAAATATCCCTAATATATCAAATTCTAAAAAAGTTGGAGAAATCACAATAAATGGAGTCAACAGAAAGATAAAAGAATTCATTACCTGCAACGTAAAAAATGTAGTTTATATTATTGAATGTAGCTGCAACCTCTTTTATATAGGCCGTACATCGAGGCCCCTTAAAATTAGGTTGGGAGAGCACATAAGAAATATTAAAAAGGGCTTAGATACCCATTCTCTCTCCCAACATTTTAAAATACAGCATGACTGTTCCCCTGCCCATATAAAGAATTTTCTGGGATTTAAATTAGTAGAAGGCGATAGAAGAAGGAGGGATATGGACACCCAATTAGCCAAAACAGAGATGAGGCTTATCTATGATTTTAATACATTAAAACCCAACGGCCTCAACGCCGATTTCGAGCTTAAATGGTTTTTATGAAATGTATTAGCTGGATTTTTAATGTCCCCCTCCGTTTTTATGCCCGCCCCCTATTTATGCCCGCCCCCTTTTATGCATTTTATTATTTTTCTATCTTTTTATGTATTATACGTATTGCTGCTATTGGGATTGTATTTGCTGCTATTAAGATTGTACTTGCTGCTGAAATCACTGATCGTCACTTTTTTCTCTTATAATCTTAAGATAAATAACGGACAGTAAGGGCGGAAGCCCACAGACGGACTCAGAGTATAATAAGGGCGGAAGTAGGAGGCGCAAGCGCCTAAGGTTACCGGTGGTCCAACCGGGACCTACAGCGCTGTCGACATCTTACGGAACTACTGAATGACTGCCTTTTGAGACGGACACTGCGGGGAGCTTCTTTCGCCGTAACACAGTAACCATGGCAACCGCAAAACTTCCGGTTTAAAGCGGAAGTACGAAGGACACAGCGTATTTATACCGGACCAAAACAGCACACAGATCATTCAGGAGCCTTGAAAAAGACCACTTCGCTGGTTGAAACGTGTTGGCGTGCCCCTGGTGGAGGAGACGATTGGCCGATTACATTACCAGGATTGCTTCCAGATACAAGCTGCCCGGGCTGCTGCTCTGATAAACAATCCCTATCTGAACTGTTTCTCGCGACTCAGTTCCAACACCAATGGTAAAAGTTTTCTGGCTACCCATTTCCACCATCAGAGACACTTTATGTTTTGTGTGCTCAGATTGCCTTTTTCTGTGAAAGTATATGTGGGGAAAATTATATAAAATCCCCCCTCTCTTTTTGCCTGCTTTTAGAAGTATTTCGATGTACCTTGTATTGAATGTATCATTAAACTGTATTTCACTATGATGATGTTCTTTCTCCGCATATGGATTTAACCACCTCTGATTATTGAGGATAACCTGCCCCCCCCCCCCCCCCCACACCCCCTTCGAATTGGGAAAAAGAAAGGGGAAGTATAATTTTTTATTGATATTGAAGCGCTGGTGAAGGGTACTCTGTCCACTTTGTCTTGTATCTATCTATTTGGGGTGAGGAAGAATACCCCTAAAGAGTGCACATCCCAGCTGCCTCCTTTTGCGCAGACCTTGGTCCGCTCACATTTGTGTTTCCTTATTTCCCATGTGCTTGTCCTAATTTACGTCCAAAATGAACGTCTATTGGATGGGACCCTATACATCCCCTGCCCTGATTTCACAACTGAACTGTCACTGCTGACTAACTTTTTCCGATGATTCATGAGGGAGGTGGGGAAATAAAATGTCCAATTCCAACCAGAAGTGTAAGTTCATCCCAATCACCAGGAGGGAAGATAGAGTTTGTTGCACCCCACAGGTACGACATCCAGAATTATATATAGCACTCTGTCGGTCTACAGGAAACGGAGCCCACAGTGAAGTGGCAGAGCTCCAGCTCCACTGTGTGATGATGGCTGGTGGTTCAGACTCATGACATTCAGCCACCTGCGGACACATCTCACAACCCAACAGCTGGAGCGGGTGCACCATTGCTTGCTGCAGCGCATGCTGAGCGGTACCAGGTGAGAGCCATCCTGTTCCCTATTGCACAACGGAATATGCTGCGCTATATAAGAAACTTAATAAATAAATAATAAATATTGCAGGTGTTACCAGGGTTCCAGGAATAGAGCGAACTAACTGCAGCGGCTTTGCCACATAGCTCTGTTGGAAGAGCAGTGGTCACTTGGATCTGGCTGTGAACCACGCCGGTGCTGCTGTACACAGCAGGTGTCCCTTCAGTGCTTGGTTACACCTTGCTATTATTTTTTTTTTAATTATGCTTTCACCTTACAATATATTTGTCAAAAACAACAATATATGTACAATATGAATGTGACCTATCGATGCGCACAGATTTGTTAACATATGCAATATTCGTTTGAATCATAATAAAGAAAAGAATCAATATTTCTAAAGTATTAACAATATTGACAATAAATTTATGTCCACATCAGTCATTATTCAATAAATGCTATCCGTGTCGTTCTTATATCTATAGCTATTTTTTTTTTTTAAATAACTATCAGCACAAAATACGGCATCAGAAAGATAGTATATGAATACAATCAATTTGATAGCAAGTATACACAGATGACAACATGGCCGCAGCAGCAGGACCCCCCCACCCCCGTCTGCGGCACATGCGGACTTACGGCCTTGCAGGCCCCCAAGGTACCACTACACTATCAGGGGCAGCCCAAAACCGGCCTCACAGACTAACCCCCACCCTCACTGACTTCCCACTTTGCAACCACCCACGCTAGCCTGCTGAGCCCCTCCACTGCTGCCCTGTGAGCAGCAACATAAAGATGGCGCCACTGATGGCTGCCTAGGATCTGTGCTGCTAGCCAAATATGTAACCTGTGTCACCCCTGTCATGTCCCATATCCATACTTGCCTACCTGACCCTCTCCATGCGGGAGAAAATGCTCTGTTCCTGGACTTCCCTGGTAATGTAGGATTGCCGTCACCTGTGGGGAGCTAGGTAAAGGTGTTTCACCACAGGTGATGACAATCCTACATTACCAGGGAAGTCCAGGAACAGAGCATTTTCTCCCGCATGGAGAGGGTCAGGTAGGCAAGTGTGCCCATATCTGTACTGTTATACTGTCTACCTATCTGGCTGTTGCAGTCACCAAGTGGTGCCACTGAACGGCTGCCTGGGTGGGGTATAGGTCCGACAGTCGGCGGGCTGGCCACGCTGCGTGCACGGTGGCTCGCTGCGCTCACCACCTATTCTATTCTCCCTCTATGGGGGTCGTGGACCACCACGAGGGAGAATAGTAGGTGGCCGTCGGGAACCCGTCTGTCAGTGTTTTGACAGTCGGGATCCCGATGTCGGGTAAATGCCTGTCTGGACCCCCGTCCAGCACCTACCTGGGTGCTATACAGCTCAGTAAATATATGTTCCCCATGTCCCCCATCCGGATACATCTAGTGCAGGGGTGTCCAAACTTTTTGCAACGAGGGCCAGATTTGGTGAAGTGTAAATGTGGGGGGCTGACCATTCAGCCTGACATTCTTTGAATCATTAACCACATCAGAATGGTCCCCCACTCTGCCCCTATTAACTCTATGTCCCCCAGCCTGCCCCTGCTCCCCCCTTCTCTGAATGGCCATCACTGCCTCCATTCACTGTATGTCCCCCAGCCTGCCCCTTCACTGTATGTCCCCCAGCCTGCCCCTTCACTGTATTTCCCCCAGCCTGCCCCCATTCACTGTATGTCCACCAGCCTGCCCCTCCTTCATTGTATGTCCCCCATTCACTCTATGTCCCCCAGCCTGCCCCTTCACTGTATTTCCCCCAGCCTGCCCCTTCACTGTATTTCCCCCAGCCTGCCCCTTCACTGTATTTCCCCCAGCCTGCCCCCCCTTCTCTGAATCTCCGTCACTGCCTCCATTCACTGTATGTCCCCTAGCCTGACCCTCCTTCAAAGTATGTCCCCCACTCTGCCCCCTCCCTTCTCTGTATGTTTCCCAGCCCCTTGTGTGAGCCAGGGGAAGGAGAGGCAAAGCAGGCACTGCAAGGAGAGGAGATGCTTGGGCTCCCGCTGCTGCCCTCCTCCGCTCTGCATGTTACGGGAGAAAGCTTCCCCCATGCTGCCCCCCTCCCCAAACACTGCTGTCACTGTGATTGTGGAGTAGGGTGATATACAATTGCAGCATCAGGGGTAGGACACCAAACACATCTGACTGTGGCGGCCGGCACCTCCTCACTGCAGCAGACAGCAAGGTAAAGGCGCGCTCGCCGGAGCACCACCTTTAGTGTCCTGTGCTGTGCTTCCCACAGCTAATGCTCTGCCTGCTTCCAGCTGGAGGCTGCGGGCCGCTTGAAATTACAGCACGGGCCGCATTTGGCCCCCGGGCCTGACTTTGGACATGCCTGATCTAGTGCATATCTGTACGTGTTATATACACCTCTGTACTGTGACAGTTTTTTTGCCTGTTACCACCCTGGCTGCTGCACAGCAATCCAAACCAAATTCCAAGTATACCTGGCCAATAAAGCTGATTCTGATAAGAGATACTGTGACACCCATTTTTGGGGAATGTCAATAGAAAAAAGGACGGGGAAAAAGAATAGGGGGGAGACACCATCAGAGAATTAGGGGGAAAGGGGGAAATGTATGTGAATATTCCTATAAATAGAAGTGATTGAATAATTTTCTATTGTGGCTGTACCTTTATCAGATATTGGCAGCTACCGTATAACCCGTCCTGTATATATATTTACATTAAGGGGTTTTGAAATACAAAGCACCCAGATTAATTCACTCTGCTGTATTTTGGATTATGTGGATGTAATCTCTCCCTAATGGCGTTGTGCTGACACTCCTGCTGTGGCTTCATATTACAGAACAGCAGCCAAGTACAGTCTCACAGGAGAAGCTGCTCCTCCGGGTGTGGAGAGGATCTTATGTAACGCTACAGGCACCCTGAGGGATTCATTACATACCATGGCACTGTGTGTATACAGGATGGGCATACCATGGCACCGTGTGTATCTCATCACTATACACTATGGGCATACCATGACACTGTATGTATTCAGGATGGGCATACCATGGCACCGTGTGTATCTTATCAGTATACACGATGGGCATACCATGACACTGTATGTATTCAGGATGGGCATACCATGGCACCGTGTGTATCTTATCAGTATACACGATGGGCATACCATGACACTGTATGTATTCAGGATGGGAATACCATGGCACCGTGTGTATCTCAGTTAAGAAGGGGACCTTGCACAAGGGTGCAAGAAAAGACTGTCTTTTCTGGGGCACTCTTTATAAATAATTTGCATAGTTATTACGTTTAAAAAGTAACTTTTTATAGATATGCCTTAAAAGGAATGGTGATTTTTATCACTCAAAATGAGAATTAAATGAAAATTGAAAAACATTTAATGGATCAACTGTCCATCATGAGCTTAGTCAAACTAGAGGGGAGATTAAGCTCTTGATGGACAGTTACATGGACTAAAGCCCTGTACACACGGGGCTATATTTCGCCGAGCGATATATCGGTCGGTGCCCCGTTTGCATCAGCGACCAGAGATGGTCGCCGATGAAAAAGAAACTGACGGGGGAGCCCGGCAGTGGAAATGAGCTGGTCACAGGAGCATGTTCCTGCGACCAGCGATCACTACGGGCAGAAAACGGGAGCGCGCACCCGGCAATTTATCGCCGGTGCACACTCCCATCGCTGGCAATATGGTCGCCCAGCGACCATATTTCAAGTGATATTTGCTATAATCGCCCCCGTGTGTACGCACCATTAGTTACATAATACACACCAAGGGTGTAAGTAATAGAGGCCATGGAGATGCCTGCCAACAAGCTCTGAAGGGGCACCTACATATACAGCAGCACCTGTGTATTGTACAGCAGGATCCAAGTGTGTCCAGAGATCTGCAGTGCACTTACTGCTTCTACATAGTTAATTGGCTCTGTCCCTGGAGCTCTTCTAAAGCTGGGTACACACGGATAGATTTGAAGCCCGATGTGGGTGTTCCCGATCGATGGGAACGACCAATCGTTCAAATCGTTCCGTGCATCGTTAACGATGCGCGTACCCGCGCATCGTTAACGATGGTCTATGATCTTTCCTGCATGCAGGAAGATCATAGACAAATCTTTTGTCAAGTGTATCCCATCGTGGGATGCGGTCATTTGGTCTACTGCATTATGGTAGAAAGTCATTAGGTCGAATCCATTAGGTCGACATGCTAAAAGGTCGACATGACTCTAGGTCGACATGGGAAAAGGTCGACATGATTCTAGTTCGAAAGGTCATTAGTTCGACAGGTCATTAGTTCGACAAGGTCATTAGTTCGACAAGGTCATTAGTTCGACATTGTCTATGTCGACATTCACAAGGTCGACATGGAGTTTTTCACTGTTTTTTGAGCCAACATGTGCCGACAGGTGGTATTTCATGCCCTACCATCCACTAGGGCGTGGTGGGAGAATAAAATAGTGTGCCGAGCGTAGCGAGGCACCGTGCCCGACGCATAGCGAGCGCAGCGAGCGATGCGAGGGGATGCAGTGCACTTTAAACTGTGTCCATGTCGACTGTGTTGACATTCAGGTAAAAAAACAGTGAAAAACCCCATGTCGACCTTGTGAATGTCGACATAGACAATGTCGAACTAATGACCTTGTCGAACTAATGACCTGTCGAACTAATGACCTTTCGACCTAGAATCATGTCGACCTTTTTCCATGTCGACCTAGAATCATGTCGACCTTTTAGCATGTCGACCTAATGGATTCGACCTAATGACTTTCTACCATAATGCAATAGACCAAATGATCCCAACCCCCAATCGTTCCGTGTGTACTCACGATGAACGATTTGATACACTCGTTAACGATGTCGGAACGATGTCGGAACGCTTCCGACATCGTTCCGTGTGTACCCACCTTCACACCTGCAATAGAGTACAGGACGGCTCCCAGCTGGTATAGCTCAGCAAGCGATGGTGCACTCCCTACTGCTGCTAGACTGTGAGATGAACTGGTGGCTGCTTTGTATTTACTATTCGTTTGCAGTTTCAGTCGCTAATTTGCTTGTTCAGTCATCCAATAATCACTCGATTTGCAAATTCTCTAATTAGCAATCCATGCTGAATAACCCCCTATCTGTCTGTTATTCACATTACACCACTCAATAGTGCCTGTTATTTATATTACACCACGCAGTAGTGTCCATTATTCACATTACACTGCGCAGTAGTCTCCGTTATGCACATTACACCGTGCAGTAGTGTCCATTATTCACATTACACCGCCCAGTAGTGTCCATTATTCACATTACACCGCCCAGTAGTGTCCGATATTCACATGGCACCACACAGTAGTCTCCATTATTCACATCACACCGCGCAGTAGTGTCCTTTATCCACATTACACCGTGCAGTAGTGTCCGTTATTTACATGACACCATGCAGTCGTGCCTGTTATTCATATTACACCACGCAGTAGTGTCCGATATTCGCATTACACCGTGCAGTAGTGTCCATTATTCACATTACACCGTGCAGTAGTGTCCGTAATTCACATAACACCGTGCAGTCGTGTCCGTTGTTTACATGACACCGTGCAGTCATGCCTGTTATTCATATTACCAGTGTCCGTTATTCACATTACATCGCGAAGTAATGTGCGATATTCACATTACACTGCGCAGTAGTCTCCGTTATGCACATGACACCGCACAGTAGTCTCCATTATTCACATCACACCACGCAGTACTGTCCGTTATTCACATTACACCACGCAGTAGTGTCCATTATTCAAATTACACCGCCCAGTAGTGTCGTAATTCACATTATACCGTGCAGTCGTGTCCGTTATTTACATGACACCGTGCAGTCGTGCCTGTTATTCATTTTACACTGCGCAGTAGTGTCCGATATTCACATCACACCGCACAGTAGTTCCTGTTATTCACATTACACCGTGCAAAAGTGCCTGTTATTCACATTACACCACGCAGTATGGTTCGTTATACACATCGCGTAGTGCAGTCGTGCCTGTTAACCAGGGATGTGCAGTCAGGAGAGGCAGAGCCTCCCCTGTCATAATGATGAAAATAATAAAAAGAAGATATATTTATATATCTTCTTTTATTATTTTCATAATTTCTACCTCTCCGGCTGCCTCCCACCCTCTTATACTGCTGCATGTGAGGGTGGGAGGCAGCGGGAGAGGTGCCTCCCGCTGTTAACATTAAAACTCCGGGCAGCGGGGGGTGAGTAGGGGAGGGCAGGAGGCAGGGTGCAGCAATGGGCTGTAAAAGCCAATTGAAAATGAATGGGGAAGCGGCACTTATACTGATGCCGCAATGACAGGGGCACCAGTATGAATGCACGCCCCCAGATGTGATTGGGCCAGCGGATCCAGTGCTGGATCCGCTGTCCTATCACACACATGCAGGGCCCGCCTGGTGAAGATGCAGCAGCGCGGCCAGCGGGGAGTCCGGCGCTGCTGGGAGAAAGCCACAGCCGAGGAGAGGACAGGTGAGTCTGCCCAGGAAGGGGGGGGGGGGGGCCTGTGCCTGCTCGCGGCAGTGCGGTGTGGGGGGGGAGAGGCCTGTGCCCATCCGCGGCAATGCGGGGGGGGGGGGTGAATAGGCTGCCGGGCATACCACTAAAATGAAGGTGTGCGCCACTGGCACATCACCTGTCCGGGCACCCCCCCAGTAGCCACTCTGATGTCCCCTCCCCTCAATCCCCCTCACCTCTCAGCTCCCACGATTGTACGCCGGAGCTCCCCTGCCCCCCGCTGCCATTAGTTCTAGTGATTGACAGGCGGCAGGCTCGGGGATGTTCGGAGCAGCTCGGGGAGGACTTGTGAGAGTTCAAGCACCCGAGTCCTCCCGAGCTGCCGTGAAAAATCCCAGAGCCTGCCGCCTGTGTGATCACTGACGGGCGGCAGGGGAGCTCCGGCGTACTAACGCCGGAGCGAAGGTGGGGGGGGGGGGGGGGGGGGAGGTGGATAGGCGGCTTCTGATGATCTGTGGTGGGTCCTGGTAGGTTTGTCCTGCCCCAGCAAAACCCACCACCCAAGGGGTTAATCCCATTACACTGTTATTCTTGTTACATTACATGCTGTGCTCTCTCCTTTGCCTCAGGAGATGGGACCTGTTCCCGTGACCTAATGCTTAGTTAAGCCTCTTATGCATGGCCCCCTCCACGTCATATCTTTGGTGGTCCCTCCAGGCCCCAGTCAGACCCCGTCACAGGGCCACCATGGTGTGTGCAATTGGGAAAAAAAATTACGCATTGCGGTGCACGGTCAGGGCTGCCATCAGGGGGGTACTATGGGGACACTCTTCCAGAAAGTGCCTCACACCGCCTACCGGAGCCGCATTCTATACTCTACGGAAGGCTGCGGGTCGCCCGCTGGCCTCTGCACACAGCAGCCTCCTTCAGGCTGACGTGACCTATGGGTCCCCTGCTATCTGCCGCCGCCCCCCAACACAGGACACAGCCATGGGTCCCCTGCTGCCCACCGCTCCCCACTCATAGGAAGCATCCGCTGGACACAGAGACAGACGCTAGAGGTACTAATGTGTGAAAAGCCCCTGCGCCACGTCATACATTTTTGCCATGCGCCTTTGGAGTGCACTGTCCTTATTTTTTTGTATGTGTGTGGGTGTGTGGAGGGGGGCTGCACCAATTCCCTTTCTGGCACATGGCACCAAAATGTTTAGCAGGGGGCCGGGGCTGGTTGTTGGAGCAGGCTGTAACAATATTGCCTGCTGATTTTGTGTGACAGTGCAGGCTGTAATCAGTGGTGCAAGTAAGAGGGTATAGCGTAGTACGGCATACCTTTAAAAAAATATGTTGAAGGAACGCAGTAACTCCTCATGCCCCCTCTGCTGTCACTTAGTAATTTTTTTTTTATCAAATTGATGGCGCCGACCAGTGGGGTACAGGCAATATATCTGACTATTACCCCATTCTCACTGCTAGACAAATTCCCAGGTCAAGCATGCCAACCTGGTAACTTGCCTTTTAACACAGGTTTTCAGTGTGAACGGTTCAACCCGTGTCAAAATTCCTCGGTCTCTAACCCTGCATTTTACCCGGGTAGGCTAACACTGTAAAAAAACCTGTGTTAAAAGGCAAATTACCAGGTAGAACTGCTTCACCCGGGAATTAAAACCTGTGTTTTTCATGCTGGCAGTGTGAACACATTGTAAAATATTTTTGTGTAACAATAGGTGTGTATATGTGGGCATGGGGGGGGGGGGGGGCTATTTTGTCAGTCCCGGGCAACAATTTCTGATGGCTGTGTTGGGCACGGTCTCATTGGCCACATACGCAATAATCGCATGGGAGATAAAGTAACGATCAGCTACATATCCCGTGATGATGCGATGTTGCTCTGACCCAGCTGTAATACACCAACCATCGATGATTCATAATTATCGATGGTTTATGGTTGATGTAGAATACTTTTGCCAGTGAAGGGGGAAAGACAGATGGCTTCCCTACATTGATTGCACAGCATAACCAAATAGTTTTTTTTATTTTTATAGAAATTATAGATTGTAAGCTTGCGAGCAGGGCCCTCCTACCTCCATGTCGGTTTGTTTCTACCCAGTTTGTTTATTCACTGCGCTATATAAGATACTGTAAATAAATAGATAGAAAAGGGATGACCATCGATTGCCAAAACCTTCGATGGTCATCAACAAAATGTCTTGCTCCCATCGATAATCACTTGCACTTCCGTCGTCAACATTGGTGAAGAACTCGCTGATGACCATCCAAACCATCATGGTCGTTGCTAAATTGTAGTGGGCTAAAGGACCTTCCATGCCCAAGGGGAGGAGCAAGGTCAGGGCATCCCTTTAATAAGCGCACATATTAATTACACAGGTTCTTGCCTGCTCATTATAGTCTGTAATGACAGTTGGTATGAACTCTGACAGCTCCCAACCATACCAACTGTCATTGCATCCTATGTGCAGTCAAGAACCTGTGTAATTCATATTTGTGCTTATTAAAGGGATGCCCCGACCTTGCTCCTCCCCCTGGACATGGAAGGTTATGGCTATGAGAACGGGGCAGGTGACTAACGTCGTGTGACGTCAGCTGCCCGCACTCAGCAGGCATTGGCCCACCCGGCATTTTCATAGGGAAGCCCATCAAACACTGGGCGTTCCCATACTATTCTGCGTAGGGAAATCGCATCGCATGGGCCATTTTAGGGCCATGCGATGTGCGATGCGATTTACCTATGTAATTTATTCACGGCTCTCTCAGCCCCGGGCCATCGCATCTGCCGCAAAATCGCATGTGATCTCATGTCATTTTATAGGGTGTGTGATGCCATGACATTAGGTATACAATCATATGAGTGTATGTCCCAAAAAATAGGTTTAATGCACCCCCCCCACTATCCACGCCAACACGAAGCATGGCGAGGGGCGCCGGAATGCGTTCCCCGACTTTTTCATTACCCCACTATCCACGTCGGCGTGGAGTTGATTTTTATATAGTATGGCGAGCGCAGCGAGCCACTGAGACCGAATCGTGGCGAGCGGACGCGGAATAAATGTAAAGTAATCGGCATCCCCTCGCGGGGCTCTCTGCGCTCGCCACGCTTCAGGCTCGGTGGCTCGCTGCGCTTGCCACACTATATAGAATCAACTCCACGCCGACATGGATAGTGGGGTAATGAAAAAAGTCAGAGAACGCATTCCTCCACCGCTGGCCACGCTTCGGGGTGGCGTGGATAGTGGGGAGGTGCGTTAAATCTATTTTTGGGACATACAATCATATTATTGTATACCTATGTCATGGCATCTCACACCCTATAAAATCGCATGTGCAATATTGTTGTGTAAAATAATTTAAAAAAAATGGGTACTCTTTACTTATCACGGCGCCCATCGCGGGCTTTGAATGCACTAAAAAAATCGGGTGCGACGCGACAGACGCGATTTCCCATAGGGAACAATGTTAAATGTCTCAATTGACCCGATTTTCCTGTTCAATGCCTCAATTGGCCCACAGAGGCTAAATAGGCACCCTGAAGTGTGAAATGGCCCCCACAATTGTTAACACCACCCCACGATCAACGTGAACCCGAAGCGTGGCGAGCGCAGCGAGCCCGCGAGGGGCGGCGGTACGCGTCCTACGACCTTTTCATACCCCCACTATCCACGTCGGCGTGGAGTTGAGAATAGAATAGTGTGGCGAGCGCAGCGAGCCCGAAGCGTGGCGAGCGCAGCGGATACCTGCGAAGAGATGCATTTACCTGTGAAGGTATCCGCGTCCCCTCGCGGGGTTTGCCACGCTTCGGGCTCGGTGGCTCGCTGCGCTTGCCACACTATTCTATTCTCTACTCCACGCCGACGTAGATAGTGGGGGTATGAAAAGGTCGTAGGACGCGTACCGCCGCCCCTCGCGGGCTCGCTGCGCACGCCACGCTTCGGGTTCACGTTGATCGTGGGGTGGCGTTAACAATTGTGGGGGCCATTTCACACTTCAGGGTGGCTATTTGGCCTCTGTGGGCCATTTAACATTGTTTCCTATGGAAAAATCGGGTCAATTGAGGCATTGAACAGAAAAATCGGGTCAATTGAGACATTTAACATTGTTCCCTATGGGAAATCGCGGGCATCGCGACGGACGCGTCGCACCCGATTTTTAGTGCATTCAATGCCCGCGATATTTTTACCTGCGATGCCCACGATCAAAATCGTGGGCGCCGTGCTAGGTAAAGAGTACCAAAAAATGACATAAAAAAAATTGCATGCCGCTATAATGGCCCATACGATGCGATGGGATGCGATTTCCCTGCGGTGCTGTACGTAGAATATCTGGGCGCCGTGCTAGGAAACAAGTTTTGATTAATTAAATGCACTTTGGTAAATATGGAAATGGTAAAGGAATGGATGTGTATCACATGAGCGGTATATAATAGTAGGAGGTGGTGCTATGGAGGAATATAAACATATGGGGTGGGCGTGCTCCTTCACTATCAACTCCACCACTGGTTGCCTTTAGTAACCAGGATGATTAGATCTCTTGTTCCTCCCCTGTCACGTGAGAAAGGTCCCTTAGCCCACTTGAATTTAGACCTAACCATACCGTTACCTGTCCGCCCGGGGGTGTTTATAAACTTTATATAACATGAGGGGGAGGGAACCCGCCTCCGCCTTCTTTACACATCACCCGGATAGATTCACCTCGACCGGCGGCTGCCACTCTTTGGTCACGTGAGTGGGGGGCGACCCCCGATTGGCCGGAACATAAGGCGGTGACGGAATGTCTCCTCACTGATTGGCCGGCGGACAGAGCGGTAATGGGATGGCGACTCTCCGATTGGCCAATTGCGCAGAGCTCTCACTCCTGGAGATGAGATAAGAGCGGCCGCCCGGAGGCGGGGCAGCAACGGGGTCGCACTCGCAGCAGCAGTCAGACAGCGAGCATCATGGCAAAGGCGGTGTGGGGATGTACTAAAAGGATGATTGCAGAAAGGGATGATTGGGATGATTGAGTGCAGTTCACCTCCAATACACTAGATGTCACAATTTTTACTGATTTTCAACCTTTACGAACTAAAAAAAAAGTCTAAACATCAAATTATATGTCAGTCAGACCACCTAAGTGTCTTTTATCCTTATAATTGCAGTAAAAAGTGCATTATCCCATTTTTATTGTATATTTCCAGGGGGATGATGGCTCTATCTTTTCTATTTAAATGGGATGATCAAGTTTTTTTCGCAGATAATTATACCTGGGACCGTTTTCTATGTGTTTGCAGTGGGATGATGGCTCTATCTTTTGTATTTACGTGGGATGATCACATTTTTATCTCAGATAATTACACCTGGGACGGTTTTCTATGCGTTTCAAGGGGGATGATGGCTATAACTATTTTATTTACGTGGGATGATCACGTTTTTATCGAAGATAATTATGCCTGGGACCGTTTTCTATGCGTTTCCAGGGGGATGATGGCTCTATCTTTTCTATTTTTGTGGGATGATCACGTTTTTATCGCAGATAATTATACCTGGGACCGTTTTCTATGCGTTTCCAGGGGGATGATGGCTCTATCTTTTCTATTTACGTGGGATGATCACGTTTTTATCGCAGATAATTATACCTGGGACCATTTTATATGCATATCAAGGGGGATGATGGCTCTATCTTTTCTATTTTTGTGGGATGATCATGTTTTTATCGCAGATAATTATACCTGGGACCGTTTTCTATGTGTTTCCAGGGGGATGATGGCTCTATCTTTTCTATTTACGTGGGATGATCACGTTTTCATTGCAGATAATTATACCTGGGACTGTTTTCTATGCGTTTCCAGGGGGATGATGGCTCTATCTTTTCTATTTTTGTGGGATGATCACGTTTTTATCGCAGATAATTATACCAGGGACCGTTTTCTATGCGTTTCCAGGGGGATGATGGCTCTATCTTTTCTATTTTTGTGGGATGATCACGTTTTTATCGCAGATAATTATACCTGGGACCATTTTCTATGCGTTTCCAGGGGGATGATGGCTCTATCTTTTATATTTACGTGGGATGATCACGTTTTTATCGCAGATAATTATACCTGGGACCATTTTATATGCGTTTCCAGGGGGATGATGGCTCTATCTTTTCAATTTAAATGGGATGATCAAGTTTTTATCAGAGATAATTATACCTGGGACCATTTTATATGCATATCAAGGGGGATGATGGCTCTATCTTTTCTATTTACGTTGGATGATCACGTTTTTATCGCAGATAATTATACCTGGGACTGTTTTATATGCATTTCCATGGGGATGATGGCTATATCTTTTATATTTACGTGGGATGATCACCTTTTTATCGCAGATAATTATAACTGGGACCATTTTATATGCGTTTCCAGGGGTTATGATGGCTATTTTCTATTTTTGTGGGATGATCACGTTTTTATCTCAGATAATTACACCTGGGACGGTTTTCTATGCGTTTCAAGGGGGATGATGGCTATATCTTTTGTATTTACGTGGGATGATCACGTTTTCATCGCAGATAATTATACCTGGGACTGTTTTCTTTGCGTTTCCAGTGGGATGATTACTATATCTTTTCTATTTACGTGGGATGATCACGTTTTCATTGCAGATAATTATACCTGGGACTGTTTTCTATGCGTTTCCAGGGGGATGATGGCTATAACTATTTTATTTACGTGGGATGATCCCGTTTTTATCGAAGATAATTATGCCTGGGACCGTTTTCTATGCGTTTCCCAGGGCGATGATGGCTATTTCTTTTCTATTTTTGTGGGATGATCATGTTTTTATCGCAGATAATTATACCAGGGACCGTTTTCTATGCGTTTCCAGGGGGATGATGGCTCTATCTTTTATATTTACGTGTTATGATCACGTTTTTATCGCAGATAATTATACCTGGGACCATTTTATATGCGTTTCCAGGGGGATGATGGCTCTATCTTTTCAATTAAAATGGGATGATCAAGTTTTTATCAGAGATAATTATACCTGGGACCATTTTATATGCATATCAAGGGGGATGATGGCTCTATCTTTTCTATTTTTGTGGGATGATCACGTTTTTATCGCAGATAATTATACCTGGGACCGTTTTCTATGCGTTTCCAGGGGGATGATGGCTCTATCTTTTCTATTTACGTGGGATGATCACGTTTTCATCGCAGATAATTATACCTGGGACTGTTTTCTATGCGTTTCCAGGGGGATGATGGCTCTATCTTTTCTATTTTTGTGGGATGATCACGTTTTTATTGCAGATAATTATACCTGGGACCGTTTTCTATGCGTTTCCAGGGGGATGATGGCTATAACTATTTTATTTACGTGGGATGATCCCGTTTTTATCGAAGATAATTATGCCTGGGACCGTTTTCTATGCGTTTCCCAGGGCGATGATGGCTATTTCTTTTCTATTTTTGTGGGATGATCATGTTTTTATCGCAGATAATTATACCAGGGACCGTTTTCTATGCGTTTCCAGGGGGATGATGGCTCTATCTTTTATATTTACGTGTTATGATCACGTTTTTATCGCAGATAATTATACCTGGGACCATTTTATATGCGTTTCCAGGGGGATGATGGCTCTATCTTTTCAATTAAAATGGGATGATCAAGTTTTTATCAGAGATAATTATACCTGGGACCATTTTATATGCATATCAAGGGGGATGATGGCTCTATCTTTTCTATTTTTGTGGGATGATCACGTTTTTATCGCAGATAATTATACCTGGGACCGTTTTCTATGCGTTTCCAGGGGGATGATGGCTCTATCTTTTCTATTTACATGGGATGATCACGTTTTCATCGCAGATAATTATACCTGGGACTGTTTTCTATGCGTTTCCAGGGGGATGATGGCTCTATCTTTTCTATTTTTGTGGGATGATAACGTTTTTATTGCAGATAATTATACCTGGGACCGTTTTCTATGCGTTTCCAGGGGGATGATGGCTATAACTATTTTATTTACGTGGGATGATCCCGTTTTTATCGAAGATAATTATGCCTGGGACCGTTTTCTATGCGTTTCCCAGGGCGATGATGGCTATTTCTTTTCTATTTTTGTGGGATGATCATGTTTTTATCGCAGATAATTATACCAGGGACCGTTTTCTATGCGTTTCCAGGGGGATGATGGCTCTATCTTTTATATTTACGTGTTATGATCACGTTTTTATCGCAGATAATTATACCTGGGACCATTTTATATGCGTTTCCAGGGGGATGATGGCTCTATCTTTTCAATTAAAATGGGATGATCAAGTTTTTATCAGAGATAATTATACCTGGGACCATTTTATATGCATATCAAGGGGGATGATGGCTCTATCTTTTCTATTTTTGTGGGATGATCACGTTTTTATCGCAGATAATTATACCTGGGACCGTTTTCTATGCGTTTCCAGGGGGATGATGGCTCTATCTTTTCTATTTACGTGGGATGATCACGTTTTCATCGCAGATAATTATACCTGGGACTGTTTTCTATGCGTTTCCAGGGGGATGATGGCTCTATCTTTTCTATTTTTGTGGGATGATCACGTTTTTATCGCAGATAATTATACCTGGGACCAATGTTCCCTCTAATTTTACGAAGGCTGTGTGCGGCTAAAGATTTTGGCTGTGCAACTTTGGAATGAAATTAAAATTTTTGTGCGTCACTTATATATAACTGGAAAATGACATTCAGCATTTGTGTTAACTTTACTTCAAAATGATATTAAACATTTAAACATTCAAAATACAGTACACAATGTAGTTAATGGGTGAAACACACATTAATTGAGTCCACAACTGCAAAAAGGGACCACTTCTGCTTTGTGCGCTCAGTTGTAATGTCTGTGCGCATGCTCCTCAAGGTGTGTGCGCGCGCACGTGCGCACAGCTTAGAGGGAACACTGCCTGGGACCGTTTTCTATGCGTTTCCAGGGGGATGATGGCTCTATATTTTCTATTTTTGTGGGATGATCACGTTTTTATTGCAGATAATTATACCTGGGACCGTTTTCTATGCGTTTCCAGGGGGATGATGGCTCTATCTTTTCAATTTAAATGGGATGATCAAGTTTTTATCAGAGATAATTATACCTGGGACCATTTTATATGCATATCAAGGGGGATGATGGCTCTATCTTTTCTATTTACGTTGGATGATCACGTTTTTATCGCAGATAATTATACCTGGGACCATTTTCTATGCGTTTCCCGGGGCGATGATGGCTATATCTTTTCTATTTTTGTGGGATGATCACGTTTTTATTGCAGATAATTATACCTGGGACCGTTTTCTATGCGTTTCCAGGGGGATGATGGCTCTATCTTTTCAATTTAAATGGGATGATCAAGTTTTTATCAGAGATAATTATACCTGGGACCATTTTATATGCATATCAAGGGGGATGATGGCTCTATCTTTTCTATTTACGTTGGATGATCACGTTTTTATCGCAGATAATTATACCTGGGACCGTTTTCTATGCGTTTCCAGGGGGATGATGGCTCTATATTTTCTATTTTTGTGGGATGATCACGTTTTTATTGCAGATAATTATACCTGGGACCGTTTTCTATGCGTTTCCAGGGGGATGATGGCTCTATCTTTTCAATTTAAATGGGATGATCAAGTTTTTATCAGAGATAATTATACCTGGGACCATTTTATATGCATATCAAGGGGGATGATGGCTCTATCTTTTCTATTTACGTTGGATGATCACGTTTTTATCGCAGATAATTATACCTGGGACCATTTTCTATGCGTTTCCCGGGGCGATGATGGCTATATCTTTTCTATTTTTGTGGGATGATCACGTTTTTATCACAGATAATTATACCTGGGACCGTTTTCTATGCGTTTCCAGGGGGATGATGGCTCTATCTTTTTTATTTTTGTGGGATGATCACGTTTTTATCGCAGATAATTATACCTGGGACCATTTTCTATGCGTTTCCAGGGGGATGATGGCTCTATCTTTTCAATTAAAATGGGATGATCAAGTTTTTATCAGAGATAATTATACCTGGGACCATTTTATATGCATATCAAGGGGGATGATGGCTCTATCTTTTCTATTTTTGTTGGATGATCACGTTTTTATCGCAGATAATTATACCTGGACCGTTTTCTATGCGTTTCCAGGGGGATGATGGCTCTATCTTTTCTATTTTTGTGGGATGATCACGTTTTTATTGCAGATAATTATACCTGGGACCGTTTTCTATGCGTTTCCAGGGGGATGATGGCTCTATCTTTTCTATTTTTGTGGGATGATCACGTTTTTATTGCAGATAATTATACCTGGGACCGTTTTCTATGCGTTTCCAGGGGGATGATGGCTCTATCTTTTATATTTACGTGGGATGATCACGTTTTTATCGCAGATAATTATACCTGGGACCATTTTATATGCATATCAAGGGGGATGATGGCTCTATCTTTTCTATTTTTGTGGGATGATCACGTTTTTATCGCAGATAATTATACCTGGGACCGTTTTCTATGCGTTTCCAGGGGGATGATGGCTCTATTTTTTCTATTTACGTGGGATGATCACGTTTTCATCGCAGATAATTATACCTGGGACTGTTTTCTATGCGTTTCCAGGGGGATGATGGCTCTATCTTTTCTATTTTTGTGGGATGATCACGTTTTTATCGCAGATAATTATACCTGGGACCGTTTTCTATGCGTTTCCAGGGGGATGATGGCTCTATCTTTTCTATTTTTGTGGGATGATCACGTTTTTATTGCAGATAATTATACCTGGGACCGTTTTCTATGCGTTTCCAGGGGGATGATGGCTCTATCTTTTCAATTTAAATGGGATGATCAAGTTTTTATCAGAGATAATTATACCTGGGACCATTTTATATGCATATCAAGGGGGATGATGGCTCTATCTTTTCTATTTACGTTGGATGATCACGTTTTTATCGCAGATAATTATACCTGGGACCATTTTCTATGCGTTTCCCGGGGCGATGATGGCTATATCTTTTCTATTTTTGTAGGATGATCACGGTTTTATCGCAGATAATTATACCAGGGACCGTTTTCTATGCGTTTCCAGGGGGATGATGGCTCTATCTTTTCTATTTTTGTGGGATGATCACGTTTTCATCGCAGATAATTATACCTGGGACCGTTTTCTATGCGTTTCCAGGGGGATGATGGCTCTATCTTTTCTATTTACGTGGGATGATCACATTTTCATCGCAGATAATTATACCTGGGACTGTTTTCTATGCGTTTCCAGTGGGATGATGGCTCTATCTTTTCTATTTACGTGGGATGATCACGTTTTCATCGCAGATAATTATACCTGGGACTGTTTTCTATGCGTTTCCAGGGGGATGATGGCTCTATCTTTTCTATTTTTGTGGGATGATCACGTTTTTATTGCAGATAATTATACCTGGGACCGTTTTCTATGCGTTTCCAAGGGGATGATGGCTCTATCTTTTCTATTTAAATGGGATGATCAAGTTTTTATCAGAGATAATTATACCTGGGACCATTTTATATGCATATCAAGGGGGATGATGGCTCTATCTTTTCTATTTACGTTGGATGATCACGTTTTTATCGCAGATAATTATACCAGGGACCGTTTTCTATGCGTTTCCAGGGGGATGATGGCTCTATCTTTTCTATTTTTGTGGGATGATCACGTTTTTATCGCAGATAATTATACCTGGGACCGTTTTCTATGCGTTTCCAGGGGGATGATGGCTCTATCTTTTCTATTTACGTGGGATGATCACGTTTTCATCGCAGATAATTATACCTGGGACTGTTTTCTATGCGTTTCCATGGGGATGATTACTTTATCTTTTCTATTTACGTGGGATGATCGCGTTTTTATCGCAGATAATTATACCTGGGACTGTTTTCTATGCGTTTCCAGTGGGACGATGGCAATACCTTTTTTATTTACAGGGGATGATAAGATTTTTATCGCAGAGAATTGTACCTGGGAATGTTTTCTATGCATTTCCATGGGGATAATGCCTATATCTTTTTTATTTAGGTGGGATGATCAGGTTTTTCTCGCAGAGATGTATACCTGGGACTGTTTTCTATGCGCTTCCATGGGGAAGATGGCTATATATTTTTTATTTATGTGGGATGATCATGTTTTTAATGCAGATATATATACCTGGGACTGTTTTCTATGCGTTTCCAGGGGATGATTAGTGTACCGTCAAGGAATTTGGGTGGGCAGTGCAAGGCGAGCGGACCAGGCCCGCCGACGTTTGCTAACACCCCTCATGGGTGAAATGGCCCCCCCATTGTTAACACCACCCCACTATTGACGCCAACCCGAAGCGTGGCGTGCGCAGCGGTACGCTTCCTCTGACCTTTTCATACCCCCACTATCCACGTTGGCGTGGAGTTGATTTTATATAGTGTGGTGAGCACAGCGAGCCACCGAGCCTGAAGCGTGGCGAGCGGACGTGGAATACATGTAAAGTAGTCCGCGTCCCGTCGCGGGGCTCGCTGCGCTCGCCACGCTTATATAATCAACTCCACGCCGACGTGGATAGTGGGGGTATGAAAAGGTCAGAGGACGCGTACCGACGCCGCTCGCCACGCTTCGGGTTGGCGTTGATAGTGCTGGTGGCGTTAACAATGGTTTTTGGGGGCTCACGATTTTTTATCTTATGGATCCATGAGATTAAAAAAATCGGGTCCATCGCGTTGATTGTATGCCTTAAGTACCTTAAACTTAAGGCATACAATCAATGAGACGGGCACCGTGCTAGGAAAGCAGTACCCACTGCACTACATCACTAACACCCTCCCCTCAAATACGCTGCACTATATCACTAAACACCCTCCTCCCAAATACGCAGCACTACATCACTAAACTACATCCCTTTATACCCTGCACTACATCACTATGCTATATCCCCCAATACGCTGCCCTACATAGGGCACCATATTCCCCTCGCCCCACATCTGACCTAGGTAGCCCCCTTGCACCCCCCCCCCCCCCCACTAATATCAACCATACTCACGGCCACACTCTTGCTGAGACTCACGGGAATCACCAGCAGATCTCTCCGGGGGCCAGAGCGCAGTCCATTGCATCAGGGGGCTGGACATGGGGTGACCATCAAGCTCCACTAAGCCCATCCAAGCAAGGAAAGATCAGCAGCAGCTGTAGGTGGACCGACAGAGCTAGTCTGCGATTACTGAGGCAGACCCGCATGATGCAGCTGCACTGAACATCGCGCCCCCTCTAATCTGATCTGAAGACTTTTTGTCCCCCAGCAGAGGGGCTCCCCGGGACTCTGCAATGGTGGTCCTGGTGCCTACTCTCTGTGCCCCCCTGAAGAGGTGAGCGGCCTGTCAGCATGACGGGAGGTTCCTGGAAGAGCTTACACACTGCTCCAAGTTTGGCAGCGTGTCAGCTCTTCCAGCCGCGTCCCGCCCCCCCTCTCAACGCTGACCTCCTCTAATGAGAGTGGCTGTCAGCACAGATCTGACAGCCACATCCCGCCCCTCCGCCACTTACACAAAGTGATGGCACAAGGGCACAGAGTAATGCATCTAATAGGGGAAGAGCATGAGAATAATTTAAAAAATGGGCAGGGTGCAGCACCCTGCAAAATATACCTAGCAGGAACACTGACACTTATACCCCTTTTCCATCTGCAAGCCGGCTCGCACCCGGGATTGCAAACCCGTTCACACTAGAGTCCACACCCGGCATAATGCTGGGCGAGTGACGTCACCGTGAGGCAGGGTCGGGGAGGCGCTGGGAGATGAAAGCATCTCCCAGCGCTGGCTTTTCCACTGTAGTGTACGGGACCCAGGACGCATCGACCCCGGGTTACCAGTTTACACTACACAGTGACCCAGGTTGAATCAGTGTTCAACCCTGGTCGCTACCTGGGTAGAAATGCCGGGTCTCACGACCCGGGTTGTTTCTACAGGGAGCGTTTCCACCTGCCTAAAACCCCTGGTTTTGCGCGCTGCCGTGCAAAAAGCTTGGTTATTTAGGCTAGTGGAAAAGGGGTATTAGATAAAAGATATAGCAATAATCCAACTGGAAACGCATAGAAAACAGTCCCAGGTATACATATCTGCAATAAAAACATGATCATCCCACCTAAATAAAAAAGGTATAGCCATCGCCCCACTGGAAACGCATAGAAAACAGTCCCAGGTATACATATCTGCGATAAAACCTGATCATCCCACGTAAATAAGAACGATATCGCCATCATCCCACTGGAAACACATACAAAACTGTCCCAGGTTAACATATCTGCGATAAAAACCTGATCATCCCACCTAAATAAAAAAGATATAGCAATAATCCTACTGGAAACGCATAGAAAACAGTCCCAGGTATACGTATCTGCATTAAAAATCTGTTCATCCCACCTAAATAAAAAAGGTATCGCCATCGTCCCACTGGAAACACATAGAAAACAGTCCCAGGTATACATATCTGTGATAAAAACCTGATCATCCCACGTAAATAAGAACAATATCGCCATCATCCCACTGGAAATGCATAGAAAACAGTCCCAGGTTAACCCCTTCCCGACATTTGACGTACATTTACGTCATGGCCGGGATGTACTTCCCGACACATGGCATAAATGTACGTCATGACTTTAAACTGTCACTGCGTCTCGAGACGCAGTGACAGAGGGACGATGTCTGCTGTCCCTGACAGCAGACATGTCCCTGCATGCCCAGGGGGGGCTGCGATGTCGCCCCCCCGTCAGTGTGAACAGCCATTCACAGCGTTTTCCTGTGTTACCAGCGAATCAGACGCTCGGTAACACAGGTGTCAATCACCGCCGGGCGTCAGGGGGCATGAGGGGGTCATCGGTGACGATGACACCTCACCCCACCCTCACCCCACCTGCCCCCAAGGCTGTGATTGGTCCGTGGGACCCACGGACCAATCACAGCCAAGGCGCGACATTTAAACTAACGGTGACTGCGCTGCAGACGCCATTCCGGTCTGGAATAGCGTGCAGAGCGGTCACCGTGCCTATCTGCCGTGATACTGACCTGATCCTTGCTAATACTTACCTGTTCCTTGCAAATACCTTACCTGATTACTGCTTGTAGCGTGCTGGACGCTTCCTGGATCTGACTTCTTGGGACTTCCTGCTGCTGCTGCAGTGTGATAGAGAGATAGAGAGAGAGATAGATAGAGAGAGAGATAGAGAGAGATAGTGACAGAGAGAGCTATATTTTGTGTCTGCTACCCCCCCTTTTTGGGGGTGCAGGGGTTTTTTATATATAAATAACTGTCAGTGCTGTTGCTGCAGTGTCATAGAGTGATAGATAGTGATAGATAGTGAGAGATAGAGAGATTTGTGTCTACTACCCCCCCCTTTTTGGGGGTGCAGGTTTTTTTTTTTATATATATAACTGTCAGTGCTGCTGCTGCAGTGTCATAGAGTGATAGATAGTGAGAGATAGAGAGAGATAGAGAGAGATAGTGACAGAGAGTGATAGAGAGTGTATATTTTGTGTCTGCTACCCCCCCTTTTTGGGGGTGCAGGTTTTTTTTTATACATATAACTGTCAGTGCTGCTGCTGCAGTGTCCTAGAGTGATAGATAGATAGTGATAGATAGTGAGAGATAGAGAGAGAGTATATTTTGTGTCTGCTACCCCCCCTTTTGTGCTGATCAGTATATCTGTGCTGATCAGCAACTTTTTGGGGGCGCAGGGTTTTTTTTTTTTATATATATACCTGTCAGTTGCTGCCAGTTGCACTGTCAGTTGCACCAAAGGTTGTGCACCTGCTGCCCCTCACTGGTAATCAGTGTTGCATCACTGATCACCTTTTTTTTTTTTGAGGCTGCTGTGGGTCTTTTTTTAATTTTTTTTTTTTTACACACACTGTGATTTTGTGGGTGTCCTGTGGCCACTGTGCGCTGATCAGTGACGTACATCACTGATCAGCTTTTTCGGCACAGGGTTGATCTATTTTATTTATTTTTTTATCAAATTCCTGTTGCCTTTGAGCGCTGTTCAGTGACGGACGTTACTGACCAACATCTGTGCTCAATTTTTGGCGCAGAAGCTTTTTTTTTTTTTTTTTTTAACCCCTTCAATTTTTTTTTTTTTTTTATTGGGTTCAAATTCCTGTATAAAGTATTTTTTTTTTCTGCACTACATACACACTACATACCCCCCGGGTTGAAATAAAGTTTGTACCCCCCCCTACACTATACACGTGTTGAAACATTTCACTACCAGTAACACAAAAATAAAAATGGCATCCCAAATGTCATCCCAGTCATCCAGAAGAATGTATTCAGCGGAGGAGGCATATGCCATGCTTGCCTCTGATTCTGACACAGCCAGTGAGGCAAGCGGGGAATTTGAAGGATTCATCTTAAGCTCCTCTTCCTCCTCTAGTGATGAGGGACCCCCTCAAAGACGCCCCCGTAGAGCAGCTGAGACCCCCCCCCAATAATTGATCTCGTATCGACCCCACCACCAGACAATTTTGAGCCCCAGGTTCCTGAGTTTTTGGCCATGCCAGGAATCCAATTTGATTCCACAGGTCTCAGAGAAATTGACTTTTTCAAATTATTTTTCTCTGATGATTTTATAAATTTAATTGTGGACCAAACTAATTTATATGCCCAGCAGTTTATTGCTCAAAACCCCACGTCATCATTTGCTAGGTGGACCCCTGTAGATGCAGTAGAGATGATGACGTTTTGGGGTCTGGTGTTTCATATGGGCATAGTAAAAAAGCCAGAAATTAGGCAATATTGGAGTACAGATGTTCTGTACAGCACCCCATTTTACCGTATGGCCATGCCCCGGGCTCGATTTGAGACGATCCTTAAATTTTTGCATTACAACGATAATGCACAGTGCCCACCCAGAGATGATCCCACCTTTGACCGGCTATTCAAAGTCAGGCCGGTCATTGATCATTTCAGTGCCAAATTTGAAGAGATGTACATCCCAGATAAATTCATTTGCATAGACGAGTCCCTTATACATTTTAAAGGAAGGGTTAAATTCCGCCAGTACCTTCCCAGTAAGAGGGCAAGGTATGGCATAAAAATGTATAAGCTGTGTGAAAGCACCTCAGGGTACACCCACAGGTTTAGGGTATATGAAGGGAAGGATTCAAGAATTGAACCGCCAGAATGCCCCCCCTCCCTCGTAGGTGTTAGTGGAAAAATTGTCTGGGATTTAGTGCACCCCTTCCTGGATAAAGGTTATCACCTCTATGTGGATAACTTTTACACCAGCATCCCCCTGTTTAAGGCCCTTGGTTCAAGAGGTACAGCAGCTTGCGGTACTGTGCGCAAGAACCAAAGAGGCCTCCCAAAAACGCACATTGCCCAAGTAATGAGAAGGGGTGAAAGCAGGGGAATATGCACCGAAAATATGTTGTTGGTCAAATATAAGGACAAGAGGGATGTCCTTATACTGACAACAATTCACGGAGACAGTACCACCTCCGTCCCTGTACGAGGTACCAGTACCCACACCTCCAAACCTAATTGTATCCTGGATTACAATAGGTACATGGGCGGAGTGGATCTTTCAGATCAGGTACTGAAGCCGTACAGTGCCCTGCGGAAAACAAAAATCTGGTACAAGAAGCTGGCCGTGTATATCATCCAGATGGCACTGTATAACGCTTACGTGCTATTCCGTTCTACCGGCCAGAGGGGGACATTTATGCACTTTCAAGAGGAAGTCATAAAGGGCCTAGTATTTGGGAACCAGCAGGCAGAGGGCCCCAGTACTTCTAGTACTGGCCCCCGTATTGTACCAGGGCAGCATTTTCCTGATGAAATCCCCTCCACTGGAAAAAAGGGCAGGACACAAAAAAGGTGCAAAGTTTGCTATAAAAAGGGAATAAGAAAGCAAACTATTTTCCAGTGTGACACTTGCCCCGACAAACCCGGCCTATGTATAAAGGAGTGTTTTAAAATATACCACACATCTATGGATTTTTAGGTTCATCATTTCACCGTGCTTCGGGGGTCTTGCTAATGCCACATAGCACCCACCATTCATTCCACCAGAATCTGAGCCGCAAAATCCAAAAATCACTCCTTCCCTTCTGAGTCCTGCCATGAACCCAACTGGTATTTTTTGGTCACATGTGAGGCATTGCCGTACTCGGGAGAAATTGGGGCACAGATTTTGGGGTGCTTTTTCTCCTTCATACCTTCTGAAAATGAAAAATTTTGAGCCAGAACTGCATTTTTGTGTAAAAAAATGTAATTTTTCATTTTCACTGCCCAGTTGTATCAAAATTGGTGAAACCCCTGGGGGTTTGAAATGTACACTATACCCCTAGATGAATTCCCTGAGGGGTGTAGTTTGCAAAATGGGGTCACTTGTGGGGGGGTTCCACTGTATTGGTGCTTTGGGGGGTCTTGCTAATGCGACATAGCACCCACCAACATTCCACCAGAATTTGTGCTGCAAAATCCAAATATCACTCCTTCCCTTCTGAGTCCTGACACTTTTTGGTCACACATGAGGCATTGCCGTACTCGGGAGAAATTGGGGCACAGATTTTGGGGTGCTTTTTCTCCTTCATACCTTCTGAAAATGAAAAATTTTGAGCCAGAACTGCATTTTTGTGTAAAAAAATGTAATTTTTCATTTTCACTGCCCAGTTGTATCAAAATTGGTGAAACCCCTGGGGGTTTGAAATGTACACTATACCCCTAGATGAATTCCCTGAGGGGTGTAGTTTGCAAAATGGGGTCACTTGTGGGGGGGTTCCACTGTATTGGTGCTTTGGGGGTCTTGCTAATGCAACATAGCACCCACCAACATTCCACCACCAAAAGTCACTCCTTCCCTTCTGAGTCCTGCCATGCACCCAACTGGTATTTTTTGGTCACATATGAGGCATTGCCATACTCGGGAGAAATTGGGGCACAGATTTTGGGGTGCTTTGTCTCCTTCATTCCTTGTGAAAATGAAAAATTTTGAGCCAGAACTGCATTTTTGTGTAAAAAAAAATGTAATTTTTCATTTTCACTGCCCAGTTGTATCAAAATTGGTGAAACCCCTGGGGGTTTGAAATGTACACTATACCCCTAGATGAATTCCCTGAGGGGTGTAGTTTGCAAAATGGGGTCACTTGTGGGGGGGTTCCACTGTATTGGTGCTTGGGGGGTCTTGCTAATGCAACATAGCACCCACCAACATTCCACCAGAATCTGAGCTGCAAAATCCAAAAATCACTCCTTCCTTTCTGAGTCCTGCCATGCACCCAAATGGTATTTTTTGGTCACATGTGAGGCATTGCCGTACTCGGGAGAAATTGGGGCACAGATTTTGGGGTGCTTTTTCTCCTTCATACCTTCTGAAAATGAAAAATTTTGAGCCAGAACTGCATTTGTGTAAAAAATTTAATTTTTCATTTTCACTGCCCAGTTGTACCACAATTGGTGAAACCCCTGGGGGTTTGAAATGTACACTATACCCCTAGATGAATTCCCTGAGGGGTGTAGTTTGCAAAATGGGGTCACTTGTGGGGGGGGGTTCCTAAATTTTAGCATCTTATGGTGCCTAGAAACCTACATGGTGCCTAAAAAATAATCTCATAAAAAGGAGGCTCCAAAATCAAGTAGGTGCTCCTTCTATTATGAAGCCTGTGGTTTGGTCAACGTGCACACTAGGGCCACATATAGGATATTTATGAAAACAAAAGAATTGGGGGAATCAATTTTTAGTCACATTTCTCTAGTAAAATGTACTGTGTTCCTTAGAAAAATGTATTAAAATTGCAAATCTGCAAAAAAAATGAAATTTTGAAATTTCACCTACACTTTGTTTTAATTCCTGTGAAACACCTAAAGGGTTAACAAACTTCCAAAATGCTGTTTTGAATACTGTGAGGGGTGCAGTTTTTGAAATGGTATCATTTATGGGGGTGTCTCACATACAAGTCCCTCAAAGTCACATCAGAACTGAACTGGTCCCTAAAAAAATCAGTGTTTGAAATTTTCTTGAAAATTTGAGAATTTGCTATTCATATTGTAAGCCTCCTAGTGTCCAAAAAAATTAAAAGGAAGTTGAAATAATGATGGAAACATAAAGTAGACATATGGTCTATGTTAGTTATTAACTATTTTGAGTGGTATGATTATTTGTCTCACAAGCAGAAAATTTAACATTTTGCAAATTGCAAAATTTTCCATTTTTTCACGACATTTTGGTATTTTTCACAAAAAAACACAGACTGTATCGACCCAAATTTACCACTAATTTGAAGTACAATGTGTCACGAAAAAACAATCTCAAAATCACTGGGATAAGTAAAAGCAAAAAAAAGTTATCCCCACTTAAGTGAGACATGTCAGATTTGAAAAAAAGGGCTCTGTCAGGAACGCAAAAACTGGCTCTGTCAGGAAGGGGTTAACATATTTGCGATAAAAACATGATCATCCCACGTAAACACGAAAGATATCGCCATCATCCCACTGAAAACATAACGAAAACAGTCCCAAGGTATACATATCTGCGATATAAACCTGATCATCCCACCTAAATAAAAAATATATAGCAATAATCCTACTAGAAATGCATAGAAAACAGTCCCAGGTGTTATGGTTTTCGCCTGGGCTCTGGGTGATACGACAGCTGGCAGGAGGAAAAAGGGTCAGGCGTGAGCCCGCAGCTGGGACCGCTGTTTAGAACGGCCACAGCGAAACCTACACTGACTCTGTTGAGTCCCCCGGGCAGATGGAATACCCCTGCAAGTGCTAGGCTTCGCCTGTAGCCGCCGCGTTCGACAGAGCCAGTTAGGCCGGCTCTGACCCCGATGCAGCCAGGTGTTAGGTAAAGACAAGGGGTGAGCGATCGCCAGGGGGTATCTCAAAAGGACCGTCTAACTACAGGGCCTAGCTGGGAAGAGACCCCTAACTACCGGCACCTGGCCAAGAACGGGGAACGGCGACCCATTCGCAGACACAAACAAGGAAATAGGGAATCTCGGAACAGGGACACCCCGAGACTGCGATTCCCCAAAACAAGGAGTAGCTAGAAGGGAAATACCCCTGCCTACCCAACGCTAAGGTGACAGACAATAACCACAGAGGAAGGACAACAGAAATGATACCGCAAAGTAACAGCGGACCCACGGAGGGGTACAGCCACGGCGGGCCAAAGATGGTATAAGGAATAACCAGCAGGCTCCAATGGAGCACTTACGTGACCCACAGGCAGATAGGTAACGGGGACAGGTGCAGGCTCTGGCCCAGGACAGGATGATGATCCAAGCAGGCTGGGAGACAAGAGAGCAGGAGTATACACCAGGACACTTCAAAGACTGGAGCAACAATGCTCCGGGGACCGGGTAATCAGGCTTATGCTATTACTAGCAAGGAGCTGAGCTGCAGAGGATATATCCTGGAATCCAAACAGGAGACTGGAACAAGGGACCAGGAAGCGTGGCTAGGAGCAAACAGAAGTTCCCTGCAAATGCAGCAGGAACTTAAACAGAAAGCTATCACTGGCAGAATACTGCAGGTGAGCCTGCCCTATAAAGGGCTCAGGTGATTAATTACACCTGAAGATTCAGGGAGCTCCCAGGCTAGTGCTTGATTAGCTTAATATCTCACAGCCTAGTGAATAAACTAAGCTCCCAGAACACAAAGCTGTAATGGCAACAGACCTGACACTGGAGGTCACCAGTGAGTCAAAATGCCAAACAGAAACTGACAGAAAACAAAACAGACTGGTTCCTGACACCAGGTATAGATTTCTGGGATAAAAAACTGATGATCCCACGGAAATAAAAAAGATATCACCATCGTCCCACTGGAAACGCATAGAAAACAGTCCCAGGTATACATATCTGTGATAAAAACCTGATCATCCCACGTAAATAAGAAAGATATTGCCATCGTCCCACTGGAAACGCATAGAAAACAGTCCCAGGTTAACATATCTGCGATAAAAACCTGATCATCCCACGTCAATATGAAAGATATCGCTATCATCCCACTGAAAACATAACGAAAACAGTCCCAGGTATACATATCTGCGATAATAACTGATCATCCCACCTAAATAAATAAGATATAGCAATAATCCCACTGGAAACGCATAGAAAACAGTCCCAGGTATACATATCTGTGATAAAAACCTGATCATCCCACCTAAATAAAAAAGATATAGCAATAATCCTACTGGAAATGCATAGAAAACAGTCCCAGGTATAGATTTCTGGGATAAAAACCTGATCATCCCATGTAAATAAAAAAGATATCGCCATCGTCCCACTGGAAACGCATAGAAAACAGTCCCAGGTATACATATCTGGGATAAAAACCTGATCATCCCACATCAATATGAAAGATATCGCTATCATCCCACTGAAAACATAACGAATACAGTCCCAGGTATACATATCTGCGATAAAAAGCTGATCATCCCACCTAAATAACAAAGATATCGCCATCGCCCCTCTGGAAACGTATAGAAAACGGGACCAGGACTCAATATTGATATTCAAATGCTGGTTTCCTTATTTAATTATATTGCCTTATTGTTATAAACCAATGCATATGCTAAATAAATGCTGTATCTTTTTTCTTTAATATAAATTTATAATTTAAAAGCTTAATGTGCTTGCTGAATTTTGTAAATTCTCAGTTGAAGTAAAAAAAATTGTGACATCTAGAGGTGCGAATAGGAACTTCAGGCAATCATCCCGATCATCCCTTTTTGTGATCATCCTTTTAGTACATCCCGGCGGTGTGCGTACTGCAATGAGACCTGCTACATCTGACACCTGTGCTGCGACCACTACTTTGGTGTTTAACTCTTCCCTGCCTATAGGTGCATATGCTGGAAATGCCCGTGTGTGACTTGGAGCTCCTCTGTGAGGACCGTGTGCCGTGACAATGGTAAGTGGCTGTTGGCTTGTTCCTCTGCTGTAGTAGCACTTGCAGTCTTGTTGGTTTGTCCTGTATGTGGGGGCTGACCTAATGCAAGTGCTGAGACCAACACCTTCTCTTGCAACCCACAACTACTTGATTGGTAGGAGTTGTGTTACTTATGGGGAGGGACAAATGTCCCATGGTCTTGATGCGACATTGATGCCTTCCGTACTATAAGATATGTAAACATTAAGCAGCAGTCCATTGATTCGTGGTCAGTTTAAATCTGCTTTCTGAGTAATGGTGGCCATATCCTGCTGTGCAGAGCCATACGATCCCCATTGACCAGCCCAGGACCTTCCCGGGTGGTAGGCTTACATGTGATACATCCCATGTAGTGCTTTGACGTGGTGTGTTGCATGCAACCACGCTCCCACTACTGGGAGGGGGTTGGGTCCGACATCCAATCCGCACTACGAATCGGATGTCCAATAGCTGAGTATTGTGTTGTCCCAGTTAATCGGGTGAAAAGTAGCCAAGCCGGACTAGTGTATGGGTCCTTAAGTGTATATGCCACACCTATGGTAGCTTCCTGGTCACTGATCTGTTTATGGCATTCCAATGGTAGATCTGTCTCTTTATATTACCGAGTTGCTACACTTGAGTGAAATCTGTATCTCACCAGCCTAACGGTGCTCTAAGGCACTGGTTCCTTGTCCTCAAGTACCCCTAACAGTTCATGGTTTCCAGATCACCCTACATGTCCACTCACTGGCTCATTTTAGGAGAACCATGGGCGGAGCTAATTTTACTCGTGATTGTGTGGAGACCTGCAAAACATTTACCGTGTGGGGTCCATAGGACCAGGGTTGGGAACCACTGCTCTAGCGCAACATGCTGAGAGCAGAGCTGCTCGCTTGATTAGCAATTTTCCGGACCTTAGAATTCCCATCAATACTTCCAATAAAGTTTACATTTTTTATTTTGGACTACAGTAGGTAAAAGGTCTGTAGAGCTGTAAATGGAGGTGGAACTGGTTTGCTGGAGCCCAGGACTCATAATCTGCAGTGTCTGTATGTTTTTGGGGATGTATCTAAGTTGGCAGCACCTCTTGCCATACTGGGACTTTTTACTGGGATTGTATTTAGAGACGTGATGAACATCCCCCTTATCGCAATTTTTTTTGTTTCCTCACATTTTAGGTGCTGACTTCAAAAGGCCTATGGTGAGTTAACCCTTTAGCTGTTGCCAGTCCTTCACTTGAGTGTATGACTGTTCTCATGCGGTTTAACTGTTGTGATGACTGGCAAATGTTCAACTGCTCTGACCCAGTGTGAGTGACAGGTGCCTAACTGAACAGCTCATTTAGTAAGCCCTAAAGCACCGAACAGTTATTAAGAGTGCTGCTAACACTTGTGTTTTTGTCTTCCTCAGGTGCTGTGTGTGTAATGTGGCTAAAAAGGTAATTACACCAATGCTGTTTATGTATTTAATTTATTGCGAATGTTGGTCTGCCCTACAAAGTCTTGTACATAGAATTTAAACAAATATGCAAGGTGACTTACTTGAACTTGCTCATGGACATAAGCCGGTCATGCAATGGTTGCTGGAGTTTTGACATCAAATAAAGTGTAGTGATGGCATTGTTATCTTATGCCCAAGCTCACAACACATTAGCAGAGCAGTGGCTGACACATCTGTGTGCCCGCAGCCAACCTGGCAACAATCACACCTGCAGTCCAGACCACGTCATGCACAAGTGTTTAATTACTTGCCTCCCTGAAATCTGTGTTGGTGCAACAGCTCTCACTGGGAATGTTCAGTATACTAATGTACCACAGATGTGGTCTGCACATAGGACCCCTCTTATACTGCCCCCTGGTGTACACAATGGTGATGAATGGAAACTATGTATAGGTGTTCATTGAGCAGGCAATATTGAATTTGCTAAATGGGCCTAATTCAGGAGCCGGTCTTCATTTTGCTTGGTCATGGTAATCTAAAGACATGGTTCACATGAACAGAAAATGTGAGGGAGATTTAAGTGAGATGTAGTCTACTCCAGTAGTGTGTTGTGAAGCCAGTCTGGTGGCTGAGGTCTATCCCGATGGTACTTTGATGTAAGTTCATATCGTTGGAAACGCCTCAGAGATAAAGGTTGCAGTTTGTGTTACTTTCTAATTGTGGTTATTAGATGGTTATGACTGCATAACATCACCCATTGACACACAAGCTTCTGTATGTTCTGCTTGGCTGGGACTTAATTGTCATCTGCTTTGTTCTAGATGCCGTGATCCCATTTTGGATGCTGGGGTGAAGTGTAACCAGCTCTATGAAGATGCAGGTAACAAGCACTATTTCTGTGATGCCTTAGAGTATCTGATCTCTAAACAAACCTATTGTGAGAACTTGTACATTCACGCACTGTACGGTATCTTCACCCAATGGCTTCCTCCTGTTGTGGTGTTCATTAATTGGTGCAATATTAAATCAGTAACGCATCGTTAGTTTCCAAGCCTCATGTGTTTGTAAACCTGGTATTTATGCTGAAACAACTCTCATTCTATAATACTATATCCTGCTAAATGTTTCTTACTCAGGAAATTCTCATGTAGGCCAGGCATGTCCAAACTATGGCCCTCCAGCTGTTGTGAGACTACAATTCCCATCATGGCTTGCCACAGTTTTCCTATTGGGGAATGCTGAAACTGTGGCAAGGCATGCTGGGATGTGTAGTTTCACAACCGCAGTACAGCCAAGGTTGGACTTGCCTGTTCTAGAACATCACTTGTCTAAAGTTGGCCATACACACGCAGATTTATCTTCAGATCGGGCTGGTTGGAACAAAAACCTGGTAATGGATGAGAGCAAGTGACAGTTGACCATTTGCTTAGAAATGCTGGAAAACTGACAAACTGTCACTCATCCATAACCATGTTTTTGTTCCAGCCAGATCTGATCTTACTAGTTTATGGGGCACCTTTACTGTCTACATGATCAGAGTAGTCTCGGCGGGTGTGTTCGGGTGATTACAGAAAAACCTTCAAACTGATTAATGCTCTGCCACTTGTATAAATTGGTTTCTTAAACTCTCCTTTCCCTCCATACAGGCTGAAGGAAAGTCGAGCAAGGTATGACCAGCCAGTACAGTTCTGTTTATGTATCATGCTGGTCACTTCAAAGAGAGCTTCTCTGGCTAAACACCAGCTGTTCTTACGCCATGACCAAGATTATAATCCCCTACAGCAGTGATTTTCAACCTTTTTACCTTGCGGCACACTAAATAAGATTTTAAAATTGCCAAGGCACACCATGAGATCCCCACAGGGCAAAACACATTCCCCTTAAGGAAAAAAAAAGCAAACCTATTGGCCCCCATATAAAGAACAATCACACTGGTCCCTACAGGTAACAAAAATAAAATATATTGGCCCTTTACATGAATAAAGAGACCAGCAAATAACAGTTGAACTGGTGGTGGCTATAAACTAGTTTGGGCATCTCCAGATCTGGGGGCACACTTGAGAACAGCTCAAGGCACACTAGTGTGCCACGGCACAGTGGTTGAAAAACACTGCCCTACAGGATACTATAGCCACTACGTGTGACCTATGGTCTTTCATAGAGGTGATACTGTGAGAATTTAAGTTCCTGTCATGCACCTGTATACTGTGGACTGGCCCTCTTATCTGTGCTATAAAGCAAATCAAGTTGCTATGTATATAGTGTTAAACTACCTACTGTTTGTACACCTTCAGTTGGTAGAAATGGCAGCTCTGCTGTGGTGGTTATCTGCTCACTGCCCCATCAGGCCTTCTGCCTAGATACACACAAGTCCTACGCCCATTGGTGCTGCTGACCACAGGGTTCTTGTGTTGGTCGGAGATGAGATCAATGTACACAATAAGGCAGCTGCCACTATTTAATCTTCACTCCATAGGAGACACTGGGGTGTAGTGTTGACATAGCAGCCTGGCACCAAACCAGTAATTTTTGTTATGTGGTGTCCAAAAATTAGACTTAAACTATGCAGAAATGGCCAATATGGGTTTGGGTAAGTACCAACTGGGCAGAATGCACCAACTCTGCTAATTCGGACATAACAACATAATTGTTTTACTAAATAGCCAATGTCCATGCATAATCTTGGGCAGGCTTTCATGTATAGAACACCTTAATGTATACAGTGGAACTCCACCATTGCATCTTAATGTTAGTCTTTCAGTTGGGTGCCTTTGACCTAAGCTCATGTCATTGGGATCCCCTCACAGATGAGATTTGGAGCGCACTTCTGTATGGTCTGGCCAGCTATGACTTACCTAGATCTGTCTCTTGCGTTATTTTAGATGCCATGAACTTGCTCATCCTGTCTTGGATATGCTGTTACAGAGCACCACCTTTATGAAGATGCAGGTAAGCTTCAGTTCATGTGGGTAGTTCAGTTTATGATGGAAGAGCTGCCTAGTACTCGGTTACCAAAACTTCTGTCATAATTCAGTTCATGTGATGATATCATGTTCAACTGCTGTGTGACTGAGGAGTGAGCCAACGATCTATCTGATTAGAACTGACTGTGCAGCAGTTAGCCTATAGCTATTATCTAATAACAGATTGGGTAGTTCATATCTGACACTTGGAATGCATTTGTTTCATGTAAACAGTGACAACAGATGAGCAACTAATAGCCACTTAGCTGTACAATACTGAACTGCCTCCTGCTGTGTAGTAACCAGAGACTTATTTGCATCTTACAGGTTCTGGAGCAGTTCTTGCAGGTTCTGGAGCGGTTGGTGTTTCCTGCCCTGGCGAGGTGAGATGACCACATGTACATCCATGCACTGAACGGTATCTGCATCCAATGGCTGTCTCCTATTGCGGTGTTCATTGACCAGTGCAATAATAAATCAGTGACTGGCATCGTTGGTTTCCAAGCCTCATGTGCTTGTACACCTGGTATTAATGCTGATACAACTCTCATCCTGTAATCCTATATATTAAACTGTTTATTTTCCTTCACAGGTGACAATCCTCGGATCAGAACAGGTAAATGGCACTAATTTACTACCTGAATACCCATTCTTTATAAAATGGGCCATAGTTAACTAAACCGTAATGCTCAGGCCTGTACATGAGTTCAGATGGGTAACCCTAATTAAGGCCCTTATTCTGATCTGTGCGGAAATTCCCGCATTCTTACGGAGCGGTCCGCACGCCACGGCGTTTTGCCGCATGCGGCCATCGTCCGTCGAAACGCCCACGTGTCCTCCGCATTCGGACGGACTCACTCTGTAAGAACAGGGCGTGTTTACGGACGACATACAAAGCATGCGTGTGCGGGAGAAACACTCCGATTCGGCACGGTATTACAGAGTATTACAGAGTATGCTCGGGAATACCGCATCCGAACGGGAGCCAAGCGGTGCTACCGCACGTAAGCGGAGTATTTACGCCAAACAACCCACTATGAAGTATCTTCTGCAATACATCACATGACCCACTTATTCAATTACCTATCCTCATAAAAAACTGCTTATTTGGAATTGGAATCAATTAGATGCCAATATATCCTTACAAGCATGCCTAACACATGCATTGCACACATTAACCCTTACAGCAATGTAAGTGCAATGCTTTGTATTACACCCTGTGTAAAAGATTATAAACAATCTACACATATACTATTTAAAGTGCAAATAAAACCAACAACTGTGAACTTGCATAAAGAATTTAATGAACCACAGAATTAACATAAATAAAAAAATATAAAATTATAAATTAAATAAGCAGGTCTTTCAGGTCCTGCAGGTCTGCTTGAGCGAGCCGCAGATGGTGCTCCAGTCGCCGGAGGGCCCCACGCACCCCCTCATCAGCCGGTGTGGTGTCATCTGTGGGCATGTCAAAGGGGCAACAATTAGTCATGTTATTCTTGCATACATTTCACATACTGCGACATAAATTGCACAAATGCTAGGTGACATGTGTGTATATATATATATATATATCTATGTAGAGCATGGGTCCTCAAACTGCGGCCCTCCAGATGTTGTGAAACTACAAATCCCAGCATGCCTTGCCACAGTTTTGCTATAAGGAAGTGTTAAAACTGTGGCAAGGCATGGCGGGATTTGTAGTTTCACAACATCTGGAGGGCCGCAGTTTGAGGACCCATGATGTAGAGAGATAGAGACACACATAGATAAATAGATATGACACATACATATATACATACATGCTAACTTATTTACTACATACTGTATTTTTTGGCCTATACACTTTACTCTGCAGAAGACATAACAGTCATATTGTTTCTTCTCAGTCACAACCCACCCATGACTAACCAATGACAAGCAGGTCATGGCCTCCGTCAATAAGAACTTGTCACAATCTGCTCAGTCTAAGTTCAGTGATGGTTCGTGGCATGGGAGTTATGCAAATGTCAGGAATGCACAGTACACATCCTCAAAATCATAATTCTGTCTAAACCAACCTACAATTGTGTGACGGCAAAAAAAAAATCTGAACTACAGGGGGTGTTTAGGTCGAGGAGGCTCCTGGGACACTGGCAACTTCTGACTCCATTCCAAGGTAGGCCGGGCCATACTCCATTTATAGCATACATCCTAGAGTTTATAAATAACATTCACCAACAATATAGATTCCACTATTTGATGGGTCATAATCAACGCTTGCAGCAGGTGAATTTAATCCACAAATGATCCACTCATCCCTTTACTCCAGGATCCTGTTTAACTACAACGGTTATGTGGCAGTCAAAATGGAGCTCCAACCCATCCCACAAACCGGTGTAATTCAGAGGTGTCCTGGATGAAAGGGATGCCTTGGACACCCCATCTAACCCGTACCTGTATCTGTAGCTACCCACTTTGGGGTCTATATGAATAGTATGGAAAAAAATTTTTTTATCAACAGTGCTACATAACAAATACCAGTACAACTACTTCATGAATGATGCATTATGTTAACATACCGATCTGCTGATATTCCGGGGCCTGGCACGCCTCCTCCCCATCGTCATCCGACTCCTCCAGGGCAACCGTGGCCTCCTCAGACCCCTCCTCCGCCAGCTCCTCTGCACCAACAACCTCCTCCTCCAACTCCTCCACCTCCTCCTCCTCCTCCTCCTCCTCCTCCTCCTCCACCACCACCACCTCCTCCTCCACCTCCTCCTCCGCCACCAACACCTCCTCCTCCGCAACCAACTCCGCTTCCACATCCTCCTCCACCACCTCCTCACGCACCTCCTCCTCCTCCACCACCATCTCCTCCTCCTCCTCCTCCTCCTCCTCCTCCTCCACCACCATCTCCTCCTCCTCCACTTCCTCCTCCTCCACCATTGCCGGCACCTCCTCCTCCGGGTCTTGGGCCTCCTCTTGTGCCAGGGCTGCCTCCGCCTCTTCCCGGGCCTGTTGTGCTTGGGCTCGTGCTGTGTGTTAGAAAAAAACATCATGGTCAATGTGGGCTCATTGGGGCACATGTATTAATCCATAACAAGACATACATGGCAGGGTGATAATGATGGCAAACGATGCAGGAAAGTAGCTCCTTACTGTTAATGGATTCCAAATAGTGACATTTAAATTAGTATGTGATTGGTAGTAATTTGTTCACACATTACAACCCAGGCATTTATCAATGTGTAACACATATTAGATCTGGCACATTGTATGCATCATAATCCTCAATGCTATGGCATTACATATAAAAGCCACATGACTGCATGTTAACCAGGAAGAAGCACACATAACAGTCTATGGACTTTTAAACCCATGGACACCCACTTATCATGAGACACATTTTATTGTTTCTAGATGCTATGTTGTAAGTGCGAAATTTCATAGCTAAAATACTCACACTCAGCAATTTCGCCCCTGAGTTGCTGAAGCAGCTGGGGCTGGCGCCTGCGGAGGTCCGACCACCGCCTCTCCAGCTGCCCGAGGGACCTCCGCACCCGAGTGCGGGCGTAAATTCGGCGCCCTGCCGCAGCATAGGCCCTCCGCTTATGCCGGTTTGTTATAAAGGGCCCTGCACGGCCCAGCCTTGTCTCCATGACGGAGACAAGAACCCGCAGCTCCGCATGTGTGAAGGGTTCAGCCCTTCGTGTCTCCGCCATGTTGACAATGGCATCTATCAACCAATCAGCTGGTGGCATTGGTTGATCACAGTTATTTGTGTTAATAACTTTATTGTTCATCTTTACATGAACAGCGTCTCTGCGCCAACACAAATGGTGACAAATTCGCTTGCCTTCCAAACAGTAGTGTTGATGTATGGCAATGAACAAATCTGATATATATAATACACAGTGTGTATGCACTTAGCAAATCCAATGACGCCTCGCTCCGCCAAGCAACGCGTGCTATAGCTTAGCAACGCATAGCTGTACTTAGCAGTATTTACTCTATGCATCTATGTGTATGCGTACATTTATGTGTAAAAGACACATACACACACTTGCAGGTATCCTGAGAGCACCATTATACAACAGCCCTGCCTGCCTGCCTGCCTGCCTGCCTGCCTGCCTGCCTGCCTGCCTGCCTGCCTGCCTGCTCCTTGAAATGTAGAAACATGTGAATAAATTGTAATAATATATATATATATATATATATATATATATATATATATATATATATATATATGCAAACAAATCAGACATCAACACATGAAAAAATCCTAAACACATTACAGAATAAATCAATGTACTCACCAGTCATCAGGGATAGTATCAACTACAATAATGAAGATATAACAAACACATAAGATCCCTTGAACAAGGTATAATAATTGCCACCAATATTTAACTTCCCCCAAAACTAAGCACATATGATAAATATCTCCTATTTCTTTGCCATTAGGAGGGCAGGCTGGCTAATTTTCGTGTTGTAACACTGACAACTAACACACTGTACTTATTTGAAGGGGTGATTTGTACAATAATTGGTGTGTTCTGTGAACTCGATAACATGTACCTGAAGTATCTTTGCGCCACAGAGTCCCGCAGCTGGTATCCCCTCCGGCATTCAGGGGCGCGGGATGGGCGCATGGGCGGATCTTGCGGCTCAGATGGTACCTCCCACTCATCAAAGGGTATCTCACGCCGCACAGCAATGTTGTGGAAAAATATACACAGGCCCACGATCCTCGACACCATTTCAGGCGCATATTGTAAGTCACCACCAGTGCGGTGGAGCACTCTAAATCGACCTTTTAAAAGGCCAATTGAGCGCTCCACCACTTGCCTGGTGGCAACATGCGCCCGATTGAATGCCTCCTGTGGGCCCGGTGCTGGGTAGCTGTACGGCGTAAGTAGCCAGGGCGTACATGGGTAACCGGAGTCACCCAGAACCCACGCATCACGGCCTTCCAGCTCTTGGAGTCTTTGCCATATCCCGGTTTGTCGGATGACATGAGAGTCATGGGCACTTCCGGGAAACTTCGAGTTGAAGGCGAGAATCTCCATGGATGGGCCACATACCACCATCACGTTCAGTGAGTGGAACAATTTGCGGTTCCTATATATCTTCTCACTTCGAGATGGAGGCACAAATGGTACATGGGTGCCATCCACAGCCCCTATCACATTAGGGAAGCCAGCAATTTGATGGAAGGCCTGCTGGCTTCTGCGCAGGGTCTCGGTGGCAAATGTCATGGCCATGAAGTGCCCCTTGCGCCTGAACATGGCCGACGTCACACGCCTCAGGATTCGGCAGAAGGCCGGCTGAGATATTCCAGCAAGTACTGCCACTACTTGTTGGAATGATCCTGAGGCGCAGAAATGCAACACCGCCAGCAGCTGTGTGTGAGGCGGAATTGCTGTCGTGATCCCGTGTAGAGGTTCCAAATGACTCTGAATTAGGGTGAGCAGATCCAGAATTACATGTGGGGGTAACCGGTACCTAGTAAGTACCTCATCATCGGGCATAGCAAACAGAGTCACCCGTGTGCGATAGATTCTAGCACGTCCTGGCCTCCTTGGGCGACGAGTGGGGAGAGCCGCAAGTGCCCTTAGCCTCCTCTCCATGTAGCGCATAATAGCTTCTGCAACCTATAAAGAAATGAACATAAATACTGATGCACCTATGCACATAATGGCCATATCAGACTACAAATTGATTTGTAGCCTTCAATACGTACAATAGATGGCCGCCCCGTGTAATCCCGCAGATCCATTTGACTCTCTAATGATGACACAATAATATGAACTCAATACACACCGTCCAAAACACACAGATAAAGGTGTCAGCATTTTTTGCCGACATCATGTACTATGACACATTTCATCTATTGCTGGGACATGTTGTCCTGCAATAGATGAACCCACACAGGTTGAAGACCTGTGAGTGAAATAGTGAACATGTGACATGTTGCAATAATGATACACCACTTTGCTGGCCCAACAATCTGTAGTCAGTGAGGCAATGGTGCATACATTCATACACTTACATTGTTAATGGATATCATATCTACAAGGAGCATGGAAGAGCTTACCTTAGACCCTGACAAGTCCAGATCTGGAGACAAATGATTCTAGCAGGAAGTCAATATTTATAGGGCTCTCACATGTGTGGTCTATAACAGTAGAGATGAGTATTGCATGACTTGTGGGCTGGATTCTCTAAGGGATTGGGCTACTTTTAGCTTGCACTAAAACGCCACAATACCACAGTAGTCATGAATGAAATGTCATGTCATGCTAGCAAATAGCATGTGTATTGTGCAATAGTCACAGGTGTATCAGAAGATTCTATGCAATGTTAGCATTGGTGACCAGTATTTCATGTAGAACTTTCGCCAGGTTTTACACAATGGAATTTCCGCCACCGTATGCGGCGCGAAAAAACAGCGACGTACGCTCACGCACGGAACGCAGCTGCCGCTGATGTCCGCCAAACAGATTACACAAACAGTATATAAAGGGGTATTAGAAGGTGACAATGTTGTTGCTAACATGGCTGGATCCCAACCAGAGGTGGACCCAGTGCTGCAGCAACTATTTGACCAGATGGACTCCAGCACCACCTATGTGCCACTGCACATGCGGGCAGTGGGTAATGAGGAGGCTGCTGCCCCTTCTACAGCAGGGGAACCTGCACCTGACCATTCTACAGCAGGGCAACCTACACCTGGCCCTTCTGCAGCAGGCCAACCTGCAGCTGGCTCATATCCACCATCAGCAGAATTGTTTGGAACACAACAGGGGACTTCACAAGGTAGTACCATGGCCAGCACTTCAAGTGCAGCGACTGGTGCCAGGGGGCGTGGCCAGGGACGTGGCAAGGGGCGAGCCAGTGCAACAGCGGAACCACCCAAAAAAAATAAGGCATATGAAGCACAGGAGCTGGCCATCCTGGTTCCCCGAGCACGTGATTGGATAGAGTGTCCATCCGAGAAGCTGACACACACACGCAGATGGAAGATTTGGGAACAGATAACGGCAGAGATTAATGAAGTAGCGCCACAAGTTCGTGAGACGGACCATGTGAAGAAGAGGCAAGTTGTTTTGTGATACATGTGGCCAGTAATAGCCAAGTAATGATTGAATTGATGCTTAGATGCATTTAGCAAATGGGCCGTGAGGTTGTTACGATACACATACATTATTGCCATGTTATTTCGTGGAGAGTTCGAGTAGGGTGATTGTGAATGTGTATTGTAACGGTTGATATCCTAGTTGCATGTAATATTATATATGGGACATTAATCACATGTTGTAATATGTAGCACAGAGCAATGGCTGCAACAGCTAACATTGGGAGTGACATGTATTAATATGTCAACTTACATTGCAGGTGGCAGGACTTCAAAACCAACCTGAAGAGGAAGCTGACCAAGCGGTGGGACCACAGCCAGACATCTGGGGCCGGCCCCATGCCATCAGGGCTAGAGCTCACCCCCCTGGAGGTGATGGCTGAGAGCTGTATATCAGTTGAGGAGATCAGGGGGGTGAGCACGATGGATAGCGAGGCCCCAGCTGAAGTGTTTGCGTCTTTTCTGGAAGGTAAATATTGGTCATGCCATAAACTTGTGCAAGTAATTATCGTAGAATGTCTCCTAATTGTGTTTATCTTTTCCCACAGACACCCCACCGCTTGGTGACGACTCTGTTCAGGAGGTGGAGGAGTCCGTGCCACCTGGCCCCAGAGGTAGGCCTGTGCAGCAGCAGGCATCGGGCCAAGCCGATTTGGCCGCCTTGGCCGAGGTGCTTGGGGACATCAACCAGCAGGGAGACTTGGCATCAGAACGGGTGCGTAGGACCGAGGAGATCCTGGCGAGCTTGGTCAGCACCCAGCAGTCCATGGCTGCGAGCATGCAGGCCATGGCTGCAAGTGCTCAGGTGCTGGCCGAGCAAGCCACCCGCCAAAATGATCTCCTCCTCCACCATAATGAGCTTATGGTGGAGCTGGTTACCAGCAACAGGGTCCTAATGGCATCCGTTTCTGGTGCATTACCAGCGGCAACACTCCCTGCTGGCAGGAGGGGTAGACCAGCCAACCCCTCCACATCATCTGCTCCACCTGCCCCAGCATCTGGCCGTCCCCGAAGAGCTGCTGCACAGGCCAAGGAGCCTACCAAGGCCAAACGTGGTCGGAAATGAACTTGTGGCTGCATTAATCTCCGCCGTTATGTGTTCCCAAATCTTCCATTGTGCTGTGTGTGTCAGCTTCTTGTGTCCAATCACGTGCTGAGGGGAACCAGCTGAGCCCTTGCTTCATATGTCCTTTGTGGTTCCCCTGTTGCCCTCTTTTGCCTGGCATTACTGTCAGCTGTACTTGAAGTGATGGCCATGGTACTATCTTGTGAAGTCCCCGGTTGTGTTCCAAATGATTCTGCTGATGGTGCATATGAGCCAGCTGCAGGTTGGCCTGCTGCAGAAGGGCCAGGTGTAGGGTGCCCTGCTGTTGAATGGTCAGGTGCAGCTTGCCCTGCTGTAGAAGGGCCAGCAGCCTCCTCATTTCCCACTGGCTGCATGTGCAGTGGCACATAGGAGGTGCTGGAGTCCATCTGTGTGCAATTATATTTGTTTTGTATTATTATTTATTTTGCGGCATTCCTGCCATGTTGTTTATTGTTTGTATGTATTATTTTATGGTCATTGCATCACACTGGCATTGACTGTGACATGAATATAAATAAATCTGTTTACTTTACCCAAAATGTGTGGTTTCATGAGTACATGTCAAATACACATGTGTATTGCTAGTATTAATATTCTGTCATGTCCATTGTTAGCAGTTTGAAAGTGTCTGACAAGTACAGCATATGTGGGTGTTTAGTACGGGTTCCTTGAAGCAGCAATGGTTTCAATTAAAGCACTGACAAGCGTCCTATTAGTGAGTAATGAGTAAAGGAGTAGATTCTATTGGGTTCAGGTGTTAATGGTTGTAGTCATTAGGCGTACGTTCGCCTACCGCATGAACGAGTGGTGTCCGCAAAGCAATAGTACACTTGTGGACACCGCACATTTCTGCCCTTTTTGATCGCGTGCATTCGGAGTGGTTTCCGAATGTACGCCCCCCAACATAAGTGTACTCCCCCGTGTCCGCCCATGTTTCCGCCCCGTTTTGCCCACTTTGAAACTACGCCCATGTGTCATTCCGCATGACGCCCATAATACGCCCCTATTTCCCGACTGATAGCGGTGAACAGTTTTGGACGGGATTTGGCCGAACTGGTACCGAGTCAAGGCGTGGCACATGCGCGTAGCGTTCTCCACGCATGCGCAGACGCCATAAAGACGCGATCCGTAAGTACGCGGTAAAGTCCGCGTCAATCAGAATAAGGGCCTAAATGAGGTTCTAAAGTCATACACATCTTAAACATGGACTGTAATGTGTATGTCATATAATTAATGACAATCTCATATTAAAGACCCTAGTGGGGTCTATCTGCACCAATGGCTGCATTAAGCTTTGCATCTGGACCCGCTTAGCGCTGGCTGACCTGCCTGGGTGCATGAATGGTTCTGTTGTCTTGCATGTGTACTTTGCATGGTCATTACCAAAGCTGCCAGAACCCCCAGTTTCTGGCTCGCTGTGGACATGACCTGAGAGTAAAGCCTCAGAGGGTATAAATGTGTGCTGTCATTACTACAGCACAGAACCTTCTGGTGAACAAATGCTCTGCAGATGTATGTGACACCATTAGTATAAACCGGACTCTAATCCATTCTCCTTTCCCTCCATACAGGCTGAAGGAGAAGTCTACCAAGGTACAGTTAGCCAGTACACCATTCTGTCTGCATGTAGCCTAGTGGTCATGTCACAGAGCTTCTCTGGCTTACCCCAGCTGTTCTTACACAACGACCAAGATTATTAACCCCTACCGGATACTGTAGCCACTCCCATGTGAGCTATGGACTTTCATAGCGGTGATACCTTCTGTTACATTGTAAACGATAGCAGCCTCCCCTGTGCTGTGTGATCTGTAAGCTCATTAAACGTGTTAGAATTGAATGGGTTGCTAAAGTGGATAGTTCTGTAGTCTGGACACCAGTAGTCTTTATTTCCCCTGGCCCTTCAGTGCTCATGTTTCCCTCCAGGTTGCAGTCTTCCCTTTAACATTGCACATATAACTCTGGTCTGACCCCGGTTGTTGCCGGTTCGATGTGTGGTGTGAAGTCTTCTGAAAATACCTGGGTTAGTTAGTGCTACTGATGGGTAACCTGGGTCCTGTTCACCCTATAGGGAGTAGGCAGTGTTAACTTGGAGTGCTCCCCCGGGTGTGACTAAGCATGTGCAGGGCTGGACAAACCAGTCTTCAAGATCTACTAACAGCCCATGGTTTCCCAAACTGCCTAGCTGGTGCACAGGTGCAGTCATTCCTAACACACATTCTACAGATCTACGTGTGACTTGGAAAACATGACTGGTTTGGCTTCCACTGTTGATACTAGCTTGTATCAATACTGAATATCTATGGTTCTGTAGTCTTGTGCATTTAGCGTCACTGTAGTGAAATAACTTTTCCCATTCTTTCTCCTCTAGAGTTGTGAAGCACCATAGCTATTGGGCAGAACAATTATGTGGAACAGATCTAATTTTCTTTTCCTGATTCTGGAATAAAACTTATTCTGAAACCTTGTTTCTTGTGGTTTTGTTACCAGTCCGCAAATGTATCTGTGCAGTGGTTCGGTTTCCAATCATATTGCTGACACTTCTCATAACAAAAAATGTTAACTCGTGTTAAATGAAAGCAAAGAATTGTGAGCATTTCCAGTTCAACACTAATCTTTACGATGAAATGGTACAGGTTGAGTATCCCTTATCCAAAGTGTTTGGGACCAGAATTTTAGGTAACTGATTAAGGAGTATTCTGTATTTCAGAATATTTATATATATATATTTCAATGTCTTATGTTGTAGACACACATATTTGTACATGAAATGAAATGTGTGAACAATCTTAGGTACTGACTTTGAATGCGAAGCAGTCATATTCTTGCACCTATTAGTACCAGTTACATATCATCATATCCTCAGTGCATTTTTTTACTAAATGCACTGGTCTGGAATGTGTGGTATTTGTATATGGGACACTCAACCTGTAACCTGTAATTCCTTATTTAACCCTTTGATATGCCAGTTCCTTATAATATAAATTCAGATAAACAGTGCAAAATATAATTCCCTATGAAAGGTGAACATTAATGGTTAATACGATGAATAAAATGTTTGCTTGGCAACTTTTACATTCTACAAATTCACTAAGCATTCAAAGGCTGAAAATGATAAAATGCAACCAGCTGAGTTTCTCAGGTATGTGTATCCATCCCACCATGCTCCTGTTTAATGATGGGAAATCGACAGGCAGTTTTGTTAGCAGCGTCACTGGTCCCAGAAGTGTGTGTGTGTGTGTATATACACTGCGTAGCTTGAGGGATGGTGGTAGATGACAGTAACAGTCGTGGACTGTTTGGAGGGAAGGAAGTGTCTGCAGAAATACGAGTGTGTTGTGACTTGTGTGCAGGTTTAATATACTCATATGCAATGTTGCTGGTGTCTTATGGCTATACTGTGTGAATTTTGGGCTACTCCACTCATCCATAATAAGTTGATCTGTAAATGCTGCATGTGGGATTTGTAAAGGCAACAGACACTAGTGAACAATCTTAGCTGACAACTTGGCAAAACAATGCTGTACTGCAGGTGGGGCAGATGTTCTGTGCACAGAACTTGAGTTTGGGTGACTTGCTCAAACTGAGATATAAAATTTTGTGCTACATTTAAAAAGCTAATATTCACCATGTGCAGAAATAATAGAATAGAATCACAGAAGAATAGAATCAACTTTATTGGTTATGTATGCTTGCGCACACTAGGAATTTTTTGTGGATTTTACAGTGCAGGATCAACCAGGGGGGGGAAATGACATTACATACATTAAATTGAGACATTATATGCAGGAAACACATGCCCGCCGAGGCAGCCATCCGTGGCGCCACTGGTCGCTGCAGCAGCCAGGTAGGTAACAACAATATAAGCAGGGACAGTACAATATCACACAGGGAACATATACCCGCCGAGCTGCACAACGCCTAGGCAGCCATCAGCGGCGCCACTGGTCGCTGCAGCAGCCAGGTAGGTAACAGTATGAGCAATACATTGCAGTTATGGCAGAGATAGCTTAGACAGTACAGTTATCACACAGGGGACACAAGGTTATATATGGTTGAGTGCACAGATCCTAGGCAGCTATCTGCAGTGGTGGGGGGGGGAGAGTCACTGAGGCCTGGGGAGAGTCAGTGAGGCTGGAGCTGGGCTCCCGCATCTGCTGGTGATGGGGGTCAGTGGCTGGGGCCTGATCACTTCCAATGCGTCCGGGGGCCTTTGTTGGGGGCCGCGGCTGAGCAGCAGGCCAGGGTTTGCAGTAAGCCAGGGTGTGAGACAGGGGGGCCAAGGCTGGGCCCGCAGTAGGCCAGAGAATGGGACATCGAGCCAAGTCTAGGCCTGCAGGGAAGGGTGGCTACCGCTGGTGAGACTACCAGGGCAGGGGCCCACCTAGGTGAGGCAGCGGGCCGGGGGTGGGCCTGCAGGGAAGAGAGTGTACGGGGTCCTGACCTGCACCGGGCCCACCAGGACACTCCCATCCATGTAGAGGGGGATCTGGAGATGATCTTTCTCCTCCAGAGGTCCCCCCGGGCCGATGGCGAGGCTGCGGTGTTGGCCTCCACTGGCCGGGTGTCACTGCGTCCTCTTCGTGGTTGCAGTGCGGCCCGGCCTCTCTGGCAGCTTCTACAGCGAGCGCCGCATTCTTCCCCTCCTCAGTGCCTCCTCAGCCGGCGAGCAGGCAGGTCCTGTGTCTGCAGGGCTTCTCTGATATGAGCAGACGATGCCTGCGCCGCCGTGAGGGAGCTCCGTCGCGTCAGGTCCACAGCCGGTCCGCTGCTCTCATCCCCGGCATGCGGGGAGATCCTCAGCGCACTCCGTCCTCGCCAAGCACTCATCTCCGGGGCCGAGGATGGGAGCCCCGACCTAGGACGGACGGAGTGCACGTTGGTGCGACCATCCCCAGCCCCCACCGGATGTCTAATCCAGCATAATATAACACCAAACATGTTGCATCTGCAGCATGGTTTTGCCCAGTTCCTTGCTTTTTTTCTTCTTTTTTTCCCCTTCCAAACCTGAATCAAACACGTTGCAACATTTCCCAGCCCTAAAAATCTGGAAAATCAAATGACCATTTCAACTAACGGTTATTATGCACCATTTCGCATTAAGGCAATGGGAAATTGGCTCACTAAAAACCAAAAATATTTATTGGAATTTGCAGCCCAAAAATGCCACAGCAGTGATTGGTCTGCTACTGGATGTACTTGGGATACTAGCCTGCTGTTATTACAGGGGTGATCTGTTCTTGGTCCTCTTCATCTCTATATCTCCTCTCTGGGTGAGCTCAGTCTGCTTCCATTATCACATCTATGCTGATACTGAAACTACATCTCCTGATCTCTCTCTCTATCCTCACTCACATCTCCAACTGTCTTATCTATTCTTGGATGACGTAGTGATTTTTTAGACTTAAATATCGAAGACTGAGCTGATCATCTTTGCGCACTCCTGCATAAAACTCAACAGTCTCTCATCCTAACCGGTTTATGTTCACTATTCTGTGTCACCCCATTTCTAACATCCCCTTTAGAATGTAAGCTTTCATGAGCAGGGCCCTCTCTCCTCATGTGCTTTTCTAAGAATATATCTGTGCCACACTAATAATTGCTTCAGTGTCCTGTACCCTGATGCACTTAAGACTTATTTACCATGTGCTTGTCCTAATTTACGTCCAAAATTAATGTCTTTTGGATGGGACCCCATACATCCCCTGCCTTGACTTCACAACTGAACTGTCACTGGTGACTAACTTTTTCCGATGATTCATGAGGGAGGTGGGGAAATAAAATGTCCAATTCCAACCAGAAGTGTAAGTTCATACCAGTCACCAGGAGGGAGGTTGGAATTTGTTGCACCCCACAGGTACGACATCCAGAATTATATTTATAGCACTCTGTCGGTCTACAGGAAACGGAGCCCACAGTGAAGTGGCAGAGCTCCAGCTCCACTGTGTGATGATGGCTGGTGGTTCAGACTCATGACATTCAGCCACCTGCGGACACATCTCACAACCCAACAGCTGGAGCGGGTGCACCATTGCTTGCTGCAGCGCATGCTGCACAGTGCCAGGTGAGAGCCATCCTGTTCCCTATTGCACAACGGAATATGCTGCGCTATATAAGAAACTGTTAATAAATAAATATTGCAGGTGTTATCAGGGTTCCAGGGATAGAGCGAATTAACTGCAGTGGCTTTGCCACATAGCTCTGTTGGAAGAGCAGTGGTCACACTTGGATCTGGCTGTGAACCACACCGGTGCTGCTGTACACAGCAGGTGTCCCTTCAGTGCTTGGTTACACCTTGCTATTTTTTTTATTTATTTTTTTATTATGCTTTCACCTTACAATATATTTGTCAAAAACAACAATATATGTACAATATGAATGTGACCTATCGATGCGCACAGATTTGTTAACATATGCAATATTCGTTTGAATCATAATAAAGAAGAGAATCAATATTTCTAAAGTATTAACAATATTGATAATAAATTTATGTCCACAACAGTCATAATTCGATAAATGCTATCCGTGTCGTTCTTATATCTATAGCTATTTTTTTTTATAACTTTATTTATCAGCACAAAATACGGCATCAGAAAGATAGTATATGAATACAATCAATTTGATAGCAAGTATACACAGATGACAACATGGCCGCACCAGCAGGACCCCCGGCTGCGGCACATGCAGACTTATGGCCTTGCAGGCCCCCAAGGTACCACTACACTATCAGGGGCAGCCCAGACAGGGCCCAAAACCGGCCTCACAGACTAACCCCCCCCCCCCGCCGCCGCCTCACTGACTTCCCACTTTGCAACCTCCCACGCTAGCCTGCTAAGCCCCTCCACTGCTGCCCTGTGAGCAGCAACATAAAGATGGCGCCACTGATGGCTGCCTAGGATCTGTGCTGCTAGCCAAATATGTAACCTGTGTCACCCCTGTCATGTCCCATATCCATACTTGCCTACCTGACCATATCTGTACTGTTTTACTGTCTACCTATCTGGCTGTTGCAGTCACCAAGTGGTGCCACTGAACGGCTGCCTGGGTGGGGTGTGGTATAGGCCCGACAGTCGGTGGGCTGGCCACGCTGTGTGCATGGTGGCTCGCGCTCACCACCTATTCTATTCTCCCTCTATGGGGGTTGTGGACCACCACGAGGGAGAATAGTAGGTGTCCGTCGGGAACCCGTCTCTCAGTGTTTTGACAGTCGGGATCCCGATGTCGGGTAAATGCCTGTCTGGACCCCCGTCCAGCACATGCCTAGGTGCTATACAGCTCAGTAATATATGTTCCCCATGTCCCCCATCCGGATACATCTAGTGCAGGGGTGTCCAAAATTTTTGCAACGAGGGCCAGATTTGGTGAAGTGTAAATGTGTGGGGGCCGACCATTCAGCCTGACATTCTTTGAATCATTAACCACATCAGAATGGTCCCCCACTCTGCCCCCATTCATTCTATGTCCCCCAGCCTGCCCCTTCACTGTATTTCCCCCAGCCTGCCCCTGCTCCCCCTTCTCTGAATGTCCGTCACTGCCTCCATTCACTGTATGTCCCCCAGCCTGACCCTCCTTCAAAGTATGTCCCCCACTCTGCCCCCTCCCTTCTCTGTATGTTTCCCAGCCCCTTGTGTGAGCCAGAGGAAGGAGAGGCAAAGCAGGCACTGCAAGTACAGGAGAGGCAAAGCAGGCACTGCAAGGACAGGAGATGCTTGGGCTCCCGCTGCCGCCCTCCTCCGCTCTGCATGTTACGGGAGCAAGCTTCCCCCCTTGCTGCCCCCCTCCCCAAACACTGCTGTCACTGTGACTGTGGAGTAGGGTGATATACGATTGCAGCAGCAGGGGTAGGACGCCAAACACATCTGACTGTGGCGGACGGCACCTCCTCACTGCAGCAGACAGCAAGGTAAAGGCGCGCTCGCCGGAGCCCCACCTTTAGTGTCCTGTGCTGTGCTTCCCACATCTGATGCTCTGCCCGCTTCCAGCTGGAGGCTGCGGGCCGCTTGAAATTACAGCACGGCCCGCATTTGGCCCCCGGGCCTGACTTTGGACATGCCTGATCTAGTGCATATCTGTACGTGTTATATACACCTCTGTACTGTGACTGTTTTTTTGCCTGTTACCACCCTGGCTGCTGCACAGCAATCCAAACCAAATTCCAAGTATACCTGGCCAATAAAGCTGATTCTGATAAGAGATACTGTGACACCCATTTTTGGGGAATGTCAATAGAAAAAAGGACGGGGAAAAATAATAGGGGGGAGACACCATCAGAGAATTAGGGGGAAGAAGAGGAAGGGGGGAAATGTATGTGAATATTCCTATAAATATAAGTGATTGAATAATTTTCTATTGTGGCTGTACCTTTATCAGACATTGGCAGCTACCGTATAACCCGTCCTGTATAAATATATTTACATAAAGGGGTTTTGAAATACAAAGCACCCAGATTAATTCACTCTGCTGTATTTTGGATTATGTGGATGTAATCTCTCCCTAATGGCGTTGTGCTGACACTCCTGCTGTGGCTTCATATTACAGAACAGCAGCCAAGTACAGTCTCACAGGAGAAGCTGCTCCTCCGGGTGTGGAGAGGATCTTATGTAACGCTACAGGCACCCTGAGGGATTCATTACATACCATGGCACTGTGTGTATACAGGATGGGCATACCATGGCACCGTGTGTATCTTATCAGTATACACGATGGGCATACCATGACACTGTATGTATTCAGGATGGGCATACCATGGCACCGTGTGTATCTCATCACTATACACGATGGGCATACCATGACACTGTATGTATTCAGGATGGGCATACCATGGCACTGTGTGTATCTTATCAGTATACACGATGGGCATACCATGACACTATGTATTCAGGATGGGCATACCAACCATGGCACCGTGTGTATCTCATCACTATACACGATGGGCATACCATGACACTGTATGTATTCAGGATGGGCATACCATGGCACCGTATGTATCTCAGTTAAGGAGGGGACCTTGCACAAGGGTGCAAGAAAAGACTGTCTTTTCTGGGGCACTCTTTTTAAATAATTTGCATAGTTATTACCTTTAAAAATTAACTTTTTATAGATATGCCTTAAAAGGAATGGTGATTTTTAACACTCAAAATGTGAATTAAATGAAAATTTAAAAACATTTAATGGATCAACTGTCCATCATGAGCTTAATCTCCCCTGTAGTCAAACTAGAGGGGAGATTAAGCTCTTGATGGACAGTTACATGGACTAAAGCCCTGTACACACAGGGCGATATATCGGTCGGTGCCCCGTTTGCATCAGCGACCAGAGATGGTCGCCGATGAAAAAGAAACTGCCGGGGGAGCCCGGCAGTGGAAATGAGCTGGTCGCAGGAGCATGTTCCTGCGACCATCGATCACTACGGGCAGAAAACTGGAGCGCGCACCCGGCGATTTATTGCCGGTGCACACTCCCATCGCTGGCAATATGGTCGCTCAGCGACCATATTTCCAGTGATATTTGCTATAATCGCCCCCGTGTGTACGCACCATTAGTTACATCACACACACCAAGGGTGTAAGTAATAGAGGCCATGGAGATGCCTGCCAACAAGCTCTGAAGGGGCACCTACATATACAGCAGCACCTGTGTATTGTACAGCAGGATCCAAGTGTGTCCAGAGATCTGCAGTGCACTTACTGCTTTTACATAGTTAATTGGCTCTGTCCCTGGAGCTCTTCTAACACCTGCAATAGAGTACAGGACGGCTCCCAGCTGGTATAGCGCAGCAAGCGATGGTGCACTCCCCACTGCTGCTAGACTGTGAGATGGACTGGTGGCTGCTTTGTATTTACTATTCGTTTGCTGTTTCAGTCGCTAATTTGCTTGTGCAGTCATCCAATAATCACTCGATTTGCAAATTCTCTAATTAGCAATCCATGCTGAATAACCCCCTATCTGTCTGTTATTCACATTACACCACTCAATAGTGCCTGTTATTCATATTACACCACACAGTAGTGTCCATTATTCACATTCCACTGCGCAGTAGTCTCCGTTATGCACATCACACCGTGCAGTAGTCTCCGTTATTCACATTACACCGTGCAGTAGTGTCCGTTATTTACATGACACCATGCAGTCATGCCTGTTATTCATATTACACCACGCAGTAGTGTCCGATATTCGCATTACACCGTGCAGTAGTGTCCATTATTCACATTACACCGTGCAGTAGTGTCCGTAATTCACATTACACTGTGCAGTCGTGTCTGTTATTCATATTACACCATGCAGTCGTGTCCGATATTCACATTACACTGCGCAGTAGTCTCCGTTATGCACATGACACCGCACAGTAGTCTCCATTATTCACATTACACCGCACAGTAGTGTCCGATATTCACATTACACTGCGCAGTAGTCTCCGTTATGCACATGACACCGCACAGTAGTCTCCATTATTCACATCACACCACACAGTAGTGTCCGTTATTCACATCACACCGTGCAGTACTGTCCGTTATTCACATTACACTGTGCAGTAGTGTCCGTTATTCACATCACACCACGCAGTAGTGTCCATTATTCACATTACACGTGCAGTCGTGTCCGTTATTTACATGACACCGTGCAGTCGTGCCTGTTATTCATATTACACTGCGCAGTAGTGTCCGATATTCACATCACACCGCACAGTAGTTCCTGTTATTCACATTACACCGTGCAGTAGTGTCCGTTATTCACATCACACCGCCCAGTAGTGTCGTAATTCACATTACACGTGCAGTCGTGTCCGTTATTTACATGACACCGTGCAGTCGTGCCTGTTATTCATATTACACTGCGCAGTAGTGTCCGATATTCACATCACACCGCACAGTAGTTCCTGTTATTCACATTACACCGTGCGAAAGTGCCTGTTATTCACATTACACCACGCAGTATGGTTCATTATACACATCGCGTAGTGCAGTCGTGCCTGTTAACCACTTGAGTGGTATACCCGGAAATTTCTCGGGCTCCACTGCGCTGAAAATTTCCGGGCATACCACTAAAATGAAAGTGTGCGCCACTGGCGCATCACCTGTCCAGGCACCCCCCCAGTGGCCACTCTGATGTCCCCTCCCCTCAATCCCCCTCACCTCTCAGCTCCCGCGATTGTACGCCGGAGCTCCCCTGCCCCCCGCTGCCATTAGTTCTAGTGATTGACAGGCGGCAGGCTCGGGGATGTTCGGGGGGGACTTGGGAGAGTTCAAGCACCGAGTCCTCCCAAGCCACCGTGAAAAATCCCAGAGCCTGCCGCCTGTGTGATCACTGACAGGCGGCATGGGAGCTCCGGCGTGAGGGGGGGAGGTGGGGTCGGCTTCTGATGATCTGTGGTGGGCCCTGGTAGGTTTGTCCTGCCCCAGCAAAACCCACCACCCAAGGGGTTAATCACATTACACTGTTATTCTTGTTACATTACATGCTGTGCTCGCTCCTGTGCCTCAGGAGATGGGACCTGTTCCCGTGACCTAATGCTTAGTTAAGCCTCTTATGCATGGCCCCCTCCACGTCATATCTTTGGTGGTCCCTCCAGGCCCCAGTCAGACCCCGTCACAGGGCCACCATGGTGTGTGCAATTGGGAAAAAAAATTACGCATCGCGGTGCACGGTCAGGGCTGCCATCAGGGGGGTACTATGGGGACACTCTTCCAGAAAGTGCCTCACACCGCCTACCGGAGCCGCATTCTATACTCTGCGGAAGGCTGCGGGTCGCTCGCTGGCCTCTGCACACAGCAGCCTCCTTCAGGCCGACGTGACCTATGGGTCTCCTGCTATCTGCCGCCGCCCCCCAACACAGGACACAGCCATGGGTCCCCTGCTGCCCACCGCTCCCCACTCATAGGAAGCATCCGCTAGACACAGAGACAGACGCTAGAGGTACTAATGTGTGAAAAGCCCCTGCGCCACGTCATACATTTTTGCCATGCGCCTTTGGAGCGCACTGTCCTTATTTTTTGTATGTGTGTGGGTGTGTGGAGGGGGGCTGCACCAATTCCTTTTCTGGCACATGGCACCAAAATGTTTAGCAGGGGGCTGGGGCTGGTTGTTGGAGCAGGCTGTAACAATATTGTCTGCTGATTTTGTGTGACAGTGCAGGCTGTAATCAGTGGCGCAAGTAAGAGGGTATAGCGTAGTACGGCGTACCTTTAAAAAAAATATGTTGAAGGAACGCAGTAACACCTCATGCCCCCTCTGCTGTCACTTAGTTATATATATATTTTTTTATCAAATTGATGGCGCCGACCAGTGGGGTACAGGCAATATATCTGACTATTACCCCATTCTCACTGCTAGACAAATTCCCAGGTCAAGCATGCCAACCTGGTAACTTGCCTTTTAACACAGGTTTTCAGTGTAAACGGTTCAACCCGTGTCAAAATTCCTCGGTCTCTAACCCTGCTTTTTACCCGGGTAGGCCAACACTGTAAAAAAACCTGTGTTAAAGGCAAATTACCGGGTAGAACTGCTTCACCCGGGAATTAAAACCTGTGTTCTTCATGCTGGCAGTGTGAACACATTGTAAAATATTTTTGTGTAACAATATTTGTGTGTGTGTGTGTGTGTGTGTGTGTGTGTGTGTGTGTGTGTGTGTGTGTGTGTGTGTGTGTGTGTGTGTGTGTGTGTGTGTGTGTGTGTGTGTGTGTGTGTGTGTGGGGGGGGGGGGGGGCTATTTTGTCAGTCCCGGGCAACAATTTCTGATGGCTGTGTTGGGCACGGTGTCATTGGCCACAATAATCGCATGGGAGATAAAGTAATCGCATGGGAGATAAAGTAATGATCAGCTACATATCCCGGGATGATGCGACGTTGCTCTGACCCAGCTGTAGTACACCAACCATCGATGATTCATAATTATTGATGGTTTATGGTTGATGTAGAATACTTTTGCCAGTGAATGGGGAGAGACAGATGGCTTCCCTACATTGATTGCACAGCATAACCAAATAGGGTTTTCTATTTTTATAGAAATTATAGATTGTTAGCTTGCGAGCAGGGCCCTCCTACCTCCATGTCGGTTTGTTTAATCACTGCGCTATATAAGATACTGTAAATAAATAGATAGAAAAGGGATGACCATCGATTGCCAAAACCTTCGATGGTCATCAACAAAATGTCTTGCTCCCATCGATAATCACTTGCACTTCCGTCGTCAACATAGGTGAAGAACACGCTGATGACCATCCCAACCAATCATGGTCATTGCTAAATTGTAGTGGGCTAAAGGACCTTCCATGCCCAGGGGGCGGAGCAAGGCCGGGGCATCCCTTTAATAAGCGCACATATTAATTACACAGGTTCTTGACTGCTCATTATAGTCTGTAATGACAGTTGGTATGAACTCTGACAGCTCCCAACCATACCAACTGTCAGTACATCCTATGTGCAGTCAAGAACCTGTATAATTCATATTTGCGCTTATTAAAGGGATGCCCCGACCTTGCTCCTCCCCCTGCGCATGGAAGGTTATGGTTATGAGAATGGGGCAGGTGACTAACGTCGTGTGACGTCAGCTGCCCGCACTCAGCAGGCATTGGCCCGCCCGGCATTTTCATAGGGAAGCCTATCAAACACTGGGCGTTCCCATACTATTCTGCGTAGGAAAATCACATCGCATCGCATCGCATGGGCCATTTTAGGGCCATGCGATGTGCGATGCGATTTACCTATGTAATTTAATCATGGCTCTCTCATGTGATTTTTAATCACATGCGATCGCATGTCATTTTATAGGGTGTGTGATGACATGACATTATGTATACAATCATATGAGTGTCCCAAAAAATAGGTTTAATGCACCCCCCCACTATCCACGCCAACGCGAAGCGTGGCGAGGGGCGGCGGAACGCGTCCTCCGACTTTTTCATTACCCCACTATCCACGTCGGTGAGCGCAGAGCCACTGAGCCCGAAGCGTGGCGAGCGGACGCGGAATAAATGTAAAGTAATCGGCATCCCCTCGCGGGGCTCTCTGCGCTCGCCACGCTTCAGGCTCGGTGGCTCGCTGCGCTTGCCACACTATACAGAATCAACTCCACGCCGACGTGGATAGTGGGGTAATGAAAAAAGTCAGAGAACGCGTTCCTCCGCCGCTGGCCACACTTCGGGGTGGCGTGGATAGTAGGGGGGGGGGGGGGGTGCGTTAAATCTATTTTTGGGACATACAATCATATTATTGTATACCTAATTTCATGGCATCTCACACCCTATAAAATCGCATGCGATTTTGCGGGACATGCGGTGCAATATTGTGTAAAATAATAATAAAAAAATGACATAAAAAAAATCGCATCGCTTCGCATGCCGCTATAATGGCCCATGCGATGCGATGTGATGCGATTTCCCTGCGGTGCCGTACGTAGAATATCTGGGCGCCGTGCTAGGAAACAAGTTTTGATTAATTAAATGCACTTTGGTAAATATGGAAATGGTAAAGGGATGGATGTGTATCACATGAGAGGTGTATAATAGTAGGAGGTGGTGCTATGGAGGAATATAAACATATGGGGTGGGCGTGCTCCTTCACTATCAACTCCACCACTGGTTGCCTTTAGTAACCAGGATGACTAGATCTCTTGCTCCTCCCCTGTCACGTGAGAAGGTCCCTTAGCCCACTTGAATTTAGACCTAACCATACCGTTACCTGTCCGCCCGGGGGTGTTTATAAACTTTATATAACATGAGGGGGAGGGAACCCGCCTCCGCCTTCTACACACATCACCCGGAATCACCTCGACCGGCGGCTGTCACTCTTTGGTCACGTGAGTGGGGGGCGACCCCCGATTGGCCGGAATATAAGGCGGTGACGGAATGTCTCCTCACTGATTGGCCGGCGGACAGAGCGGTAATGGGATGGCGACTCTCCAATTGGCTAATTGCGCAGAGCTCTCCCTCCTGGAGATGAGATAAGAGCGGCCGCCCGGAGGCGGGGCAGCAACGGGGTCGCAGCAGTCAGACAGCGAGCATCATGTCGAAGGCGGTGTGCGTACTGCAGGGCTCCGGCGAGACCAAAGGCGTGGTGCACTTCCAGGAGGCAAGCATGGCCCTGTACCCGTGGAGCGCTGGCGGCTTAGCTGTGTGTCATGTCCCTGGTGGTGTATGGCAGCAGGACTACAAGTTCCAGCGTGCCCCTATGTTTGCTCTGTCCATTGGCATGTGACTGTGCCCCTTGCAGTGCCGCTGTGTGTAGTAGTATGTGCTGCTGCTGAGTTTGTGGCTGCTGGTGACATAACACCTCCTGCACTGTGTTGAGCCCTTGCCCCTCCCCTGGCACCCCTCCATGGGGGCTGAGTGGCAGCTATCAGGGTCCTGATGCACTCTAGTGTACCTGGCACTGGCAGGTGTTCTCCCTGCCACTAGCATGGGTTCCTGTGTATTGCTCACCTAACCGACCTCATTGCTGCAGAGCTATGCCATGTCCCAGCCTGTGCTGCAGGCCCTCAGCAGGGCATGACTCGTTGTGCTGCACATTGCTCTGCATCTTATCCCCCTCATTGCTGCAGAGCTCTGCCTAGACCTGTTGTGCTGCACATTGCTCTGCACTACCCCCCCCCCCCCATTGCTTCAGAGCTCTGCCATCACCTGTTGTGCTGCACATTGCACTGCACTGTATCCCCTCAACATTGCTGCAGAGCTCTGCCACGACATGTTGTGCTGCACATTGCTCTGCACCTCACCCCCCCTCATTACTGTAGAGCTCTGCCATGTCACAGTGCCGCCTGTTCTGCAGAACCCCTGCTGGGCCTCTAAGCTCTGCACTGAGACGTCACATAATGCCCTTTGGACTTGTCTGCCATCAGGTCACACACTGCCCTGGGGCGAATGAGTAACCTGGGACTTGTGCTACCCCGAGCTGTGGTGTAATGGGATACTGCTAAGTGCAGGTTTCTAGTGTCTATACTGTATTGTCTGTATCCCAGTGATAATTGCTGCCTTATATTCCTTTATAGTGGCTTTTACCACGTCTTCTCCTTGCATGCGCTGCTGTGTGTGTGGTATAGGCTGTCATGCATACAGTACATGCATGCAGTTCTCTCATTGGTAAGCTGTACTTGCATAATGCATAACTTAGTAGCTGGGTTACCTAACTAGTACAGCACGCACAATGCTGCCTGTGTACTTCTATTCAGTACAGGTCTGCGTTGCCACCTGTCAGATATCGGGTGTGCCTAAGGGATTGTCCTGCAGCGCCTGATGCATGCTGGTGGTGGAGTGTGTGGTTTGTGTAACAGTGACTCGGCACTTTTATTTTTTAAACTACTTGAATTGTCACTGTTTGCTTTAAACCACACATTTGCCCTGGCAGAGAGAACCACAATCCTACGTGGCCTATGCAGAATCCCTCCATACCCCACTGGCAGAGATACTGTGCAGTAGCGGGCATTCCGCTTCACTGCAAATGTTTTGTCTGATTAGCAATGTCAGATGTGCGTGCCATGCTTCCAGTCTGTCTGTGATGTCACTCTAGGCCCTCAGTGTGGACTCTGAATACAAGATGCAACTTCAGCATGTGCTGTAGCGCAGCGTAAGTGTGTGGTTCCTGCTAAGGCTGACAGTCCTGGGTAATAATGTGGAATAGCAGTTATAACATACATATAACTTACATTACAGGAGTGTTAGCTATTAAGCAGCAGCTGTGTTCTGTTAGTAAAACTGGGTAAAGTGTTGTAGCGGGAGTCAGTTCATCACCAATATAAGTGATCCTGGTTACTAATCTAATCCAGACTGTAGTTAAGCAGATGACTGAAATCACATGGATAAAGGGAAGATTCAGTTGTCACGTGCTGTTTTCTGATTCTGCTGGGACACAAGCTGTCACATTACCCAGAGGTGGCCAAACCGGACCGGCACTGTGGTAGATGGGCTGATCACTGTGCCGTGCCCCCCCCCCCAGGCCAGAAGTAACCACTGCACCAAACCTGCCTTTCCGGTTAGGGTTACATAGTAGTAGTAGTAGTAGTAGTAGGATCTTTATACGGCACTGTGGTCACTGTATGGTCATATGTAAAATCATAGCTGCTGATCTAGCTGTGAGTCTGTAAATAACTTCTATACCTAGAATGTACCCCGATAGCAATGTACCACCTGCCCATAGATTACATTGGTGCTGTTACAGAATATGTAATCTGTAACTGGACTGTGGAGCAAACACTGCATGTCCGGCTTATTCCAGCACCAGGGATGTGAACCTTGTATGTTGGCTGAACACTATTGGGCTGGGAGTGGCTTTGGACAGCATGCCAAAGGTTGTGCCACTTCCCACTAGGGATCTTGTATAAGTGTCAGTTTGGGCATGGTAAATGAAGCTGTGCTGAGGGGTTTCTGATCTGCCATGTTGAAGTGACACGTGAGGTAGGGGGTTCATGGCGCCATGCAGTCCTAGAAATGGATTATTGGTCATTATTGTACATTCTAGCACCTTTTCAGTTCTTTCCTGCCTGGGGTTGTTGGAGTCTGCAGTGGTGCTTCTAACACAGTATGATCTGTATTTCAGCAAAGATACAGATGAAGCTGTGCTAGAAGCACCACATTAGTGACATACCAGGCGGGTAAGAGGAACTGCACTGATTTTGAAAGGAGCAGGGTGCTAGAATGATTATGGAAGATAAGTGTCAGAGACCAGGGGTGTCTGGCACTTTAAGAAGCGCAATCCTGCTCAGTAATTTGAATGTCCTCACAGTATTTAGTACAAAGTATAAATCATTTATTTAAAATAGCACATAATGGAAACAACTTCCATAGAACAACAATTACAATTTTGCACAATATAACATACAGACAAGACAGACAACATATAACATATAACATATAATAAAAGCTGGAATTAGCTGGGATTGCCGTTTTTTTCAGTCAATCAATTAGAGCATATATGAGGCTTGTATATTGATTCTATTAGAGGCAGTGAATTTCTCATTTACCAGTCCTGCATATACTTAGATCCTTTGGTAGTTGCGCTTTCAGTGGTGGGATAACCTCAGGTCAGTCTCTCAGTTGATTTACCAGAATTGCACTCCGGAAAAGGCTGTTTGGGGACCTTTCTCCTGCTGGACCAGCCAGCTAGATGGTTAATTGTATTCCACAGGTAACGCGCTGACAGGATACAATGCAGGACCAGCAGCATGTAGGGCTCAAAAACTCGTTTCTCCGCCTGTTACAGCAATCCCAGCTATTTCCAGCTTTTATTATATGTTATATGTTGTCTGTCTTGTCTGTATGTTATATTGTGCACAATTGTAATTAATTGTTGTTCTATGGAAGGTTTCCATTATGTGCTATTTTAAATAAATGATTTATACTTTGTACTAAATACTGTAAGGACATTCAAATTACTGAGCAGGATTGCGGATTCACCAGGGGTGGTCTCTGACACTTATTTTCCATGTTCTACTTCTAAAAGGGACCAGCACTCCCTAAATAAGAAGCAGCAAAATCCTGCACAGTTAAAGTGGATACCATACTAAGTGGCTGATTGATCTTTTTTGAACTTTTTGCTGTTATATATTGAATGTGGAACAAATAATTAATTTACTAACCAATCGAGAATTAAGATCTAGCACGACTAGCGCTACAGAGTGACCCTAGGGTTACTATCTTTGTTTGCTAGAATGACTACCCATTAACCTTCTGCATACGTATTTTGGCTAGACCTGGTCACCTGACTATATCCTATATTCCATAGAAGATGACTGTTTTCCCTCACTGTTTTCAGGAAGGGGATCACGTTGTTGTAACCGGTAAAATCTCTGGATTGACTGATGGGAATCATGGCTTTCATATCCATGTCTATGGTGATAACACTAATGGTAAGTATTGGTACACTGAATACAGCTGCATGCCTGTAGATGCTATTTACCTAAATGTGTGGGTGGGTATCTAGCTATCCTCCCCTGCAGCAGTTTGTTGTGTTTGCTTTAGAATCAAAGTGGTGTTTAAGTAAACCTGTCCCTTACAGTGCAGGCTGCCATTTTGTGGGTGATATCAGTATTCACCCTGTCACTTTGCAAGAAACCAGTGACTCCTGCCCAATACTCGTCACCAGTCTGATCCTAGTGCATGGATGGTCAAGTCTTGTGAATATATGGTCCATGCAAAAATGGCTTCCTTAGCTGCGCAAGTTAATAAGCCATTTTAAGAAGGGCCTGTTTACGTCTTGTCCTTACCCGGCAGCCATTGATATGGTACATTTGGCACAGATTGTATGACCTGTTTGCTTCTTGGATTTTTCAGAACTAAATAGAACTGTGCATTTGTATCCGCAGGCTGTATGAGCGCAGGTCCACACTTCAACCCGTATAACAAGACCCATGGTGGGCCAAGCGATGTGGAAAGGTAATTGCTAGTCTTATACTGTAGATGCTTGTGGGGCTCAAAATGCTCAGTGTCACCTGGTCCCTCATTGGCTTAAATGCTGTAGGTCAAGCTATGTAACCATGGAAACTGCCATCTTGTAGGCGGAGCCAGTACTCGTGAGATGCCAGCCACTGGCTGGTAACCTCACTCATGCATGTGATGTCACTAGCTTCTAGTGATCTTATTGGCTGTGTACTTGATCACTGATGCTGTCCATACTGGCTGCCACCTTTGTGTGCATGGTGGGCTAACACACTAAGCTGGCAGTGCCCAAGGGTGTGGGTATGATCTTTAACAAAGGAAGGAAAGACTAGAATAGGGGGTAGGCAATGTGTGGGACTACACCTCCCAGCATGCCCTTAGTCTTTCTGTTAGAGAATGCTTCACCTGGCAGGGCAGGCTGGGATGTGTGGTTCCACAGTAGGTGGCGTAGCACTAGTTGCCTACCTTTCCCCTGGGCTACAGCATCTCATTATATACAATGGGAAAACGTGCTTGGGTTTGATCCATCTTTAACCTTTTCTGTCTCCCTCAGACACGTTGGGGACCTTGGAAATGTCGTCGCCACTGATGGAGTGGCTGAATTTAAACTGACCGACAAGATGATAAAGCTGAATGGGCCGGACTCTGTTGTAGGACGCACAGCGGTGGTGAGTACTGCTCATGTAATGTTCATACCTTTGCCACCCAGGTCTCACACGGCCTGTTCCAAAATGTGCGCATCAGCACCTCTTTCATTAGAGCAATATGAGATTCTAAGGTCACAGGACAGTGTATCAGAAGATGCTATAGCTGGCCTTGTAGAAAACATGTCCCCTGTGAGTATAGCGGCTTGCATGAGGCAGGGTCATGTGACAGTGGAAGGAGCGGAGTACCACACTACCATTGAGCACAGTGCTGGGGTGCCTCTGGTCCCTGCATCTGTTCCAGTGTTTAGTCTAGACGGGGCTACAAAGTACCACCATGTTTGATGGATGTCATTTTATTAATGATGTTCCTACAAGTCAGTGTCTCTCTGGGTCAGTAACTACTGCCCTGCTGCCTTCCAATACGGTCAAGTGGTTCCAGAAGCTCATCTTCTGAGGATGAGACCAGTGGTGGTCCAGGCACTGCTAACATACGCCGCGCACATTGGAGAAAGCTTTAGACTTCCCCAGTGTCTAAGGGCCCATGCTTGGGTAGTGGGATGGATATTGTTTACTTGAACTTGCTTTGTACTACACTGTTCTTCTGACTGGTACATGTGACTGATTACAGTGCTTTAGCAGGGGTACCATATTTGCTTATGGTACCAGTCTGTTTGTGATGAGCTGCTGTGGCACCTCGTAGCTGGCAAGTTCCTCCTATTGGTGAGAACTGGCCCAAAACAAGCTGGCAAGCAATGGTGGGTTTCCCACTAGGCGTGAGGCACAGGCCTCTAGTAGTGGCACTTGCTGGGGGAGGGTGTAGTATGCTCTCTTGCATGAGAGCTCTGGTGGCTAATAGGCACACAGGGTTACAATCTATGTTCCATACCTCATGTACATGCGCACAGACATTCTATGGTTAACTATGTTGGGAGCCAGTTAAACTACCTGTATATTTTGGATTGTGGGAGGAAATCCACACAAGCACGGGGAGAATATACAAACCTTGCACAGATAGAGCCATGGTGGGAATGGAACCCATGACCTCAGCGCTGTGAGGCAGTAATGCTAACCATTACACCGTCCGTACTGCCCCCACCATGAGGGTTACATGAGGGCAGCCCAACCTCTAAATTTACCCCTACCAGCACGTCTCCAAAGGACAGTGGCCTCATTCTGTCTGAAGAACTAGCTTTGCACACGGTGTATTCTATCACTGCCATGCATAGTTCTGCACATCACCTTCTGGTGCAGATAGGGCAAAATGATGTAGTATGGACATTCTGCACAATTACTATATAACAGCACCTCTGGGCTGGGATCATGGCTATACTGTGGTACTTGAAGCTGCGTGTGTCTGGTTCTGAAATGATTACAGCTTTTTTTTTACGCCACCGCTTTCCTTGCACCCATCTTGCATAAAGTACAAATCTGGAAAGCAGATACCGATATATTGGGTATTGCTGTACTGTGTGCTGCCTCCTGCTGGCCAGTTTCTGAAACTGCTACTTCTGCATTGTGTAACATGTACCCTTTCCTAATTCTGTTTCATCCAGGTCCATGAGAAAGAGGATGACCTGGGAAAAGGTGGTAACAGCGAGAGTCTGGTGACTGGGAACGCAGGAGGGCGTCTGGCCTGTGGAGTCATTGGCATCTGCCCATGAATCTAAATCGCTGCAGTCTGGCATTACCCAGTCCTATCTGACGCAGTCGCCCAAATCTGTTATGTGAACCTGTAGTTCCCGATGACTATCGCATCCCCAGTTCTCAGCCACTGTTGCATTATCATTTTTGTTATAAAATACTGTTGAAACTGTTTTGCTGCCTGTGCTCATTTGTTGTAGTGACTAGTGTATTCTGGACAATGGCCTCATAGATATTTCGTCCATTATATCGTCAATTAATAGGAAAATTGATCTAGAAGTCAGTTCTCTCATCATTGTAAAGATGAGACAACTGCTGAAACGGGATTGATCTATTACATGGGAAATCCTTTTGGAAACGTAAGAAAATCCACTGGTTGCTACTAGTGTCAACTTTAGTTATGGTATATATTGCTACTATGCTCGGGAGGCAGTGGAGTTCTTTGCTACCTGGCAGTGCAATAATAACACTACACTCAGTTATGTGGGCATTTAATTCAGCATAATGCTAATGATTGGATGACCTCCAAATACTTCTATGGCCTAAACGAGAGGTTCCCAATCTTTCTTGAATCAGGGCAGAGGCAGAACTCTGGGAGGCAATGGAGTCATCTGCCGCCGGGCTCCTGCTCTCAAGGGGGCACCTCTCAACCACAGCCAGTTGAAATCCATTAATTGAAAGCCATCAAATACACTTCTGTGGCTGAGTTCTCATATCTCATATATATATATATATATAATGTTTTTGGGGGGGGGGGGGCACCAATATTCATCTTGCCTCCGGGCAGCTGGGATGAACTTCCGCCACTGAATCAGGGTACCCTAGAGTATCACTCTAGCCCCTGCCCCACCCACAAATGTAGAAACCACATATAAAAGGAAGTACATTGTGATCCTTGGGGATCAGTTATATGGTAAAGGGCATGAGTTGCTTCTGTTTGTACACATAGTTTATGATTGGAAGCCCCCAGCACTGGTTTTGACCAAAAATAATTGACTATAAATAACTTGAATCCTGGACCACCAACCTGAGGCACCCCATGCAGCTACAGCACAGTTTTGGAACCTCTGGCCTAAACTATTTATGCTGTGGGACTGGTTAGAATTCAGGATTATTTGTAGTGCTGTGACTCAAGTGGGTTTCCAAATAGCACCTAACTCACCTCTCTGACAGCGATGGGAAATGGCATAGACTAGTGGGTGCCAAAAATACAAGCACCCTGGAAGGAAATTTGGGGCCCTACAATAAAGGGTAGCTTCTACTCTGATACTTCCAATGTTTCATTCATATAGAAATCATCTGGTGCAAATAATCGCCCATTTCACTAGATTTTGGTGCATTTCAGCAAAAATAGCTGAGTAATATTTGAAAAAATAAAAACATTTGTGATACTGGCGAATGATCTTTAATCCATAAACAGCAAATGTGATTGTTTATGTAAGTAAACTCTATTCTGCAATGGGTCTCATACACTTAAGTTTAATCAGGGTAAAGCCTCATTTTCCTAATGACTGCATCAGGTCATCCACAAAATTCAACTTGTTTTGAAATCGCTCAGTGTTTTCTGTTTTCATCAGCGACGGTCGCTGATGAAAATGACTTACTGCCGGGAGAAGAGGCAGGGGAAGTCGCTGGTTCTCCGACCAGTGACCATTAGGGGGCTGAAAATGGGAGGGTGCACCCTCCAATCTCTGGCAATATGGTCGCTTAGCGATTTTTATGCTTGTTTGTACGCACCTTTAGGCAGTCTGATGTAGGGTTTGAATAAAAGCTTTCCTCGCACCTTCACAGAAGAACTTTCAGCACTGGTTCAGTTATTACTGGGAGCCCTCTGTCCGGAGAAGGAGCACATGACAGTTCTATACGAACATAAGCAGCTGCTTCACAAGAACAAAAGAGAAATGCCACCAGTTTCCATAGGCTCATTTTTATTTATAATTTACAATTAATTTTCAGTCTTTAAAAGGAAAAAAACAAAAAACTACCGTACAGGTACAATAACAGACCATCTATGTACTTGTTTCGTTGTAGATGAAATTTAGCAAGCTTTATCTTCAGAAAAATACTAATTGTATGTAAAAACCAGTATATACCATTTCTTTCTTCAATCATAAATGTCATGTTTGCACATTGCTGTAAATATTTGTACAAGAAACATGGAAAGCTGACTTGGGAATAGGGTTGCATGGAAAACATAATATTTTAAAGGCCACCTAAACCTAGAGGTTGTATTGCTATGCTTACAGGTATTTCATACTGAGTTTGGCAGTGACTGGGCACAAGCTCCTGTTATCAGCTAGTTCTGACAGTGGCCCATCAGAGCTTATATACCTTTGGCCCACCAGCTTTTGTTGAACTACACATTCCAGCATGGCCTGCAACAGTTTTAGCATTGCTAAATAGCAAAACTAGCAGGGAATGGTGTAGTTCACCAACAGCTGGAGAGATACTGATGTACAGACATCTGTTGTGTACAGGGTGGTGTTCGTTGCGGTGATCACAAACTCCCTATATGAATTCAGCTTTTTATCCACACGCCTGTACATCTGCCACACTCCATGTAGTAAAGTAAGAGTCATAGATCTGTATAGAGCAGGGGTGTGCAAACCGGTCCTCAAGCTGTACCGGTTCATGTTTTTCAAATCACCTAACTGGTGCACAGCTGTAGTCATTACTAACTGTCACATTTCCCAGGTCACCTAGCTGGTGCACAGCTGCAGTCATTACTAACTGTCACATTCCCCAGATCACCTAGCTGGTGCACAGCTGTAGTCATTACTAACTGTCACATTCCCCAGATCACCTAGCTGGTGCACAGCTGCAGTCATTACTAACTGTCACATTTCCCAGGTCACCTAGCTGGTGCACAGCTGTAGTCATTACTAACTGTCATTCCCCAGATCACCTAGCTGGTGCACAGCTGTAGTAATTACTAACTCACATTTTCATACATGCTGCATTCATTCCTACTATAGATCCACAGGTTGCTTGAGACACATGAACTGTTAATAGTACTTGAGGACAGGTTTGGCCTGCTGTAGATCTCTATACCAGGACTGGCCACACCTGTCCTCAAGATCTACCAACAGTTCATGTGCCTCAGGCAACCTGAAAATGTGAGTTATACTGGGTACACACCTAGTTTTATCTGTCCAATCTATCTGGTGGGAACAAATATTTGGCAATGTATGGGAGCGTATGAGACTCGACCTTTTGCTCCCAAATGCTGGAAAAACAAACAATAGTAATTATACAGATACATGAAAGTCATTTGATTTCTTGGTACTTATATATTAGCCGGGCGCCCGGCTACGCTACTTTGACAATGTAGCTTAGGCTACGTTGTCAGCGTAGCCGGACACCCGGCTAATCTGCCTTTGTACTTACTGGGTGGCAGGCGGGGCACCGAAGGGCAGGCGGCGATCCGTGGCGACACATCAGTCCGACGGTGAAGGGTGGGCGGCACATCACTCCGGCGTACATAATTCAGCGCACTGCCGCTGGGGGAGCATCACATGGTTTCCCTGCTCCCCCAGCGGCACTACGCTAACTGCGTACATCAGGGAGCTGACATCGGGGCTCACACAAGAGGGGGAGCGCAACGCTGCTGCCGGGGATATCTAAGTATAAAGCACCACACACACACACATCATATCCCCATTATCCACGTGGGCGTGGAGTTAATTTTATAAAGTGTGGCGAGTCACTGAGCCCGAAGCGTGGTGAGCGCAGCGAGCCCAGCATATCCACATCCGCTCGCCACACTTTATAAAATTAACTCCACACTCACGTGGATAATGGGGAGGGGGTATGACGTGGATAGTGGGGATATGATCCATTATATATTAGCATAGCTCCAACTACGTAAATTACGCCATTTACGTAGCCAGCATAGTGGTGTATTGGTATTCTCAATACACCACTACGCAAATTACGTAATGGGCTCCCTGCTATTACATAAGTACAGATTTCTTATTAAAATTGAACAATATTTTTTATCCATTTTCCAGTGTTTGGGAGCAATTGATTAATCATCATTTTCTCCCATAAATTTCCAGGTTTTGTTCCCACCAGACAGATTAATCTTTGTGTGTGTACCCAGCTTTTGTAACGACTACAGCTGTGTACCAGCTAGGTGACCTGGGGAATGTGCCAGTTGGTAACGACTACAGCTGTGTACCAGCTAGGTGATCTGGGGAATGGGACAGTTAGTATCGGCTACAGCTGTGCACCAGCTAGGTGATTTGGGTCATGTGACAGTTAGTAATGACTACAGCTGTGCACCAGCTAGGTGATCTGTGGAATGTGACAGTTAGTAATGACTACAGCTGTGCACCAGCTAGGTGATTTGGACAACATGGACCGTTGGTAGAGCTCGAGGACCGGTTTGGCCACCCCTGTCCTATTGTCTAGATAGGCAGTCAATAGGTAGACAAAGTCAATATGAGATTTTGTCAATATTTCTGTGTTCATGTAAACATGTACCTCTAATTTGTGTAATGCATACTCGCGCTTGGCTTGCATTGCTTTGGGCCACAACTTTACCATTGTCAACGGTAATCCATGCGGATGGGACAGTGTGCAAAGTGAGGCGCCAGGCCGGAAGCATGGCAAGCAAAAGCGCTACACTAATTGGGGGTCCATATTGACAGTTGCCTACACAGACACCAGAAAATTTAGGAAAATGTCATGTCAACCTTTGTCGACCTTTGGACTATCTACACATAGTCTATATAATAATCCACCCCCTTAGAGGCAGAGTGTCCGTCCGTCCCCTGATTTGATTCATGGGGTGACATGACGGATGTGTGTGTGCGTGGATAAGAGATACAAGGAGTTAATGCTACATTTGTACTCTTGCAATAAACCATCCTGAATTAGCAGAGCTGCAGAAACCACACCCTCACGGCTCTGGGCAGACCGTCCCCTGCAGTTCGGATATGCGCCAATACTCAGACGTTTGCATGTAATCTCCAGAATATGGAGTTCGCTCACAGAGTGGCCTGGACAAAGCGCATTGACAACCTGTCATCTTTAAGAAGTAACCGTCAGAACTCCAACAATCATTGGGCTACAGAGTCAGCAGCCGTGCGCTGTTCCTGATCGATTTACACACAACATTAAATATTTTACATATCGTTGTTCATTTAACGCCCAAGGACGGAGTTGACTGTATGGCACAGGACCGCCCACTAGTTTCAGGAATACATGTTAAGATGAGCAGAAAAATAGAAAAAAAATATTATAGGCCATTGAGCATCTTACAAAAAATGACATGAGAAAAAACTCATAGGTCACGGCTGGGCTAAAAATGACGAGAACTACTTGAAAATGTATTGTTTTCCCAACTTTGTCCAAACTCTAGAAATAAAGAAATTAATTTTCTGGACTTTTTACTGATCAGTAGCAATGGTCATTAAAGCAAATACAGGTTGAGTAACCCATATCCTGATATCTGTTATCCAAATTATTCCTGAAAACCATCGTTTATGAAATGTACGTTTTTTGTTTTTGCTAAAAGCACTACAGGGCACATGGGGCACAACTGGGCACATGGGGCGCAACTGGCACTACTGGGCACATGGGGCGCAACTGGCACTACTGGGCACATGGGGCGCAACTGGCACTACTGGGCACATGGGGCGCAACTGGCACTACTGGGCACATGGGGCGCAACTGGCACTACTGGGCACATGGGGCGCAACTGGCACTACTGGGCACATGGGGCGCAACTGGCACTACTGGGCACATGGGGCGCAACTGGCACTACTGGGCACATGGCGCGCAACTGGCACTACTGGCGACATGGCGCGCAACTGCCACTACTGGCGACATGGCGCGCAACTGCCACTACTGGCGACATGGCGCGCAACTGCCACTACTGGCGACATGGCGCGCAACTGCCACTACTGGCGACATGGCGCGCAACTGCCACTACTGGCGACATGGCGCGCAACTGCCACTACTGGCGACATGGCGTGCAACTGGCACTACTGGCGACATGGAGCGCAACTGGCACTACTGGGGACATGGAGCGCAACTGGCACTATAGGGCACATGTGTAACTGGCACTACAGGCGACATGGAGGATAACTGGCACTACAGGCGACATGGAGCATAACTGGCACTACAGGCGACATGGGGCATAACTGGCACTACAGGCGACATGGGGCATAACTGGCACTACTGGTGACATGGGGCACAACTGGCACTACTGGGAAAATGGAGCGTAACTGGCACTACAGGGCACATGGAGCGTAACTGGCACTACAGGGCACATGGAGCGTAACTGGCACTACAGGGCACATGGAGCTTAACTGGCACTACAGGGCACATGGAGCGTAACTGGCACTACAGGGCACATGGGGTGCAACTGGCACATGGGGCGCAACTGGCACTACTGGGCACATGGGGCACAACTGGCACTACTGGGGACATGGGGCACAACTGGCACTACTGGGGACATGGAGCGTAACTGGCACTACAGGGCACATGGAGCGTAACTGGCACTACAGGGCACATGGAGCGTAAACGGCACTACAGGGCACATGGAGCGTAACTGGCACTACTGGCGACATGGGGCACAACTGGCGACATGGGGCACAACTGGCACTACTGGCGACATGGGGCACAACTGGCACTACTGGGGACATGATGCGCAACTGGCACTACTGGCGACATGGGGCACAACTGGCGACATGGGGCACAACTGGCACTACTGGCGACATGGGGCACAACTGGCACTACTGGGGACATGATGCGCAACTGGCACTACTGGGGACATGATACGCAACTGCCACTACTGGGGACATGATGTGCAACTGCCACTACTGGGGACATGATGCGCAACTGCCACTACTGGGGACATGATGCGCAACTGGCGACATGATGCGCTACTGGGGACATGATGCACAACTGGCACATGATGCGCAACTGCCACTACTGGGGACATGGAGCGTAACTGGCACTACAGGCAATATAGGGCATAACTGGCACTACTGGGGACATGATGCGCAACTGGGGACATGGGGCACAACTGGCACTACTCGGGACATGATGCGCAACTGGCACTACTGGGGACATGAAGCACTACTAGGGACATGAAGCGTAACTGGCACTACTGGGGAAATGATGTGTAACTGGCACTACTGGGGACATGATGTGTAACTGGCACTACTGGGGACATGATGTGTAACTGGCACTACTGGGGATATGATGTGTAACTGGCACTACTGGGGACATAATGTGTAACTGGCACTAAATATGTGCAACAATATTGTTGCTCAGTGTTTGAGATACATAAACTTGGTTTTATGTTTTGAAGAAGTGTTTCATGCACAAATAAAACATGTGTGTATTTCATGTGTTTATAGAACATAAATGTTGTTGTGTTGGCAAATGAGTCCCATCCTCAAGATAACTCATTGAAATAGAAAAATATTCCAAAATACGAAATAATCCGTTATCCAAAATGCTTAAGGCCGTGAGCATTTTGGATAAGGGTTACTCAACCTGTATTGCCTTTTCTAATACATGAATAAATAGTCTATAAGAGCACATGTGGCTCAGTATACTTTTGTGTTCCAAAAATATATATTTCAAACCTCGTTGTATAAAACTAAAAGCTAAACACCAATACAGCAAAAAACTAAATTTGATCTCTACAAACTAAATTTTCAATAACCCAACTCACCCCTTACAGTGTTCAACCTGGATGAATACTAAGCCAAACCTAAATAATTCATTTCCCTCGCCCCCCAGGACTAAAAATGACACAAAAATTGTTACGAAAATAGAGTTTATTAAAAACACACTACTAATTTTTTTTCTCTCCAAGAGCTTAAAATGTGTTTTTGTTGATCTCCCATAAAAAAAAAAAAAAAAAAAAAAAATCTAGAAACTGTTACCTTATTAAACCAGGTAATTCAAAAGTTACAGCAAAACAAGGGAGGCTTATATTTATCTTACTTTTAATATGATGTTGAAAGCATTTCGTAACCATTTTAAATAGAAGGAAAGCCAATTAGTTTACAATTCTTAAGAAACTATACCGAGAGATGGCAATTAGAAGCAAATATTTTACAGCAAAATGTACAAGTCTGAAGCTCTGCCCAAGATTCCACCCCAAGTCTCATTTGGCAGTTTCTGATTTAGACCCAGATTCCTTTTCCGCAGGGGCAGCTGGTGAGGCAAGCTTGGGTGTCTTCACTTCAGCAGGCTTGGGTGTCTTCACTTCAGCAGGCTTTTGCTCTGAAGAATCAGGTTTCTCTTTACTAGGCTCAGGAACAGGATTTTCAGGTTTTTCCTTTTTACCACTTGCAGGCTCGTGGTTTTCGATCAGATTGTGTTTTCGGCTATCAGGGAGATCCAGTAGTCCTCTACGAGGCTCCCTTTCTCGTCCACTTGACCATCTGGTTCTCTCCTCAGAGTCCCTAAGCCGGTCACGTTCAGGGCTTCCTCTACTCCAAGTTCTTCTACCACGCCCTGGCCGTTCGTGGTCTCGTTCATCAAAACGGTTGCCAAAGTGTTCCCGCTCATCTTCATTACGGCTTCCGAATGATCTCCTTCCAAACCGCTCTCTCTCCGGATTAAAACCTTGCCTATCGTTCCTATCAGGGTGAAACCCTTGCCTTTCGGGATTAAAGCCTGGTCTTTCAGACGGAAATCCTTGCCTGTCAGGTCTAAAGCCTTGCCTATCAGGATTGAATCCTGGCCTATCAGGATTGAATCCTGGCCTATCAGGATTGAATCCAGGCCTATCAGGATTGAATCCAGGCCTATCAGGATTGAATCCAGGCCTGTCAGCGTTGAATTCAGGCTCCTCATCAATCTCAGCATTAAATTCAGGTTCCTCATCTACCTCAGGGATAAATTCAGGCTCCTCATCTATCTCAGGATTAAATCCATCACCTGCCTCAGGATTAAACCTGAGCCTCTCATTTCGGTCTGGATTAAAGCCATGCCTATCCCCTCTGTCAGGATTAAATCCATGCCTATCATTTCTAAATGACCTACCTCCTCTCTCTTCTGGACCCCCCTGTCTTCCAAAGTGGCCCTGAGGTGGAAAAGGACCTCTAATTCCATGAGGTGGTGGCCTACCATAACCACCAGGCCCAGGAGGAGGACCTCTGTGTGCCATGTGGGGAGGCATTTGTCTATGTGACACTCCGGGAAATCTTTGCATGTGAGGTGGGGGGACTCCAGGTGGTCTTTGCAGTGGTATTAATCCTGGTCTTGCTCCTAAAAGACCCGTTGATGGACTCTGCAATCCCATTAAAGGACTTGGTGGGCCTCCTGCTGTGTGCCCCTGAGGGGGACCTGCCTGAGGACCTTGGTGTGGACCAGGGCCTCCGTAATGTGGGCCAGGACCTCCATAATGTGGGCCAGGCCCTCCTTGGTGTGGGCCAGGCCCTCCTTGGTGTGGGCCAGGACCTCCTTGGTGTGGGCCAGGCCCTCCTTGGTGTGGGCCAGGACCTCCTTGGTGTGGGCCAGGCCCTCCTTGGTAGGGGCCAGGCCCTCCTTGGTAGGGGCCAGGCCCTCCTTGGTAGGGGCCAGGCCCTCCTTGGTAGGGGCCAGGCCCTCCTTGGTAGGGGCCAGGTCCTCCATGGTGCGGGCCAGGACCTCCATGGTGCGGGCCAGGACCGCCATGGTGCGGGCCAGGACCGCCTTGGTGCGGGCCAGGACCGCCTTGGTGCGGGCCAGGGTCAGGACCGCCTTGGTGAGGGCCAGGGTCAGGACCGCCTTGGTGAGGGCCAGGGTCAGGACCGCCTTGGTGAGGGCCAGGGTCAGGACCGCCTTGATGTGGGCCTGGACCTCCTTGGTCTGGACCAGGGCCTGGACTTCCTTGGTGTGGTGAAGAGGGACCCTGGGGAGGACCAGATGGACCAGGAGGACCTTGATTTTGCCCTTGGGATAAACTTGGCGGGCCCTGGGATAGCCCTGGAGGAGCTCCTGTCTGAGATCCTTGGGATGGACCACCATGTGAAGAACCTACAATAAAAAAAGAAAAAGATTACCAGATGTAAAATAAAAAGGCATAAAATAAAACAAGATTCTTAATCAAACTTTAAACCATAAGAAAAATAGTTACTTAGAAAATGTTGATACTAATTTGAAAATTAAGAAAAAAAACAAAACAAGCATGTCATTAACAGAACCTTTGGAACTATACATTCTAAAGTGAGTTATGAGCAAACGTTTCAAAGATTGTGGCATGCAGTTGGCCATGATCTCCTATACTAGGGGTGGGCAATAAGCGCCCTCCAGCTGTTGAGTAACTACACATCCCAGCATGCCTTACATCAGTTTCAGCATGGTCAAATAGCAAACCTAAGGCAAAGCATGCTGGGATGTATAGTACATCAACAGCTGACAGGCTGCTTATTACCCACCCCTGTCCTATACCTTAGCTCACACCAAATACTTTGCGGTAAATTAAAATGTTATTTTAAACATAGGGATTCAGGAATGCACAGAACATTTGCTGCGCAGATGGTACAATTTGCAGAACCAGTTACTGCACCCAAACCACCATTACGCAGATGTTGTAGAAAATCCTGTAACAAAAGGTACTGCACTGCCCATAAAAAGATACTGGTCTGCTTTAAGTCACCATTTTTTAAAATGTGTCAATTTCAGGACTTTCCCGACACTCGGTACATTGAATACAGACCGTCGATGTACTGTCAGAAGCCATCGAAAACGACTGGGATTCCGACTGTTGGGAAGTCCTAACAGTCAGGATCAAGAATTGAATACCCCCTCTGAGTGCTTGCTATATTATAATACACACACACACACACACAGGTAAATTTACTAAGATGAGAGTTCTCTTAAAGATGGGATGTTGCCCCTAGCAACCAGAGTCTACTTCTTTATTTAGCACCTTCTAGAAGAGAATAGATATAATCTGATTGGTTGGTATGGACATCATCCGAGCTTCAATAGAACTCCCATCTTAGTAAAATTACCCCACAGAGCTTGTTTGAACAGACAAGTGGTTGTGTTGCTCGTAGCAACCAGATTCTAGCCATCATTTAATATAGATAAGTACATAAAGTCTCTTATTTTATTATTTCCTCCTTTTGTAGAGTGCAACGGAATATGCTGCGCTATATAAGAAACTGTTAATAAATAAATAATTTCATGTATACAGTATAGTGTCTTTACAAATAATGACGTCAATAAAACTTAGAACACATTATCTGCGCAGAGAACGGCTTAGGACTCAGTCACTGTGGAGGGAGTTTTTGAACAAAATGACATTGTTAGTTCATCAAAATTATGGCTCTGGAGTGCCCTTTTTATGGGGTTTTTGGTGCCATTTTTTATTTCATCAAATGGACTCCAAAACTAGTGAATGTTCCCTTTGCAGAGTTCTCTTTAAACTCCTCACCACCACCTATAAGGCTCTCTCCTCCCCCACCGCTCCTTACCTATCACCGATCTTCACTGATCTCTATCCACACTCCCTCCCGTCCTCTTCACTCCACCGCCTGACCTCTCACCTAATCATCTCCTCCCACTCCAGTGTCCAAGACTTCTCTGGCGCTGCCCCCCTGCACTGGAACAACCTCCCGCCACCCATCAGGCTTTCCGATTCCCTTACCTCCTTCAAGCACTCCCTCAAAACCCACTACTTCCGACTAGCCTATCCCTCCTCCTCCTAACCTCTTTCGCTCATCCTATCCTGCCTACCCTACCCCTCCATCTGTTCCCATCCTTCCTACTTAGCCTATTGTTTTTCGTTCGTCCACCCACCTCTTTTTAGTCTGTTAACTCTTATGAGTAGGGCCCTCGTTCCTCACGTACTCACCCTACCTCTTTACCTCACCTGTGCTCCTGTCCTGTTCTTCCCTTCCTCTACTTCATCCAGTCTCCTCGACAACTTCGACACCTACTTCAGAACTGATGCTGATTTTAGTTCTACCATCTATTCCCCTATTTATGCTGTATTTTATCAACACAGACTGTACGTTACCTTGTAATTAGTTTTTTTGTTTGCTATGTACGGCGCTGCGGACACTTTGTGGCGCCTTATAAATAAACTAACTACTACTACTTGCATGGCTCACTTGGACTAACATTCCCAATGGTAATCCGCATGGATGGCATAGTACGAAAAAGAGTCTTAAAAAAAAAAAACCCAACAAAACAAACTCTCTCACGTGCCAACCATGTGACAGGATGCCTCCGAAACATCTAGTACTGGAATTAAAAAGTTACATAAAATACAGTTATTAGCCCTGGGAATGTTTGTGAAGACGGGATATACAAATCCAGCACTGAGTGACTAGGAGTAGGTGGTTTAATGATACATTCAGCTGTTACGCAGCCTGGTTTACCATTCATCTATTTCCATTTTACATCCATCAGTCGGATGATTGTCAGCTTTGGAAGCAAAGTGGTTAGCAAATATACCGTGTTTCCCCGATAATAAGACACTGTCTTATTTATTTTTTTTTCACTCAAAAAAGACCATAGGTCTTATTTTCGGGGAGGGCTTATTTTAAAAATGCCCCAGTGCTCCTTTAAAACATGCCCCAGTCCACCATCTCAAAATTGAACCCAGTCATCCATCTTCCACATGCCCCCACATTCTTGATGGCCCCAAACCTGTTTGTTTACCGGAACTCCGTACGGTACGGTATTGATGGCCCCAACACATTCGTCGGCGCTGTGTGCTGCACAGGCTGTACTGTTCAGCAGCTGCGTGATGTGCGCGGCGTGACGTCACGCCGTGCCTACCGCAATGCATCCCTGGAAACGGGAGCCGCGGTATTACCGTACAGGCGAGGTGAGCGGGGCTGAGCAGGGCTACACTTTAACTGTAAAAAAATCTATGGGAAATTTCATAGGTCTTTTTTTCGGGGGAGGGCTTATTTTGGACAAATGTTCCAAATCTGGGGTAGGGCTTATTATCGGGGTAGGTCTAATTATCGGGGAAACACGATAGATCCATAAATGTCAAAGGTCGTCACGGTATAAGCACGTATGTGTGATAAAAAGACTTATCAGCTATCAAAATGTACTTAGCAGCCCTCAGCTACACACCTATGGAGGCAATATGCACGAGACTGTATATCAATTCCAGTTATAGCATTAATAATACTATCACAGTATAAAGCATGAACATTTTCCCCCAAAAAATGTAATCTGGTGACCAACACCTAGAGCAGCTGGTAGTCCCGCACTAGGGATGATGTGGTCAGAATACAAATGCTGGAATTACGACTTGCAGCCAGAAGACCGGCACCATAATGCGGACATCATTGGAGATGCAGATGCTTGAATTCCGACTGCCAGCATGCCGATTGTAAGTAAACAGGATGGGTTAGCATTAGCTAAGGGGGGTTGGGGGGAGGGGGATATATTAGGTTAAGACAATAGAGGGGGACCTGAGGTTAAGCCTCAAACACACTAAACAACGGGGCCACCGATATAGTTTAGTGACTTCACCGGGGCCTGCTTAATATGCAGGTTGTTTAGCTAGATTGCCAAGTTGACCTGCATTCATCATGAACGATGCGCAGGAGTGTGCATAGTTAACAATATTAAGTGTACACACTAGACTATATTTTGAACAATAGCACTCAGAAGCCCCTTTCTGAGCAATATTGTTCACAAGATCACCTAGTATGTATGAGGCTTTAGGCTGTGGGGAAGATGAGAGGCTGTGGGAGAGAGGGTTAGTGTTTAGGCACTTAGACAGGGGCGGTAGGGTAAGGCTATGGAAGGGTTAGGTTGAGAGGGAGGGCAGGTTAGGTTGTAGAATGGGAGGGTTAGGGTGGGGGGCAGGGCAAGGAAAATATACTTACCAGACCCCCTGGCAGGATTCCCTCTATCAGGATGCCACCATTGGTATTCTGACAGCCAGCATACTGGCCACCTGTCTTCAGCTATAGTTTGTTCATGGGTCTAGGTCTATATTCTCCCACACTGTTGGAAGAATATGCTCAAAGATAGTGTCCGACAGTGGCCAAATATTACAACATGCTTTGATAGATCTTACATATGCTAATATGGAGTTCTCTAGATCCTAATATAACCATATGCAAGATCTAACCAAAGCATGGTGTAATATTTGTCCACTGTCCGGTTGCTATCCTTGAGCATATTCTCCCATCATTGGAGCGCCACATTCCTTCCCTTCTTTTTCTGCATATTGCGTTGTATTCCAGGGAGATAGCACCTGGTGAATTGCGTGCAAATAATTATGTTATTGTCATTGCTTCTTGTTGTGAAGTGCTGTCCAATCAATTTGGCTAAATGTGGCCCAATCTGAACAACCATTATATCCCTATCAGTGTTTCCTAACCTTGGACCTCACGGCACCATAAAAGTTCAAAGAATTCTGTTGCAGAACTAGGCAGGCTTTTTTAATTTTATTTTGCCCTTTATTATTGAGGCTCAAGTATGGTTTGCATTTAGTTGTGTATTTGCTTGCGTGAAGTCTTCTCTTTATGGTACTTAGATAACGATATGCCTCAAGGAAATTGTTCTACACTTGGCTGGTTGTGCTTTACCATGAAAAGGATCCTGCGATCAACCACCACTGTTGACTTGGACATCCAAGCATTTGTGTGGCCAGGCTCCTCAGTACCTATTTTCTCAGAATATACCAAACTGATGATTTGGCTACTCCTAAAGTTTCCACCATCACATTGATAAGATTTTTTTTTTTTTTTTGCAGCCTGTTTAACTTGCATGGAGAGCTCCTTTGACTGTATTATAGGGTCACAGTAACAACGTCCAAATGCAAATATCGCACTTGGAAGAAACCCTACACCTACTGCCTGCTTAATTGATGTAGTAATAACAAAAGTAACAGTCCAGACCTGTCCACTAAACAGCTTGGGAGTCAAATGTCCAATTACTTTTGATCTCTTGAACAAGAGGAGGCTACTTATTAAATAGCTATAATTCCAAAACCCTGCCTCTAATTTGGACGTGAATACCCTCAAACCAAACCGGATAGTCTAATAGTTAAAACTATATAAAGGATATAACTGTATCTTGAATGTTTTAACATATAAAATTTTAAAAAATATGCACTGTCCATATTTATATGGACCTAACTGTGTAGAATATATAGTGTTACACTGCCCACTGAAATCTTTATCCCTTATGTAACCTAACTTATGTGTATGTAGCTCACCTAGAGGGCATGTAATGCATAGAATACTTACACATCAGAAGCAAACAATCTTCAAGAAATAGTTTATGCATCGCATATTGCATTGATCGTCCTATACTATTGGCCTCACTCAAGTTAAAACCTGAGGAATCAGAATGAAACCTAATTGAAGGAACCTGAACCTCTATCTTGTAATGTGATTAGGGTACAGTATTTTGGAAGGAAAGTCTCTGCTGATTGTACATGACCAGTGAACAGTAACACATTTTAGACAATTTGCACAAGCAACAAACCAGGATTTAGGATTGACATCCTGGGTCCACAAACTTGCTGGGTTGATGGACCTGCCAATTCCCAGGGTTAGCAGTGGACAAGGATCAGGGACATCGATGTTATCCATGAAAATGATAACAGACAGGCCTGTTAGGTCGGTATAGAGTGCTCTGTTACATACTCCAATGTCCTGTGTGCATTACCATTTTCTGGCCACAGCAGAACAGAGGTTGCATCTACAGATAGAAGTCATTTGCTAGTTATCTGATAAACTGTGCCTAATTGTGACCACCTACATGAAGATACGTACACACTGGGCACTTCTAGCCACCGCCGACTTTGCTAACTATAGAAGTGGTGCCGGCAGGTGTACGATGTAGCACATACACACTGAATGATATTGTCGGACAATATCAATCTGAGATGCTAGTGTGTTTCCCACTGAGCATGCAGTAGTTTTAGTAGTTTGACCATATGTATAATTAAGCAGAATGCACAGACGATGGGTGGCGGGACATGATTTAACCCATTCAGTGTTTTTTTGTTTTTTTTTAGGGAGCGCTCCCCACTGGGAGTTTTTTTATGGGGAGCGCTCCCTAAAAAAAAACCCCACCACTCTCTCCCCGGGTCCGGCAGCGCCGCTGAACTGTCAATCAGCCACTGCCTGGCCCTGCTCCCGGCAGCCGGCTTGTCATAAGCCGGTGCCGGAGACATTAATACAAAACCCGGAGGGGAGGGGGGAGGAGGCACAGCCCAGAAAATTCTTTGGTGTGTCATTCACACTACACAGTGAGCGATATTTTAAGCGATGTCGCTCAAAAGGGCCAAATTGAGTAATAGTTTACAACGTATGTACGCGAATTTAGCCATACACCACAATAGCAACATTTCTACACAAGAGAATCCAGGAACTCTATAGGCAACAAGGCCTGAAGTAGCTCATATGCACTGGCCACAATCCATGTTGGGGGTGAGTAGAGCCCAATAACCTATGTATATTAACTTCATATATGGTTTCAATTTGATGGTACGAGAAGGGATTAGGGTTAGTAATCTGAATTTTAAACAGACAAAGACATAAGGGGTGAGATTTAATAGGATGAAAGATTCAGAAAGTGAGAGATTTGGTAAGAAATCTCCAGTTTTTTAAAGTGGCAATCATTTACACTGCAAAGCCAGTTTGATTTTGTAGTGTAAATGATTGCCGCTTTAAGATTCCTTACCAAATCTATCACTTTCTGAATCTCTCATCCTATTAAATCTCACCCAAGGCTTCCACCACGATCATCACTTGCAATTAATAATCCTATGTGTGTTAGTATCGAAGTTCTCTCTCTAGGAAGCATTTTGAAAAAAATCAGTGGACAGGAAATGCAGTAACCTGCACCAACCAGATAATTTGCTTGATACGTAACCTACATGAAGAAGTGTGCTCTGATAGGTTACAATTGGTAGCCCAATGTTTTCCTACAATATGTGCTAGCTTAAATGACCACCGATGAGGTGGTGTAAGATTGTATTTATGCAGAATTATTATATTTCGTGTCCGAGAAGTGAAAACATTCTGCAGTTCATTATGAAGAAAACAAATACTTTAAAAAAGACAGTTTTCATATAAAATGTGAATTCAAGCAATGCAAACTTCCGTAATACGCTACATCTGCTCCCTAGGTATCATTTATGTAGGAACAAACTTTCAGGCCTATAGTAACAGGATTTAATAACACACAATAGCTTTGTATACCTCAGATCCAGTCGTGTTCATTTGGGAGATTACCTTTCCCCATATAATGATGAATTCTTATCTACCACAATGTTCCCTCTCCCAAAAAATAAATAAAAAGCTGCAGCTGTTGGTGGCATTTACTTCTAGAGGTACGGAGAAGGGCACAGCGAAACAATTGGATTTAGTAAAAAAACACCTATTCTATAAAAGAAAAGGCTATTGCTGCTCCTCAACTCTTTGGGGGTAATTCAAGTGTTTTGTGCACCACTGGCCACTAGATGGCATCTGACAGAGCAATGCAAGTGTGGCTTAGTTTTGGTATGCACAGCCACTGATGCTTATATTCTGGTTATGTTTTTGACTTTTTTTTTTTAGCGTACTGGTAACTAGTTTAAAATATTATTACAAAAATATTCTTACGAGATGCCTATCAGATGTGTACATCTCTACATTGTCTGCATTTAGTTCTGTGCACAAAGCATGAGTGCAATTACAGTTTAATTGCACTCAGCTACGCGGTAATATCTGTGTACCCAGTCATATGGAAATGAGCCCCAAAATGGCTGGCCATACATTACAATGATTTCAGGTCCGAATGCACAATTTTGATGGCTGTTGCGATACATTGTGTTTTTGTGCACATCGTGATGTGTTTTGGTAGGTTTACGATCCGATGCGCAGGCCATGAGATTGATCCTGTGATCTTACCTGCTGCATGCACGATTTGAAGATGCTACAAACGACCAGTATGCTAAAGTTGCAGATCTTATGTGAAATTACACACAAGATCTATTGAGTGCCTTGGAAGATGCCGGGGAGTTCAAGGGAAATCATGTTTGAAATGTTATGGGGCCTACACACACGCGATCTCAAAAGATTGCTTAGAAAATGGCCCTAAATCACTGTGTGTGGGGGCACAGCGGTAGCGATGAGCAGCATCAGGTGCAGCTTTCTCCCCGGCAACTAATATCCAGCATGCTGGATAAATCTTGTTAACTGCAAGGGCCCTGGCAGATTTCTCAGCACACAGCGCTGGCAAAGTGCTGTGTGCTGAGCATTCTAGCATCACTCAACAGTATTGTTACGTGTGTAGGCCTTATTAAAGAATCCAAATCATTCCAATGTATCCTTACCACAACCAGGTCCAAAGGCTGAGCTTGCATGTAGATGCTTCTCACAAAGGATCCCAGAAGGAAATGAGATGGAGGTTTGTGGTCCAGCTGTTAATGCTCACTTAAGAGTAAAACCCTTTGATCATGACACAAACATTACACCTATAAGAATGTTCACTACAACTCCAACGCTAAACATTCTCAAACTGGTTGGTGTATATTTAAGTATATCTGGACTAGGAGGGATGACCAGGAAATGTTTACCTTTAGCAAAGGGCATTTATCAGTGTGAACAGAAGCAACTACAGATAATACACATTTTTGTATTTTCCTGTGTCACTTTGCACAAAAATATTACATTGCATAATTATACACACACACAAATACACAACACACAGAGGTTAAGTATTCCTTATCCAGATATCCGTTATCCAAATTATTCCGAAAACCATAATTTTTGCTAATAGCACTACCGGGGACACGTTCTGTAACTGGCACTAAATATGTGGAAGAAAAGTATTGGCTTAGCACTCAAATTCAGTGCCTGAGGTAGTACACAAACCTTGTTTCATGCACAAATAAAATATATGTGTGTTTTTATCAGGTGTTTGTAAAACAAATGCAAGACACCGCATTGAAATATAAAAATGTTCCAAAATATGGAATAATCAGTTATCCAAAATGCTTCTGGACCCTAGCATTTTGGATAAGGGACAATGAACCTGTATAATATACACATAATATAAAACGAATCAAACACATAATAAAAGTTTTCCTGTTGGTATTGTGTTATTCCGACAGGTCGAACAAGAGACAATTACAATTAAATAAGTGTATAACACAATAATGGATAAAGACCTATATCAATAGTATACTACTCAAAGGTACAGTTGATGTACTTTATAGTATATAAGTATTTGGATAAGAACGCTCATTATGGGGACTTTATAAATTAGGGGGGAAAAAAAGCTAAAAAAAAATAAAATGATATATCAGAAGTGAACATTTTGTAAAGCAGAATTTGAAAAATGGGAAACTGCCTGGATTTTGACTTTCAAATCATTGTGGTCGATTCTATTTAAAACTGTGAATAGCACCAGAAGGCAGCTCCCGGCGCTGCTCTAATCAGCACGCCACAGGGCACGTAAGTCCGAAAATGCCGCTACTCAAAACTTAACACCCACAAGTTCCGGCATTCTCCATCCATGCACTATTCACATATTTTTTAATAGAACGGACCATATTGTGTACCAATTACGGCACATTAGAGGAGCTGTATTTAACTTTGTAATGAAAGTTTCCCATAGCAACCAAAATAACTTCTAGTTATTTATCTAGTACATGGTACAAGATCTTGTATCTATAAGTTGATTGGTTGCTATGGAGCACAAAATACAACCAACTAAGTTGGAACAGACCATTTTCTCAATGTTCTATTACATTTGATTTCTGTGCCAGTTGTTTTTTAATAGAATATATTTGTACAGTTGGTCTCCTTACTAAAGATAACATTTTTATAGATTTCCAATATCACGTATCTTTAGTGTCTTATTGTAGGGTTGTGCAGTATTTTGCCAAATAGCACACTCCTCGCCCAAACACAATAATTAACATGTGTGCGGCCAATAACACTAAACCGCGCTCTAATGGCAAACTTTTTTTTATCAGAGTCCAAAATATTATTTAAATTCAGTGTTTATCCATTCAGCTATCATCATAAATACTTTGTACAGCTAATTAGGAGTGTTAGTATAAATTTAATGAATTTACAAAACTATACAAACCACTTTAGTTCAACAAAGCATAAATATCCTGCTGTAAAAGATAAAATAAAAAAAATACTTAAGAAATAGCTGCTATGCATCCTTCCAAAATGCTTAACCCTCATTAAAAATGTATGGGAACACAAAAGAAACCCATCTAATCTGGTTTAATTCTCCAAATAGAAGAGAATGTAGTTCGCTAACGAGACAGACTAGTGAGGTAAGAATCAAGCCTCACACACTAGCCGATATGCTTAAGACCACCCCATTACCTTACATGTACCATACACAACCATAGGCCCAAAGGTAACTAAACTGGGTCTTACCTATCAAAACATGCACTAATTTGAATATAGACTTCAGTGTGTGGTCTTGGACATTTTTTTGGAGTACTGCTGAAAATAGTCTAAAGTTCTACAAAAGATCTAAAATCCTCAAAAACTAAAAATCCCAAATCTTCACTTTTTAACCAACTAATTTATAACATACTTCATTATAAATGAGACTTCAGAGATGTAAACACCTCTAAAGTACTAAAAATGTTGGATTCTTGTCTTCTACATCTATAGAAGAATTAAGCACTTCCGCAGCACTTACATTTACAGTAGACAGGAAAGGTAATTTAAATTACTTGTTGAGTACTACAGAGAAAAGCCTATGGTGACACAAAATGCCCACATTACTGCATTGTGTCATACTTTCATAAAACACACACAAATATATACAGTCTGATAACATTGTTATTGTGGCATTCTTTTGGACAGATGACTACTTTCACTACCAATTATTTGTGCTTCTAATTTCTTATATTGAGTGCTATAAGTGTGACATGGATAAACAAAGTATTTAAACATCAATATTTGGACTCTTTAAAAGCCAGATATAATTCAAGAAACATATACCTATTAATGTGGATGATTATAATTTTTACCTAAAGAGCAAGCAAAGAGCTGTTAAGAGTACAACTTTTTTTTTTAGATACAGGATAAAAAAAAATACCCACATGTACCTACTACGTTCACATAAAAAAGTACCAAATTGAACAATGCCTGCAGTTGCTCTATAACTATTGGTGTGTGCATTTTTATTGTACATTTTATACTACAGATTCTTAATAATGTACATTCAAAATATTGTTTGTTATTAGCCACTTAAATAAGTGGACATCTTAAGGATTACTAGAACAAAGAGGCTTGTGGTTAGAAAATCACATAAAGCCTACACAAGCATCTGTCCCTATTGTTGCAAAATATATTTTGATTTTATAGCCCGCTGTACAAGACTTGCAAAATTTTGCAACACGCAGCACCGACACTTTACATAGGTGTAAACCACGATCTTGAATGGTTATAAAAAATGTGGCAGAGAGAGAGAGAGAACATATGCCCATGGTAAAAACCTAAAATTTCAACTCAACATTTATTTTCCTCGTAAAAAAAAAATCTGGACAGACCAAAGATTTAACATTTACAATTAAAACTACAGATCATGTAAGATTACCACTAAAATTAATTATATTTGTCTAATTCTTTGAGGGTTCATCGTACTAAATTCTGAATCAGTGCGTATTTAAAAAAGATCGTAGCATGAACTGCAGTGTATAAAAAAAAAAAAATAAAAAAAAAATTTAGTTGTAAGTGCAATTAAGATAGTTTACTTTATTCAAAACAATATAAATTATAGGTACAAATATTTATGAAAAGTAAAAAATAAAACCAAATATCTAAGTTCACTTGACAAAAAAAATCCCTGTATTTTTTGTCATTATGCAAACTTCATAATAATGGGCTGTGTTATTTTGTCAAAATTAAAATAAACATGGAGAATATTACAAAAAATATATTTTAAAACTAGTTGTGTTCATGTATATCCTGTAATATACAGACTAGACTAATATTCCCTTTGATTAATCTGTACATAAATTATTATTTCCAGCCAGATTTCTACATATACTTCATGCATACTTTTTTTTTTAATCACTAAAAGGCATAAATGTTGATTAATAAAGGAATATAGATAGTGTTGATTTATGAACACCATTTTTGCATTGCTATTTGAGGATACCTATATTTATAAATTGTTGAATAACTTATTTGATTGAAAAGGGTTTAAATTAACTTAAAATGTAGTTTCCAGAAAACTGTAACCGGGTCCGAGATTACTAGAGGTGGGAGATGCTGGCCGGTTTTTTTAAAGCAGCAACCATTTACAAGGCAAAACCATGCCTTATTAAAAAAAAAAAAAAATTTTTAAGTTGTTTGTTTAAAAATATTTTAATGAAAAAAAAAAAAATTAGAATCCTTGAACAATGTTTTACTGCTTTCTAACATTTATAATGTTATTAGGCTTTGATAGGAATTTTGTCATTTTCAATAAAACTAGTTTGTTTTTTTTAACAGCTTCTTATTCTTATACATCTGAATATATGTAGAAAGACTAATCAAATACATTTAAAGTATACTTCAGAGACATGGTGTGTACACATGGTACTTTTTGCATTCTGATGATGACGATATAGTCAACATCGGAACGGAATCGGATGCAGATCGCAAGGGTTTTAACCCTTCAGATCCCGATCAGATTCGCGTTCACGTATCACAAGGCAGAAAGTCTTGTCTGCCTTGACTATATAGTGCAGATCTGCACTATATAGTCAGACTTGTATGCAAATTGTATGTGCCTTCAGATACTATCCACGATTCGATCTGATCGGATCGTGGATAGTATCTGAAGGCACATCTGACCGTGTGTACACATCAATAGATGGAATTAAATAGAGTATAACAAGTTAATGTTTTCTTATTACAATAAATAAATCTGAATTGTTAAACAATATAAAATGCAAACTTTTCTTAGAGAAAAACAAAAAAGAGTCAAGCATTAGACTGTGCTAATAACTGACTATCTTTTTGTGTTTTTTTCTTAACATTTTTAATAAAGACTAGTTTTTAGAAAATTATTTTTAAAACAGAAATCACAGCACTACGCCAGTAGTCACATTATAATAAAAAAAATATTTTTATATATATTACATATTTATTTTAAACATTTGGTATAAACCAGCCAACTCTGCTTGTAAATAACTGTCAATTAAAAAAAAAAAAACTAAAAAAAAAAAAAAAAAAAAAAAAAGAAGGTCAGGCATCCCACAACCTCAGACCCCATTACGTTTTCCTGACAGTATCTCTTTTTCTTAATTTAGTCCAATAAAAATTATTTCAGGTCAAATCAGTTAAATAAAAAAAAGGAAAATGTTGGTACCTTACCACATATTCACCTAAATGCACATTTTAGAACTATTTTTTTTCCACGGAATCCTGCTAAACAGGTCATGAATAGCACACAATTAATCTGGGAAATTTATTTTATAGCTGCCTTGTACCCTATATATATATTATACACTAGATACTATAAAAACTCATTTGCATTACAAATGCGCCACACATTCATTTAAAATAAATCTGAATAGTTCCGTATGAAAATAAATGGAAAAACTTCAGGCAAGTGGTCATTGTCCCTGGGCTTGTATAGACTAAGGGGGTTATTCAATCCAGGATCACGGCTGTCTGTCCGCCCCGACAGCCATGACCATGGCCCATTTTAGTTTTCCTCGACTGCATATCGGCAGTCGGGATTCAGTGTCCCGCCTGGCAATCAGCAAAAAGAGGGCATGGCCATGAGATACGGCCGTGATCTCGACAATCCACGGCCTATTGCAGCAGAGCAGGAAAGATAGCATTGAATAGGAGCCTGCCACTATTTCCCCTGTCGGAAATAGCAGTGGGGATTGAATATACCCCTAAGTGCGTTATCCAATAAAGCTTCTTATCACATAAAAAGAACATCTTACATAGAACACCCATTCCACACATACATAAAAGTGAGCCTTTTGGGAAACAAGAGGGGTATTATGCCATGCAGCACAGATGTAACACTTTGTGAAAGCAGTGCCCGCTTTACATAAACTAATTTAGGTTTATTCATTTACATGTGTCAGATCCATTAATAGGCCTCCATGAAACTATGTTCACAAAACTATTGTGTACTAATACCTACAAGTAAATTAAATCCCCCCCCCCCCAAAAAAAAAATGTATAGTGCAAGAGTTATTTTAGAAAAACAACATTAGCGACATAATGAAAGGGGGAGCAACATCTTTTTTTTTTTTTTGCAGAAGTGTAAATAATAAATGTCACAATGTACCCAAATTACATTTATCTGCCTTTTTGAACATCTGTTGAGGGAACGCCTGGGAATGGAGTAAACATGTACCTTGAAGCACAACAGAGAGGACCATGTTTAGTGGATTTAGCAGCACATTTCAATACAAAAATGCTTACATTTTAAAGCACAAGAAGAAACATATGTATAATGAGCTTATTTGTATATGTAATGACTCCTGGTCTATTCTGTATCACTAATCTTTTCATGTAGTCTCCGAGGCTCAGAGTGGAACCATTAGTCAACCATACAGCTAACACTGACTGTACCTGTGTGTGTGGAGTGCAGGATCCTCCCAAAAAAGTGCTGAGCGACCGATTTTAATAGCTGGGTCAACAAGTATCAGAGGGCTTCTTGGGAGACTTCAAAACAGCTAGTTTGCAATAATATATTTTGCATATTGTTAAGGGATTCATGGGGAACCGAAAAACAAACATATATTGGGATAAAATGAGTGACCAAACCATAGATTGCAACCACGCACACACGAGGTGGAAACAGCTAGTGAAGGGGAAGGAGTTGAATACACGGATGGCGAGCTATCGCACTTCTCGCCATCATAGCTCCCCGACAGAGCATTGAATATACCCCATTGAAGCAACAAAAAAAATTTCCACTGAGTGCTAGAATTATTTAGATTTTTTTTTTTAAATCAGAGAAGCAATTTAAAATCATGTCTTCTGTAATATTATTTTCATTAATTCAGTACATATTCCAATAGTACATTTGTTTCGGCTATTGGAAAGAAAAAAAAGGTACTTGTTTCCTAGCACAGCCACAATCGCGGGCATCGGGTGTCATTTTTAGTGGTATACGACGCGACCGACGCGACGCCCCCGATTTTCCCATTGAAATGCATTGAAAAAAGTCAAAATCGCGTCGGTCGCGTCGTATGCGGCTAAAAAAGGCTTAATTGGTCCAGACGCGATGCCCCCTATTTCCCCATAGGAAACAATGTTAAATGGCTCAATGTACCCGCGATGCCCCCGATTTCCCATAGGGAACAATGTTAAATGCCTCAATTTCACCAAATCATCATAGGGAACAATGGTAAATGGGCCAGAAAGCCCCAAAAACACCCCAGAACAGTGAAATGTCCCCCCAAAAGTAGTTTACGCCACCCCACGATCAACGTGAACCCGAAGCGCGGCGAGCGCAGTGGTACGCGTCCTCCGACCTTTTCATACCCCCACTATCCACGTCGGCGTGGAGTTGAGAATAGAATAGTGTGGCGAGCGCAGCGAGCCTTCGCGGGCTTCACAGGTATCCGCGTGCGCTCGCCTCGCTGCGCTCGCCACACTATTCTATTCTCAACTCCACGCCAACGTGGATAGTGGGGGTATGAAAAGGTCAGAGGACGCGTACCGCTGCGCTCGCCACGCTTCGGGTTTGCGTTGATCGTGGGGTGGCGTAAAATACTTTTGGGGGGACATTTCACTGTTCAGGGGTGTTTTGGGGGGTTTATGGCCCATTTAACATTGTTCCCTATGATGATTTGGGTAAATTGACCCATTTAACATTGTTTCCTATGGGAAATCGGGGGCATCGCGGCTAAATTGAGGCATTTAACATTGTTCCCTATTTTTCCTCACGATGCCCACGATCATGATCGTTGTGGCCGTGCTAGGAAACAAGTACCAAAAAAAATATGGAGGATCTCCTACTGAACTGCCATAATCCAGAGTTTCCCCAAACTCCACCATTCCAGTCCAGGTATTATCCATACTTCAGTGTAAGGAACTGAAATTAGTCATTTTGATTTAACCATCTGGACAACATGGATAACTTTGAAACCTGGATTGTAAATGTAATTTATCTTTTATTTTTTTATTAATGTATCTTAGTGGGTCATACTAACACTACATCCACTCAGTTTCTAGGCAGATATGTTATGTTACACAAAGAAGAATTTGTAACGAAGTGTACTAGCTATTGCATTTTTTAAGCAATTGCAACCCTCAAACTCCTATTCTATACATTAGATGCACAGCAATAATTCAGTGGTCCCCATACTCAAGGTACTCAACAGTCCACGGTTTTAACCATATCGCTGTTTGCACACAGATGGTATATGGACCATATTTGGGAACCTGTGCTACAAATGCACATATTTAATAACGCAAAAGTAACTCAAGTCTGTTATTGGTGTGTTCAGAATATTTGACCACACTTCCACTTATTTATTATAGAACTGCTTAAATCCAGGTCCAAAAACAGCACTGCTTTTGCGCTTGTGCCACTGAAGCGCTGAATAAACACAATGTAGTGCTGCTAGATTTCTAGTTTTCCCTTTTTAATTTGATGGAAACAAAAACAGGCCAAAATAATTGAGGCTTTCAAGCAGCCTCATTTCACATGACTTTTAGGACATTCATCCAACGGACGCATCTGGAAAGATTTTGTTGCAAATTAGAACCGTGAGAACATATCCTTATACATAAAAACAAAAGTAATATTGCGGTTTTGCGACATGGTTGTAAAAAAATATAGCCCAGGCAGGTCCAAACGATGGCCCTCCAGCTGTGGTGAAACTACAAGTCCCATCATGCCTTGCCACAGTTTTGCTATTAGGGAATACTAAAACTGTGGCAAGGCATGCTGGGATGTGTAGTTTAACAACAGCTGGAGGGCCACAGTTTGGACATGCCGGATATAGCCACGTGTATTGAGTTGACTATCTGACCATAACTATACAGAACAGAGTAGTTGTGTATTTACTGGTGCTTCATAAGTTATGAATGCATTATAATCAGATATTGATTAATAAGAAACCACACCAAACGATATGCACTGGCTGCCTTCACACACTGTCATGCTAATTTACAGACTCTTCTCTCGTCTATCCAATTATGCAAGTGTGTCAGAATCAACCACCTTATCTACGGTTAGATCATGTCATTTAAATGTATATTAACTTTGTTACAGGACATGGAATTTTTATTGAAATATAGCATATTATTGCTTATGGTAAAGCACTGCCTATTTATTTCAGAAGAAATAAATGTTTATGGTTAGCAAAATGTCTTCCTGTAGCAGTCTACTGTATTTTTGCTCTTTACTGGTTCAACCAAATCTGAACATATACACCTTATAAAATGTTTATAATGCATAATCCTGTTCTTCAACAGTAATCAATGTGACACTAGGTGTGACCTATATATGTACCTTACTGTACCATTGTCCAGTGTCCACAGTTCCACAGTCATGAAAGGCTCTCTGTAGTTTGCTTTTTTGGCATTGCAGACATGAAGTCCGCAGTATAGAGAGTTGCGTTTGGCAAGAGAATATGATGGTGCTGGTATTCTTCATATTTACCAAAAAAAGATCCCGATTGTTCTGGATTTTGTGAATTTACACTGCTTTACTGCCCATGGTGAAAAAAAAAAAGCCCCCACAGAGCTCCTACAACTCTTAACCTGGATACACACTATAAGATTATTGTTCCAATCTGGCTGGTTGGAACGAAAATCTGTCAATTTCTGGGAGCAAATGACAATTGACCATTTGCTCCCAAACATGGTCATAGGTTAAAGCGTTTTGATTGAACCAATTTATGCACATTTTTTGTCCATTTTACGGCTTTTAGGAGCTAATGGTTGATTGTAATTTGTCCCCAGACATTACCAGATTCTCGATCCACCCAGCCAGATTGGAAAGATAATCTTATAGTGTGTATCCAGCTAAGTAACAAATTAATAACATTTGGATAAAGTATCACACAAATGAGTTCCTTCAATTACTAACATTAATGGTTTAAATAAGGTAATTTTACATACGGAAAGAAAATAAAGAGTTTACATACTCTTTACTTGTCATAATTTAACCTTTTTTTCGCAAAATTTAAAATCGTTAAAGTAACCATAAAACGTAAAGCATTAATGGGGTTATTCAATCTGAGGTTCTGACGGGATTCTAGGAATGTTCCGACAGTCAGAATCCTGGGTCATTTTCATTTCACTCTACTGTCGAGTGCTGAAAAGTCCGAGGATTGTTGACAATGCGGCCATTTTGTTGAAAAACACTACAGACTCTCCTCCACAGGGAAATTGCATTTAACAGGCGAGTCATGGCCGGGATTGGATATCCCCCTTAATTTAAACGGTTTAATTGAACAGACCTGTTTTAGTATAAAGAATAAGCAAGTAATCCAACATAGATTGTAAACTCCACTGGGGCAGGGACTTATGTGAGTGTTCAAATAGTCTTTGTGAAATTTTGAGAAGATTAGTTAACTGAGCAGTAACCGTATATATATATATATATATATATATATATATATATATATATATATATATATATATATATATATAAATATAAAAAAAAAAAGTGGGTCCCCAAATACAAAACACCTTTTCTGGCATAGATAACTAAACCCTGGATGTGGTGGGGAGATGCAGGGGACACAGAAGAGCTCAAATTAGTTTGCAGTAAGCAAAACCCTGTCTTTTTGTAAGTTGAAAACTGAGAGCCGTGAATGAAAGAAATCCAAATAGAAGCATATTACGGTCTCAGATATTACATTGGTTTCTAGTAACGTTAGACTGTATTTTGATAATTGGCCACTAAACAGAGTCAAACATAGTTTCAGTGCAGTTTCCTAAATGTCATGTCCATTATATATGTACTGTTTGTACACCTGTGATCACACATAATTCAAACCTGAACAAGGTCTGCTTAACCTTCCAAATCAAAGCCTGTTTCAAGTCTTCATTACAGTTGCAGGACAGATCGTTCTGCTTCCACTTTTAGCTGTCCTGACGCATATAACCAATAAGAGTAGAAAATAGCTGTGGTGGGAACATGTCAGGTGCCAAATGCTGTATAGTTTCCATGTATGTGAGATAGTAAAACAAAGCAGACCAATTTCATAGTAATTTTAAACTATGCCAGTGTCCAAATTCACACTTGAGGCTAGTTACTGTAGCACTAATAAGAGGTACTTACCTATAGAGTTTTGCAGAAAAATGTATTTAAAAAAATAGATTGCTAACACTTTATCCTTGCACAACAGGTGTGGCCCTGTACTATTGGGGACCAAACACTAATTGTAGTGTGCACATCATGCTGATCAGTGTAACTGTATATAAATATGCATTAACATGCAGGGTTTGCGAAACAAAGCCTATTAACACACCAGTTGAAACTAAAGCGGGACATAACTTTTTTTGTTGAACATATTTGCTGCTTGGAAAGAAAATCCATCAGTTGGCATGGATGGTGTAATGGTTAGCATTATTGCCTCACAGCACTGATGTCAGGGGTTTGCGTCGAACCACAGCCCTAATTGTGTTGAGTTTGTATATTCTCCCCGTGCATTTGTGGGTTGCCTCCAACAATCCAAAAATGTTGGTAAATTTTTAAATTAGTTGGTTCTCAAAAATATAATACATTAAACGGTACTTATGTATTATCTGGGCTCCCATGTTAAATGCACCCCATTTTTTCATACCCCTACTATCCAACTACGCATGGAGTTGATTTTATATAGTGTGGCGAGCGCAGCGAGCCACCGTGCCCGAAGCGTGGCGAGCCCCGCGAGGGGACGCGGTCTCATAAGAAAAACGGGAGCCCAGATATTACATAAGTACCCATTAAACTCTAGTCTGAGAATGTACATGTTTTAGGGACTATAAAAGTGTAAGCTGCTCTCGGGTAGAGACTGTGAATGACCAAAAGTGCTACACAATGTGCACCCTATATAAATAACTGATCACGTATAGTAGCAGATGGTATGTCCTTTTACTGTAAAACACAGGTAGACAGACAAAAAAAGGTTAAGACAAAATTGATTGAATCAATTTCTGTATGAATTTTTTTTTGTCCATTTTCGTTGGTCATTTAGGGCCAGATTTAACAAGCTTCAAAATGAAGTGAAAAAGAACCAGCCAATCAGCTACTACCTGACATTTTTCAAACCCAGCCTGTAACATGACAGGTAGGAGCTGACTAGCTTGTTATTTATCACTCTCCATGTTCTCACTTTTTGAAGCTCAATACATCTGGCCATTACTCCACATACATTACAGAATTTATTATTACTATCAAATCAGTTGTTCAGACATAATTTAAAGGTATATGGCCAGCATAATATGTAATACTCGAATGCCGCCAACCTCTGAGCAGGCTTGTGTCATAGTCAGGGTGTTCACAAGACCTTCCTGCTTTAGCCATTGGCAGCCAACTCTGCATATAGGGGGTGTTTTATTGTTTCTGTGCAGAGTAAATACTGGCTGCTTTATTTTTACACTGCAATATAGATATCAGTTTGAAGTACACCCCCCACACAAATATAACTCAGCACATGTTACATCAGCCCCACCTGCAGTACACATGGTTTTGGCCATAAGAGTGATTGTGCCTTTCCGAGTGAATCAGAATAACCCCATACTGTCTGATAGATTGATTTCTTCTACCCGAATAGACCTATGCATTGTATTGCCATTTCTATAAAACTAGGAACATTTAATCGCTATTGTTACGTCACAGAAGAGCCACAGCTGCCTTTCGCAGCGAATCAGATATATTTATTTTAGGTATAAGGAGACATATTTTTTTTAAAGGTTCTAGGAATTCCAGAAGCGCAATTAGTGACACAACAAGGTAAAATATGATAAGTCTTAAAGAGTCACACATCTATTCCATCTCATGTACTTCTGTGGTTCAGCATAGTGTGCTCTGCAAACCATTAACAGTTAACACTAGAAATAGAAGAATTTGCAATTATGACATAAGTCTAACATGAAGGGGTAGATAAGTGGCACTTTTAAAGTTGTTGGTGGTTCTAACGGCAGCATTTGGAAGAGTGAAAATAGATGAAGCAAAACCTGGAGATGAAATATAAATTATACCTTGTACCGCCCCTTTAAAAGGGTCGGTAAGTGCTTAGTAAATTAGCCCACAATGAGGTTGACCACTTTGGTCGACAGTCAATATGCCAACACACAGGTAGACATGCATTAGGTCGGAATGGTGAAAAGGTCAACAATTTAAAGCGACATGGAAAAGTCAAGTTTTTTTTTTTATAGCTTTTTTGGTGTCTATGCCGACACTGGTTGACATGGACACTGTTCTCCATGCTTCGGGCACACTATTATGTTCTTCCTCTATGTCCACTGGGATAGTAAAAAAAATGAACAGGTCAGTTAACAAAACTTAGGTTGACCCTTTACTAGGTCAACCCTTTTCCATGTCAACCAATAGTGGTCAACCTTTGTACTGTCGGCGTAATGACGCCATAAAATAATTAACCCAAACACACCCAATTGAATGTCATTTTGAAAAGGGGGAAGCCAATCCCCTTAGGCTCATAAATGATTGGACCTAATAAAACCTAAATAAAATGAAATCATCATAGCATACATGCTGAAGTAATGGCTTCCATTATCCCAAATCTCTCCAGTAATTTCATATACTTAGAAATGATTGATCCTGGGTAAAGGTGCATACACACTGGGCATTTTTGCCCATCCTGTATGTCGAAGATCGCTCAGTGCATACACACAGCAATTTTCACGGGGGTGAACGACTTTCCATAGCAGGATGCTATAGAACGCTGTCCACCCTTATCTGCTCGTAATGCCAGCAGATGAGCAGCATTGCACTGGGCAGCTTTTGAGACCTCAAAGATTAAAAAAAAAAAAAAAAAAAAAAAAGTGGCCTTGCTTTTAGTGAAACTACAAAACACATTAAAGAGTTTGTGATCTTGCAAAATGTCACAAAAGGTAGAAATAAATTACAGAAAAATAAAAAAACACTTGCAAAATAAATATTTAAACAATGATTGCTATTTCTATTAGAATGTTTTCTGGGTAACTGGAGTGCAGAGAATTGCTACCAAGTTAAAAAGTAAAGCAATCTCAAATATGTACTTTGGTTGATGCAACCACGTGAGAAAGGTGGTGAGCTGTGTTACAGCGAAGTGCGTTACATGTGGCGCTTAATAGGCAGTTTCCGCAGAAAACTACAAATGCAGTTTCGGGTGGACTTAGTACAATAATGGAGGCTCAATGAAGTTTACGGTGGAAGATGTTGACAAACCAGCCAGTCCTAAATAATCAATTCCGAGCACTGAATAATCTGGGACCGGATGAACAACAGAAAAGGAACAATTTTGTGGATCACAATAAATATAATTGAGCCAAAAAAAAAAATAAAAACATTTCCCCAATTTTTTTTTTCTTCATAAAATCGGGCTATTTGCTTAGACCGCTTGAAAAAAAAATGTCTCCGGAAAAACACACAGGTTGTTAAAACATTTCCATTGCCCTGTTTTTGCTCGAAAAGATTAGGTTTTGTGGCTTTTGCTTTGCCTACCACAAAAAGGTGAAATGGTACTTGTGTAATATCTGGGCGCCCGATTTTTTCATTGTATTGCATCGCACTACTTAAGGCATGCAATGCAATGTGATTTTTCATTGTAAAGACCAGATTTTTAATTGTATATAGTCACTCATGGGTGATTTTATACCCCCACTATCCAACTACGCATGGAGTTGATTTTATATAGTGTGGCGAGCACCACGAGGGGACGCTGAATACATGTAAAGTAATCCGCGTCCACTCGCCACGCTTCGGGCTCGCTGCGCTCGCCACACTATATAAAATCAACTCCATGTGTAGTTGGATAGTGGGGGTATGAAATCACCGATGGCTGACTATACAATAAAAAAATCGGGTTTTTACAATGAAAAATCACATTGCATTGTATGCCTTAAGTAGTGGCATGCAATGAAAAAAAATCGGGCGCACAGATAATACACAAGTACCGGTGAAATACTTCACGCCACATTACTGGGACCAATTGGATAGCCCCTGGCGAGCCAATAACCAGCAATTAAGGACAATGGGTAACTGGATGCCCCCATTAGTTGCAATGCAATGTCACCAGGATGCACAAGGATACTGAACAGATTAAGTTGGTATGTAACACTTGTATATCTATGTGCTATTAAGTTTGAACACAACACACAACTGAAGTGGTCATGGGAAAAAAGCTGGGGCCGCAGAATTGCAGCAAAAATTTATTGATTCAGACAATCACCCCGATGCAATCTCCTGACGCATGCTTGTTGCATCACAACTAAAATACATTTTTGGCCCAAAAAAAGGAACTTAATGCTGTCACACGGAACAGTGCACCAAGCAATGCGGTTTGACACAACTGCAGCAATAGTGTAGGACAGTGGTTCTCAACCTCGGTCCTCAGGACCCCCCTCCCCCCCCCAACACTTCACGTTTTCCAGGTCACCCGGCAGGTGCACTCATTACTCATCAACACATTTTAAAAGATCACAGGTGGGGATGATAACTTCACTTGTTTTCCAGGTCTCCACACGGAACATGAACTGTTGGGGGGGTCTTGAGGACCGAGGTTAAGAACCACTGGTGTAGGAGAACACATGTACTTATTAGGACTTTGTCTCTTGTAGAAAGAAAATATTCATGGCCTGATCATAAAGGCTTGTGTGTGTATGTGCAATCAGCGATATTGTATTTCCTTGTGACTATGGGGTAGATGTATGAAGCATAAAGCACTTTATCACCGGCCAATCAGCTCCTGACTGTCAAGTTACAGGCTGGGTTTAAAAAGGAACAGTCAGGAGCTGATTGGCCGGTGATAAAGTACCATGCACTTTATCACTTCTCCTCCCATATCACGGTTTCATACATCTACCCCTATGTCCCAGTTGCAGGTTCTGTACAACTAACTTTTGTTGCAATTTTTGCTCCAATACTATTGTTAACCAGCATTAGAAAAAACTACCCAGTGATTTGAGAATGCCAGTACTTCGCAATTGTCATTTTTGCTTTCTTGATTACATCCCCAAGTAACTCTGCTCCAAACGTCAACTCCCGACTGTCACTCGCCAAGTTACTGCATCATCTGAATCATGGTACTCCTTAACGAAGAGAACACTATAGGACACTTGCAGTGAATCATCATGGGAATGACAATTAAAAAACCCCTAAATTACATTTCTTACACTAGTAAATAACCACAATGAGCATTCAGAAACAAATACAAACTATAAAAGAAAATAAATGGTAAATTTATGATTTTGCTATTGGTCCTTTGGAGATTTGTAAACAAAAAAGTTACCCATTCCTATTGGCCACTTCAGTCCTCCACTCCATCTTCAGCATGTGATTATTTTCTGTCCAGTTCCTCTTGACAAATAGTATGTTAGACCATGACACCAGTGTTTAAATGCATATGTAAATGTTGTGTAAAGCATAGATCTATTGAAAACCCAGAAATGTTTCAATGTTCCCAGAACTCCCCTCTATTCTGTAAAGGAACCAAACCACGTTTATCAGTGTTGGTTCATTATTGACTGAACGTTTGCTTCATAAGGGCAACATCAGTAACTGTCTCCTGTAGATGTGTTGCCAACTGTGAGTTGGCAACATACAAACATTGCAAGGAATTAAATATTAAGTTGTATTGTTTGCAATGCCATAACCAGCAAATAATAATTTTACAACTATTCTGAACAGGTTTATTCCTCATTACAAAGGTCTCTGGCTTCCATGATCAATAATGACAATTTTACATTAAGAAAGTCCGGCAGCATTGATGTTTTAAAACAAAAACCATGTAATGAAGTATTACCTGAAAAACCTAGGAAAGTCATACCTTAAATTCGAAACGCATTTTTTTTAATTGAAAATTTCCTGAAACACAATTACATAGTTGTGCAGCTATCAGTACTATATAAGAAAGCCGTCTGTACAGCATTCAATAAAATGTTTTACCTGCAGACAAAAAGATTATTGGGAGGTTCAATGGTGGCCGATATTTCCAATACTCAGAAATATAGGTCAGGACCTATTCAATCCCAGCCACACACTTAATTTTTCCAATTAGCACCCGTTTCCGCGGAAAAAGGTGTATGGGCCGATCCAATTAATTTCTGACTTTATGGAGGTAGTTTCTCAGGAGAGGAGTATTCTGATCCCTCCCCCGCATCTGTGTGCGGGAGTGTTCAATTCCTACAGCGGAGTGTTTAACAAACGTTGAATACTCCTGGTATATGCCAGGGATGTATAAGCTGTCCCTGAGATTTACACTTTGGGGCAAAAGTAATGCCACCAGAGTTCAGAGGCCATGTGGGATGCCGGTCCAACACAGACATTTAAAAATAAAATAAAAAAATATGCCGAATAAGTGATTGCCCCTTTAAAAAAAACATCTGTTAGGCCGGCATCCTGCACGGGTGACAAACTGTGGCAGCATTACATTTGGCCCTTAGAACATAGCAATCCTTTCTATTCAATTTAAAAAAATATCTTAACGGCAGTGCTAAATTGGCCCCTTAATGTTTCATTCAAGTTGCAGGAGTTTCCCAGTAGGGGACATGTAGATGTACAGAAAAAGCATGTTCTGTAAAGGTTGGCATAAAGGAAAGGTTTAATTAACCCTTTGAGTGCCAAGTGAATATGTAAAAATAGGTGTTAAAACTGGCAAGCAAATGACCGGTAATGTTTCGCTTACATAGGAAATATTTATTTGAATTTATAGAACAAATGTGAGCACCGCTGGCATTTTTAGCAGCCATTTTGAACATTTCACAGATGTTGGCACTAAAAGAGTTAAGGAAGGGTTGACCAAAAGTTACTTTAAAGAACAATTAGCTGAAAGATGAGCTTTTGATGGAGGTAAGTCAGTCTGCAAACCTAAATAATAACAAGCAAATGCTGACAGAAGGTACTAAAATACTAAAGTATAGGTATTCTATATCCACAAGTACATTATAAGGTAGTTTTTATAGATCATTGTTTTTACAGCAACTGGGTTGAGGGACAGTGACACAAGAACATTGCACTGCGGATCCCTGAGAGATAATGTTCTGCCAGTGACTAATCTTTCTATTCTAAACAATGATGGTAATTGTGGCTTTACAGTTCTGCATGTCGGCCCCCGACTTCTTACAGCTGAACATATACTACGCTGAAATGAGACTAAAACTGCCCATACACGGTACAATTGCCAGGTGCGAAGAGATGTGTGCTCCCGTGCACATCCCACAGCTCAAAAAATATGTGCTGCACATACTTTTTGTACTAGATTGCATCTCATTGCAATAACGTATGCGATGTGACCTAGTCCAAATTGCATACAATAATTGTACAGTGCATGGGCACCTTAACATCTCTGCTTATCAAAATTGTACTTTCTAATTGTGACCAATGTGGAACCCTGGAAACAATACTATTTTAATATCTATGGGAAAACATACAACTCTCTCCTTTCCCATTCTAGGTGTGTGCGGAATATTTTTTATGAAAACGTGTCATAACCTAAAAACAATACAAGGTACTTGTGTATTATCACGGCGCCCATCGCATCGTATACCATAAAACTACATATGGTATACGATGCGACCTGATATTGTACAATATAATGTACAATGGCATACGATTTTTGATTGTACAAGCACCCTGATGGGTCCTTACAATGTTAAATGCCGCCCCCCCCCCCCATTGTGACCGCTACCCCCAGTATCAACACCAACCCGAAGCATGGCGAGCCCGCGAGGATGGCGGTGGTACGAGTCCTCCGACCTTTTCATACCCCCACTATCCACATCGGCGTGGAGTTGATTTTATATAGTGTGGCGAGCGCAGCGCACCCAGTGAAGGGACGCGTAATACACGTAAAGTAAAACGCGTCCGCTCGCCACACGCTTCGGGCTCGGTGGCTCGCAACACTATCTGAAATCAACTCCACGCCGACGTGGATAGTGGGGGTATGAAAAGGTCGGAGGACGCGTACCACCGTCGCCGGCCACGCTTCGGGCTGGCGTTGATCCTGGGGGTGGCGTTGGCATTTCACATTGTAAACACCCATAAGGGTGTTTGTACAATAAAAAATGCACTGCTGTATGGCATGTGAAGCAATAAGATACCTTACAAGCCACATCGTGGGCGCCGTGATAATACACAAGTATCCAATACAATATGTACCAAAGCAAACTGAGAAGTGATCACTTAAGCTAGCGACAACTTAAATATTTCTCTTTTAAAAGGACAACACATTACCTATATGTAGAATACACAAACACTATGCTCACGCCTACATTACCCACCTCCAGGAGTTTCCTGCAGCCTAACAGATTCTTCACAATGTTACAGTGCAACTTGCTATAGAAGTCACATATGGTATACTAGTAATCCCACTCGAAGCTGCTACCTTCTGTTTTTGTGCATGTGTGTGAAAGATGTAGTTTCACTCTCTGCCAGCAGATGGCAGTGTTTCGGAGACTCAGACACATATATAGATGATTACAGTATTAGTGGCAGTGCTACATGGTAAAACAAGAATGCAGTCTAAAATCAGTCCTATACAGGCAGAGAGATAAGGCACTTGGGATTATGCAGTCTTTACAGTAATAACACCCGTGATGTAGCATGGTGTCTTTTAAAGTTATGGAGCACAATTAAGTAATGTAATCCAAAGTTAACATATATACAGTTGTGTCTTCATTAATTCAAAGCCCATCAAAATGACGGCTTAGTCCCTATCTGCTCCTACCTTCAATCTTCTTCACAGCCCCCCCCTGTCCATATCCAGCAAGTTTGAAACAGATCATTTTGCTTTCACCCTCTGTTAGAAATAATTTAGTCTGTTGAGTGACCTCTAGTGGTACCTGGCGGTACTGCAACTCAGATGTGAGGAGTATTTAGACTTATAGATGTGGAAATAGTTCCTGTTTGGTTAACATCTAAAAGACACACTGAAAATGCTACTTTGATAATTAAGTGTTTGTTCCCTAAATCCTCTAAGCACTGACCACACTTCTATTTTGTCTATTTGCAAATTTGACTGGGGCTGTATTTGACATGAGCATAATGTGTCAGACCATTAATGAGTCCTTTCTCGTGTGTAATATACTGGATGGTCTATGAAATATTTTGTCTCTATGAATAGACTCCAGATTAGGGAGAAAAATGAAACATTCTGCACATGTATTTGGTAGAATGCATCGTAGCAGGTCTACTTATATCAAGGTGGGTGCTCAATTTTGCGGTAATTCTCCAAAATAACACTTTTCCACAAATCAACTATATGTGGCTATGAATAAAGGACAACAGAAAATTTGGGCAGACCAAATATTGGTAATCATACAATAATGACAGAAGAGAGCAAAGTTCGGAAGTCTGTTCCATTTCAGATTGATGTGTGCTGGGATTTAAATACAAAAACCTCAAACTCTTCCTTTTCAAGCACCTCACCAACTTGTACTTACCCACTTATATCGCAAGAGGTGGATAGCACAATGTGTAGTCTACCGCCAGAAAATACTATTTGTAGTATATGTTACGAACTTCTTAAAAACTAGTGTTGAAAAGTGCGGTCACATTAAATACAAATGGCAAACTTAACACAATCCAATGCATGTAAGCCGTAGGTACTGGCTGTAGCACAAGTCCTAAATTGTGCTTTTATCCCTTAAGTCACAATATGTTAATGGCCTGTCCACTATGCGAGTTACAGTGTACGTGAATGTTTTGGGTCCAGACGCATGCAAGGTGTGTCACGACTAATAATCATTACACAACGCACAGATTTAGAACCAAACTTTATTTAAATAAATACAAAATACATAGTTGTAAAATCACGTTTCTGGGTAAACCGAAAGATCCATTGTCCCAAGTAAAAGATAATTATGAGAAGTTAGTGCATCATTTAAGATATAGATTTAAAAATAACAATAAAAATAGAGTTAGTTAGACTTTGTGACTGGACGCTTCTAGTATGTGTAAGACCTACTGTCAGTATAAACTGGTCACTGAATATGACCTAATGTAGTGGATGTGTGTAAAATGCAAATACTATGAAAGTTCCATGTTAATTACTAAGATAATTACATACAGCTCTTAATGTATCGGTGATTCGGTCCAGCAGCAATTCAATTACATGACGTAATGGGAAACCATTCAGAGGCACCATTTGCTGTTAGGGATAGTCTAAGTTCACCATGGGGGCCTGTTGCCTAGTGACAAGCTAGGACCATCCCAGTTCAACAGTAATCTAATGTATATGAATGTTATTTTCTGAACACTTTCTATGTAACCAAAAGGAAGGATATTAACATGTGTAAGTAAATAGGAACATAGAGCAAAGACTATGTAAACAATCTGCATTTCAGAGTCCTTTCATACACAAGTTTAGTGCGTGTAGATGGTTGGTAAATTAAAAATCATTATGCCAAAAGGCCCTATCTGTTTATGGATGTCTGTGGCAAGCTTGCATCAATGGGTTTATAATCACAATGGTAAATACCGCTTTCACACTGCCAAAACGTTTAAAGAACCGGTATTTTTAAACTGTATTTAAAACGGGTCTGAGCCTTCACATTGCAGTAGATTACCGTTATAAATACCGTTTAAATACCATTCACAGTCAACCCGTTTAATCCCCTAAACACGTTTCAAGGCAGAATGCAGTGGACAGCCTATCACAGGTCTGTAATCTGTTGTTTTTACTAAATACCGTTTCAGAGCCATTCTCACTGCATAAAAACCGGCTCTGAAACATGTAGGACTTTTTAAACGTGTTGAAATACCGGTATCTTTAACCGGTAAATCAACTCTGGCACTTTCCCACTGCGGCCTTAAATGTTTTGAAGTGGGAAAAAAACGGCAATATACCGTTTAACAAGTGCGGTGTGAAAGGGGTATAAGTCTTCCATATGCGTATTTACTTGCATGGCCTCTACAACCTCATTTAGATGCATTTATGTAATTAAGAATGTGTTCATTAGGAGTTTATTAAACAAACACGTTCATAAATGCAATGCAGTTGTAGATATTTTCCTGAGGCAGATGTCACCCAATGTTTGGAAGAGGCCTTACCACCTATTCAGTGTGTGGCCCCTCGATATAATCAATCTCGGTAAATAACCGCATGTGAAAACGGGTGGTAGAGTTGGGCTTTAATGCCTAGCGCTAATCAATTAAAGACCTCTTTTTACACCCTGTACATCACTGCGTTAACACAAATTATCCCATAGAATCTACATTTAGGTTGCGGTGTGCTGAATAGCCCTTTTGCCAAAGTGTTTCCAGGGATTTATCTTTGTACAAAATGGCGTTTTCAGGAGTCAATTAATTGCCTCCAACTTCAATGAACCCGTGATAAATAACTAAATGAATTTCACCCCTTCTCCGGTAGTGATGAGCAATCTTTAATGAGGTCTGTAAATAACCAAATTCAGAACGTTGCCAGAAAAAGTGTAACATGCAAAATGTATCCCTACCTGGACAAACGCCAGCTACATTGTTACATTGGATTACAGCAGTGGTAGCCAACCCTAGCCCTCGAGAGCTACCAACAGTTCACATTTTCCAGACAACCTAGCTGCTGCACTGCTGCACTCATTAATCACTGACACATTTTAAAAGATACACAGATGGAGCTAATTAGCTCACTTGTGATTCTGTGAGGAGACCTGCAAAACATGCACTGTTGGTAGCTCTCGAGGACTAGGGTTGCCTACCCCAGGATTACAGCATATATTTGCTAACAAGCACTGCCTGCTGCTAAATGTCCTAAGTCACTGTTGATCTTACTTGGGGATCTCTGCAGCCATCTGCATTGTGCAAGAAGAAAAGCTTACCTGTCCATTTAGAAGAGTAGCGCCTAGGGCAGCTGTATTTAGTTTAATACACTGGTGTCTTCAGGAGAGACTGAGGTCTCAACAGTTCAGATTGTGTTGGTTATGCCATGTCTTTGGAGCAGGAACCACTGCAAAGGAAGCTCCTTGCATCCTCTTACTTCATACATAGGACCGTTTCCTTTTCCATGTGCATTAACACAAGCGTCGGCAGCATTGGAAAATGCTATAGAATCAACTATCACAAAGTAATTTCGTATCTAGATCACTCAGTAATTACCCGGTGTGTAGGTTTGCTGTGTAAAGTTATGAAATGAGTCTGCTATTGTTTTTAGTGTCAATGAACGGTTTCTTCTTCACTAACCCAACGCAAAGAAATTAATGCAAAAGCATTTCACTTCTTCTGCTTGCACTATTTTGTAATGGACACAAATGGTATTGTCGCTCTCACCTACAGTTCTGCAAGCTCTAATACATCTCCTGCAGTCGGTACCATGGTACTCTTTACCTAGAAGGGCGCCCGCGATTGGAATCGCGGGCGTCGGGGGTAAAAAAATCGCGGCCATCGCGAGTACATTAAAATCGGGTGCCCGCGAAGACCGCGATTTTCCCATAGGGATCAATGTTAAAAATGGTGATTGACCGCGATTTTAATGTTAAATGCCTCAATGCCCGCGATTTGGCCATAGGAATCAATGTTAAATGGGCCACAGAGCCCTAATAGTCACCGTGAACTCTGAAATGGCCCCCACAATTGTTAACGCCACCCCACGATCAACGTGAACCCGAAGCGTGGTAAGCGTGGTGAGCGCAGCGAGCCCGCGAGGGGCGGCGGTACGCGTCCTCCGACCTTTTCATGCCCTACTATCCACGTCGGCGTGGAGTTGAGAATAGAATAGTGTGGCGAGCGCAGCGAGCCACCGAGGCCCGAAGCGTGGCGAGCGCAGCGAGCCCCGCGAGGGGACGTGGATACCTTCACAGGTAAACGCGTCCCCTCGCGGGCTTCACAGGTGTCCGCTTTTCGCCACGGACACCTGTGAAGCCCGCGAGGGGACGCGTATAACTGTGAAGGTATCCGCGTGCGCTCGCCACGCTTCGGGCCTCGGTGGCTCGCTGCGCTCGCCACACTATTCTATTCTCAACTCCACGCCGACGTGGATAGTAGGGCATGAAAAGGTCGGAGGACGCGTACCGCCGCCCCTCGCTGCGCTCGCCACGCTTCGGGTTCACGTTGATCGTGGGGTGGCGTTAACAATTGTGGGGGCCATTTCAGAGTTCACGGTGACTATTAGGGCTCTGCGGCCCATTTAACATTGTTTCCTATGTAAAAATCGCGGGCATTGAGGCATTGAACACTAAAATCGGGTCCAATCTCATTTTTAACATTGGTCCCTATGGGAAATCGCGGCCATCGCGTCGCACCCGATTTTTAGTGCATTCGATGGTCGCCCTTCTAGGTAAAGAGTACCGGTACCATTTACAGCGTGGGGCTAGGCCTGCAATGCAGAGTCTGTACAATTTACAGCATGGGGCTACGTCTGCAATGCAGTCTGTACAATTTCCAGCGTGGAGCTAGGCCTGCAATGCAGAGTCTGTACCATTTACAGCGTGGGGCTAAGCCTGCCATGCAGAGTCTGTACAAGTTCCAGCGTGGGGCTAGGCCTGCAATGCAGAGTCTGTACAAGTTCCAGCATGGGGCTACGTCTGCAATGCAGAGTCTGTACAATTTCCAGCATGGAGCTAGGCCTGCAATGCAGAGTCTGTACAATTTCCAGCGTGGAGCTAGGCCTGCAATGCAGTGTACACAAATTACAGCATGGAGCTAGGCCTGCAATGCACAGTCTGTACCATTTACAGCGTGGAGCTACGTCTGCAATGCAGAGTGTACAATTTACAGCGTGGAGCTAGGCCTGCAATGCAGAGTCTGTACAATTTACAGCGTGGGGCTAGACCTGCAATGCAGAGTCTGTCCAATTTACAGCGTGGGGCTAGACCTGCAATGCAGAGTCTGTCCAATTTACAGCGTGGGGCTAGACCTGCAATGCAGAGTCTGTCCAATTTACAGCATGGGGCTAGACCTGCAATGCAGAGTCTGTCCAATTTACAGCATGGGGCTAGACCTGCAATGCAGAGTCTGTCCAATTTACAGTGTGGGGGCTAGACCTGCAATGCAGAGTCTGTATAATTTACAGCGTGGGGCTAGGCCTGCTAAGCAAAGTCTGTACAATTTCCAGCGTGGGGCTACGTCAGCAATGCAGAGTCTGTATAATTTCCAGCATGGGGCTACACCCCATTAAAGTATGTGGCTAGATCTGCAATATAGAGTCTGTACAATTTACATGGGGATTGGACTGCAATAATTTGTACATATTTACAAATGTGAGATGATTGCATAACAGTTAGTACAATTTAGAACTTGAGGATTTCTCAAATCAGAATATGTCCGAATCCTCACTGGACAAAGTACTCATTACAGAATATGGATATTAAATGGAGATATTATGCCCTCATAAACACCTACAGAGGCGAAGTTTTTAACAAAAGTGTAATAAAAAATAAAAATAAAAAGTTACTATCCCATCCTTTGAAAACAGACCAGATCTAATGCAGTGTGAGCTAAGCAGGGTACAGATGGTGGGGTTATTTAATTTTGGCTTTATGACACTTGTAAAAAGAAAAGGTAATCCACTGAAATCTGTTTTGGGCTTTTCCTCATCTCTTATAAAATCCCAGAGCAAACCCCCATTCAACATTACTGCTGCGCAGCATTTGTGATCTTATAGTGAGCTGTAAAATAAACTCATTTCAAAAGTTATATGTTAAATCAAAAGACTCAACGACACACATTAAGGGCAGCAGGGAAAAATAGAAGCGTGATATTGGACATTAGAAAGCCACCACAATGTAGCTTTTCCTAAGCAGATTACATACACAGCAAATATCTTATTATAATAGATCATGATATGTACATTTAGCTAATAAAGTGCCCACATCTACTCATACAGTCTACAGACGTTGACCCCGAGATCTGAAACTAGTAAGCACTGGGATATTGCTCTGCGTCAGCCCAGCAGGATGTACCATGCCGGTTTAGGCAAAACTGTGCACCTGTGCTTTATGTGGCCCCGATGCCCAAATAAACATTAAGTATAAGTCTGCTTTCTTTGCTCCACTTACAGTACCATGACCACTCACTGTCAGTTTCTTCAACTCTTGGCCAATAAGCTGCATCACCTTAGCTATCCTTCACAGCTTATTACTTTACCATGGCTGCAGAAAGCTTGAGAAACTACTGCATACTGCTATCCAGAAATGCATGTTCTATGGTTACTCTTCTAATACCAGAAGACTTGTGTGCTGGTTGGACATAGAGATTACCCACACTTAATGCCCCATACACACTACACGTGATATTACAAACGATATGGTCCAATATATGCTCAATAGTCGGGGGTTCCCTCCATCATCTGTACAATTGTAACTAGATCATCAATGACTATGTATGGGGCAGAGACCTGATGACATCACTGAACCGTGTGTATGCACTATATAGTTCTCCCGGGAGTTAAAGTGAAATCAAATATACTGTCTATTGTGTATGGGGGCATTTACAACACTAAAGATAAGCTTCTAGGGAGCATACCGGCAAAGGTCTGGCAATACCAGGGAGGAACAGATATAGCCTAATAGAACAGGGGTGGGCAATTCGGGGCATCACTGCAGATGCTGCGGAGGACCGAACTATAAAAAAAAAAACTGGAAGGACATGCTGGGAGTGCTACAGACTGCCTATATCTATAATAGGAGGAGGGGGTCATATGTAGAACTCCTATCACAGGCATTAGAATATTACAGTAAAACATACTAGATTGTAACTCACTGTGGGGCAGATGTATTAAGCCTGGAGAAGAGATAAACTGGAAGGAAATAACGCACCAGCCAATCAACTTTCAACTGTCATATGTCAAACAAAGCTGATTGGTTGGTGCATTATCTATTCCACTTTATCTCTTCGCCAGGCTTAATACACATCTGGCCCTTTAGGTCATTTGTAAATCTTGAAAATAAATTGTAGTACAAAACAAAAAGGATAGAGGACATCTCATGTGTCATGAGACCGATGAGGCCTGGAGCCAAGACAGCGGAGCACCTATAAAGTTACTTGAATCCATGTATCTCAGTACTAATATGTATACTTCTGTTCAGGTAAGAAGCTACCTGCATCTAAGCGAAAATGATGCTTACTCCATGGTTACACCATCAATAACCAGTACATTAATTAACTGGGAACCTTAGCAGCCAATTATCCAGGCACCAAACACAACAAGACATCTAATAGCTTCACCGTACAGTAACCATTTGCCTGCATGTAACATAACTGCAGCCTGTAGGTGGTGTCACACTGGCGTTTCCCCAGCTTCAGGCCTAATTTTATAACCGTTTTACCACGGCACTTACACACAATGTTAATTCTTAGGAGTCAAATTAGTAAGATGGGAGTTCTAGCGAAGGTGGGCTGTCGCTATGGGCCACCCAATCAGATTCTATTATGTTCTAGAAGGTGCTAAATACATAAGTGGATTCTAATGGGTTGCTATGGACAACATCTTCAATAGAACACCCATCTTGGTCAATAAACCCCTTTAATACGCCAATATCGGTGTTTAAGATCCACATTAGTGCGACCTTCAGGTCAGTTCCTTCAATAAGAGCCTAGAACACAGCAGGCTTTAAAAAAGTGGGAGTAGAAAGTAGCAATGCGACACCACCCTCACGGCTGTAAAGAATCATCTTATCAGTATAGGTTTGGATAACACAGGAGCAGTATGGTAAAAGCTCTGTAAGAAAGACTTACCATGGTGCGGGTTCACTGGCCCAGGAGCATTATTTGGCCCTCCTTGTGGAGCCGGCCCAAATCCTTTTCCATCATCATCAGATTCAATAATATTTTCTCTTCCAGATGCAATAGGCATTGTATTTCCTTGAGATACATCTGAGTCATTAGCTGGAGCACCTGCTGTAGCTAAGAAAAGAAGTTGTCATTCACAAAGTCATCACTTGCTGCGTGTGCAGGGCACACAATCCTAACCCTGTTCTCAGTAGTGAACACAACATTCCGCGCAGTCCAGAACACTTTTCCCTTGTATTTAAAAAAGTTAATAAATTGTCAACCTTCACACTAACTGGCAAAAGCAGAAACTGCAATATGCTTAGTTTAATATGCTGGAGAGCACATTAATGTAGCACTCACACCTGCTGTATACAGCCCGGCAGGCCAAAGCGGTCCACAAGATTTACAAACAGGTCACGTTATCCAAAACGCTTAGTTGGCAGTCATTACTAAAGATGGATACATACTATACTGCATGAGTCTATAACCCGTGGCCCTCCAGATGTTGTGAAACTACATGTTCCAACATGCATTGCCACATTTTATCCTATAAGAGCATGCCAAAACTGTCAGGGCACGCTGGGACATGTAGTTCCACAATATCTGGAGGGCCACAGGTTGAAGACCTGTGCTATACGGTATTCTCCACTTACGATATTGTGTGCGTTTTCCATCAAAGTCCTAGGCGAACAATACTGTGCGTACCAAATTATATTGTTGATGAAATCAGTGACGTCACTTTGCCCCAACACTGAACATGCAGTTGACGATCTAGTCTACTTTAAGCTGCATGTGCAGAAGGGGGGTCCTTAAAAACAGCATGCACGATAAATCTTTAATATTACTGGGCAAATCGTTAACAATCTAGCATATTAGTTCTCAACCTCGGTCCAGAAGTACCCCCAACAGTTCACGTTTTCCAGGTCTCCGCACAGAATGAAAAGTGAAATAAGCTCCATTGGTAAACCACCGTTATAATGAGTGCACCTGCCTGGGTTACCTGGAAAAACGTGAACTGTTGGGGTTACTTGAGGACCAAATTTGAGAACCACTGATCTAGTGTGTACGCACCTTAACAGACATTTTTATACATGTGCTGCATTCATTCCTAACAGACAAACTACTGATCCACAGCTTGTCCAGAAAACAATGACCTGTTTGAAGATCTCTAGGACTGGTATGGCCACCTCCGGCCTACATGTTACTGTAACTGTCTCCCACCACATTGCCACCTTGTGCAGTCAATTTTTCTTCTTTGAGCCCTTTCTGAAGAGGAATCAATTATATTCATAGAAAATTGTCAGGATCCAGTTTTAAACGGCCAACAATAGCGTCAAGGCCTCTGGCAATGGGGATTCATATGGACATAAAACACAATGGGGCAGATGTATTAGGCCTGTTGAAGAGAAAGTGGAAGGCACCAGCCAATCAAATCCTGTCATTTTTAAAAATATAGCTGATTGATAATTCATCAGCTAATCAGCTATATTTTTTAAAATTCGTTAGGATTTGATTGTCTGAGGAGTTACCACCTTCCACTTTATCTATTCACCAGGATTAATACATCTGCCCCAACGTGTGATATGGCAGTTTTAAAGTCGTATGAAGGTGGTGGCTCATTAGAGATTATGTGTGGATGTAACCAAACTACACTGGCTTATCTAACAATAGTAGGGGCAGCAGTAGCGTTCCTCGTTAGCATTGTATTTTAGGTTGACATTATGCCCCTCACATATGTTGCGTACAAACTTGCAATTCCACTCTGCTGACAGATGGATGGCCGCCTCATGTTGTGAATAAGCCATTTAAAAGCCAAGGAGCTCTATGCGGGGAAGAATGTAGCTGTGGAAAAGGCTATACATGAGGTCTGCATCAGGCACAAGGCGGACACTTTCCTTTCAGCCTGGGAGCAGATATGAGAAAATGCATCTTAATATATGTATTAATAAAGGTCATTAACTTCATTTTCACAGTCATGCTATATGGTAACATACATATAGGATACATGTTATATGGCAACATACATATAGGATACAGACCAAAAGGTATACCCCATTATGCTTGGAAAGGCAGGCACTTACAGGTTGGGATGCTTATTCCAGATATTGGAGGGGGAATAGACACAGGAGTCATAGGAGGGGGCATCCCTGGAGGAGGTAGAAAACCTAAAAAAAAAAAGTGGAAAAAACAGGTTAATGTTAAGCACGTGATCGGCAAATAAAATACCGTGAAAAACCATTATGATTTTGAAGGAATTAAAAAACCTCTGGGACAATTCTATTAGGTGCAAGTTGCGTCCATCAAGCTGTTCTAACGGGGAACTCGCACTGCTGATTACATTGGCAATCCAAATCAAAGCCCACAACGCTTTTCCAGAGGGAATTTGAGTGCAGCCCCTAAGCAGGTAAAGGCCAGAAAAAACTTTCCTATAAAGTACAAATATCAGGTTACAGTGCAGGACTTCTGGTGGACCACTCACAAGGATGCTTAGAATAGGTGTAAACGGCATCGCTTGTTGTCAGGTGAACGGCTCTAAATAGCTCAATAATTTATTTTATGTGGGGCAGGCACGGAGAAGGGGAAAATTGGTGTGGGGCAGACACGGAGAGAGGGGTAAATGATGTGGGGGGGGGGGGTAAATGTGGGGCAGGGATTGTATTAATGGGATAAGTATTAGAACTTGCAAAATAAGAGCTGAAGGCATTTAATCACTTTCTACAAAGCAGTATTAAAAAACACTGGGAAAACAAATCTGACTTTTTATATCCTAAAATGCTGCAGAAACTTTGATTTCATTAAAATCACTTTCTGCTGTAACATTAAAATATGCAAAAATCAGCCATTTAATAACCTCCAGTCCTTTCCCTATGGCTACTAACAACCTTTTACAAGGTCCGGCTATCTCCGATACCACGTTTTGAGGGATTATAGTATTGTTTTCCCTCTCATGTACTTTTTCTAGTTGGCCTTTTGTAGAATAGTCACATAACCGCACCGCTGGTACAGCAAATTGCCATTACTCATTGAGGCACGCATGCAATGTATACCACATCACTTTCACAAACTTGCACCTAATTGAATAAAGCAATTGGAACCTAAATAGATGCTATAGTAGGTGGGGGGGGGGGGGGGGGGGTTGCTACATTGTTTGCACAGATTTCAGCCTAGTTTAAGCATTTCGGAGAAAACGGCATAACAAAGATTAGTCAACCTTTGAAATATTGAATGTATTGGGGCAGATCAAAAAGGGGTGATACATGGTCACAACAGTCGGTATCCCGACTGCCCGGACTCAGACAGCGGGGCAAGCGCAACAAAGCCCCTTGCGGGCACGGTGGCTCGCTACGCCAGCCACCTATTCTATTCTCCCTCTATGGGGGGTCGTTGACCCCCACGAGGAAGTATAACCGGTGGCCGTCGGGACTTCGAGTGTCGGGGTTTTGACTGCCGGGATCCCGACGTCAGGGTATTGACTGTCGGGAAACTGTCCAGCACCCAATCAAAAGCCTAAAAGTTGCACATACCGCTAGTCTCATTGACTTATTTATTACCAGTTATTTATATAGCGCACACATCCACTGCGCTTTACAGAGAATATATCCACTTTATATCACACAATTTTTAGACAAAGGTATACTGGCAGATGAAGATCAGAAACAGAAGTGACTCACCTACACCAGTTATCACTGACCCATAGGGGAAAATGTATCTGGCATGACAGAACGCTTCATACAACACAGGATGAGCATTGGGGAAATACAACTTACAGATTTACTGGTCCATAGAACTCATGCAGTCACTAACATGCGTGTCTAACAGCACATTGCAGAGATGGGAAACCTTGGCAATGCAGCTGTTTAACTCCACATCCCAGCATGCCCTGCTACAGGTTTGCTATTTGGCCATGCTAAATCTGTTGTAGTGCATGACGGGATGTGTAGTTCAACATTAGCTGGAGCGCTGAAGGTAATAGTGTGTACACACGGTTAGATTTGGCTTCCGATGTTCCCGATACAGGAAGCCAAATCGCGTGCAAATCGCATGCTTTTAGGGCTTCCGAGCCCGATGCGCTGCTGATGTGTGCTCCCGTGTGAGCGCATATCGGCAGCCAGATAGAGAGGGCAGGCAACACTATATAGTGCAGATCTGCACTATATAGTGTAAATTGTGCCCCTCTGTCATGTCGTAAGATGCGAGTCCCGATGCGAACTGATCGAGTCGGGACTCGCATCTCACGGCAGTATCACCAAGTGGTATTACCAACCACATGTCTATTGTGATCACAGCAAACTAACGTCACGGTTTTCTGAATCTAGATATGCTGCAGAATAGGGTATTGTATGTTCTGCAACCTTCTGGTGAGGAGGCAACTAGAAAAAGCCATCTGTCTATGACAAAACCTACAACATGTTTAACAATCGCTGTCGCATTTGGATAGAGTAATACAAGAAATCTGATCTCAGTAGGGTAACTGAGAAATTACTATGGCCACACCGTTCAGCGTTTACAGGGGTGCCATACATAGTTGCTGCTGACACATCACTATGCAAATAAGATGCAAAAGCACACAACATTTATTTACAGATACAGCCACAGTCGGACACAGAATATAGGCATATGTCAGAGTCTGCTTGTACATCTTATTCACAAAGCAAAAATCATGCATTTGCACTGAGCAGCACATCGGAAAGGCTGAGTGCCCTAATTCTACCACCGGCACCAACAATGAGCAGTCTCCAACTGTCCGGAAACTGTTGGCAGAACACGGCACCTCATTATCCCTACCTCAAATTAGTACATCATGCTACATTATTAATGTATCGAGATTTACCATAACAAGTTGGATGGGAGTTTATTACTTTTATATAGATCATACCTTAAATTGTTTATTTGTAAATGTTTGTGTTCTATGTACCGCACAATATTACCGAAATCCAGTTTAATCAGCACATTTGAACCTCAGGTGTTCCGCATACATTTTAGTTTACCTAGCACAGTGATTTGTTGATTTTTGTTGTTTTTCTAGTTACAATTATTAGAAGCTACATCATATAATTTACTTCCAGCAAATATAGTGTATTTTTTATAAACTGCCTTAAAGACTATTATAGTCCGTTATAATTTTAAATTCACTTACAGTATATTACCTAAAGCACCAATACTACATACTAGTGTAAAGATACACTTAATTCAAAATTGCATTCACAATAAATAAGTTATTCATTTAGTATCACATTGACATGATGAAGACCACAATTACTTACATTGGGTTGACATCTTTCCAAGAAGCCCCCAACCCTAGAGGTGGTTGGGACGCCAAATGTTGCAGGACAAGATTCAATTAGCCACAGGCTGAGTACCATAATCTGTTGTTCAGGATTAAGTGTCCAGAACTATTAAATTACAGTTGCGAAAACAGACCGTGTGACTCAACCTGCAGCTAATTGAATTGGTCATTCATAATAACAGCCAAATAGGCAAGTCAACTGTGACCAAATAATCCTTAAATTAATATAATGGACACAGATGAAAGCCCATACACACTGGACGACTGAGCTGAAAGCCACCTCAAGACAGCAGGTTTGAGCAGCTTTCAGCTCAAACCCGCCCAGTATGTATGGTCTGACAATGAGCGGTGAGCCCTGCTGCGTGCTCCCGCATCACCGCTGGTAAAGCCGCTCATTTCCTGGTAATACCAGCAGATGGACGGCTTTGCATAGTGCTGCGCTATGCAAAGCCGTCCTCTCCCCGCTGACGACACCCATGCAGTTCCTCTTCCCTGCCTGGGGTGTTGCTGTCTGCTGTAGTGCTTATAGCACAGTGTGGTCCCGTATATCAGCACTGATATGCAAACCAGACCTGTGCTATAAACACCACAGCAGACAGCGACACCCCAGGCAGAGAACAGGATCTGCATTGGTTTTCAAAGATGGCTGGTGCTAGAATGAACACTAGGTGTATGGACCTTAAGTCTGATAAAATGAGCCATTTTGTGCACTTTGGCTCCTGCAACACAATAGTGCAGTATTCCAGAGTCTACAACCAGGCCTTGCCAATGGATGGTACAGGACTTATTTGAAGAAGTTTCAGAAAATCTACTCTCCTTTTAGTTAGAGAGCTCAGGAAAAAATAAATAAATAAATAAATAAATAAAAGTTATATGGATGTAATGCACACATTAATAAAATGGGTACTCTTTACCTAGAACGGCGCCCACGATTTTGATCTTAGGCATCGCAAGGTAAAAAAAATCGTGTCGTTGCATCGCATGCGATGCGACCGACGCGATTACCGCGATTTTACATAGGGAACAATGTTAAATGGCCCACAGACCACAAATAGCCACCCTGAAGTGTGAAATGGCCCCCCAATTGTTAACGCCACCCCACGATCAACGGCAACCCGAAGCGTGGCGAGCGCAGCGAGCCTGCGAGGGGCGGCGGTACGCGTCCTCCGACCTTTTCATACCCCCACTATCCACGCCGGCGTGGAATTGAGAATAGAAAGTGTGGCGAGCGCAGCGAGCCCCGCGAGGGGACGCGTATACCTGTGAAGCCCGCAAGGGGACGCGTATACCTGTTAAGGTATCCGCGTCCGCTCGCCACGCTTCGGGCTCGGTGCGCTCGCCACACTTTCTATTCTCAACTCCACTCCGACGTGGATAGTGGGGGTATGAAAAGAACGGAGGACGCGTACCGCTGCGCTCGCCACGCTTCGGGTTGACGTTGATCGTGGGGTGGTGTTAACAATTGGGGGGGCCATTTCACACTTCAGGGTGGCTATTTGGGGTCTGTGGGCCATTTAACATCGTTCCCTATGTAAAATCGGGGCAATTGGGCCGTTTAACATGGTTTCCTATGTAAAATCGCAGTAATTGCGTCGGTCGCATCGCATGCGATTTTTTGGTCGCATGCGATGCGACAGACACGATTTACATTTTAACATGCATTTCTATGTAAAATCACAGGCATCGGTCGCATGCCATTAAAATGGCATGCGATGGGCGCCGTTCTAGGTAAAGAGTACCATAAAATGTATTAAGGTAAGGGAGGTTCAATGGTTTCTCCCCCCTGGGACTGCCACTTTATAGCGCCAGATAGAGCAATTCAATTGTTGCTTCTATTCGGGTGCATTTAGCTGCAGTTGGGCTCATTTCAGCATGCAGCCCCCAGAGGTGGAGAGCTGAAACGTGCGAATACAGCATTTTGCCATTGTCCTTATTACTTAAGATAGATTTAGTGGCTTTATGGGGCTAAACACAGTCTGTGTACAAAATGGAAATTAGGTGCACATATTAGAACTGAATTGCCCCTAAAAGTGCATCAAATAAGGCCATTATCCTGTTCTGAAATGTTAATTTAGAATCTAAAACGGCGTATACAAAGATTTATCAGTCTGGTGGAAAGAAAAATCTCAAAACGTACAGGAGCAAATGACAATCCACCATTATGTACACTAAAATCAAGTAATTAGACAATCTTTCAGGGATAAAATATCGTAACACATTAATCCCCTCCCCATTAAAAAGAATTTAACCTGCAAAGAATATTTAGAAATAAAATTATGTGCCACAAACCTAATAAAAACAAACCCAGTTCTCATTAATCCTTAAAAAGTACATGTTTTGCAGATCTGGAGCGTAGGTATCTTAATTAACTATAGATCTAAAGATTGTACATCTGATAAGATTTCGTATTTACTTCCAATATATTAGCATACTTGGATAATACACAGTTTTCAATACAGAGAAACACTGCTATAGAACCACCAAGCCCTAATGGTGCCCATACAAAGTGCAATGGTTAGTTGCAATTTGATGCGTTCATTCGCACATCACATAGCACAGAAAGTCCCCATACCCCATACTTTTTGTACTAGATTGCATCATATCTAGTACAAAAAGCACGCGGTTGTAGCACATTGTATGTTTTTTGTACTAGATACGGAGCACGTTTGTATTGCCCGAACCTGGATGAGCCCAGGCCCTCCATCTCATACTGCATGGGTTGCATTTGTAAACCTCATACTGTCCCATAAACACTTTATGTATACTAAGCGCGGCTGTGAAAGGAAATGTGTTATAGTTTGGGGATTCGGTCAGGATTCTCGATTTTATACTCAACATTACTGATCCTAGTTTATTTTACTAGTAAGCTTGCTGCCTTGCGACTACCTCTGTGTGTGTGTGAGGGGTAAAGAGATGTAGTTTCACTCGTTGCCAACAGATGGTAGTGTTTCGGAGACACACAAACGGACACTAGACATATATATATAGATGATATTTGTTAAACGACTGGGTGCCTCCCTGCCCTCACACGCTGGCCTACCACTGGAAAATTCTTAAAATATGTGCTGCTGAATGTTATTTGTAATGCAGAACACGAATATAACATTTATAATAATGTCCAGGAATTGCATCACTTTAATTTTGCTTTTAATGTAATGTTTTTTTTTTTTTTTTAAAGTCTTTATGAAATCTAATGTTATTGGATTCGCATCGTCAGAATAGTTTTAATAGAAGCAAATCATTTGACATCACACAGTAATGAGTGTGATTGCCAGCTTGGGTGCAATGACCGCACACTGCAGCAATCTCCTCAATCGGGTCGTCATTGTGTAGGAACGGTACTTTATAAAAAGCCTTTAGTCAATGGCAGTTCCAGAGAGGAGGCTGTGTGCAGTCTGTGCACTCTGCCTGCCCACCCCCTTCCCATGTTTCGAGCTGGGGACTAGGTATTTTATTCACTTTTTAAAAGGCCGGAAGCCAAATTACCATCACTGCATGTTAAGTATAGGGAAATCCCATACATACAACCCACATCTACATATTATTCCAGCACACTCCGAAACATTCTACTCCCACGTTAAAACCTTACCTGGGGGCATCTGCATTGGGTTAAATCCTGGCCTCATGAACATCGGTGGAGGTATGCCAGGAGCAAAACCAGGCGGAGGTATGTTTATAGGGCCTGGGAAATGCAATCCTTGAGGCAAATGCATTCCTTGTAAAGGTGGCAGTGATGGTGGTATATGCAATCCTTGCGGGAGAGGAATCCCCTGTGGCGGAGGCAATCCCTGCATCGGTGGTAAGCCTTGAAGAGAAGGTAATGTAGAAGTAGGCTGAAGAGCCTGAAGGGCTGGTACTGCAGACAGAGGTGGGACAGACGGCACCGGCTATTGGAGGTAGGAGAATAAAAATCAATTTGATCACATTCCGAAAACTAAAACCATAAAAAGCTGTAAAAACACATGACAACTGTCCATCATAATGGATGTGAGCTATGCAAGTTGCAATAACACAACAAATGTTACAGAAACGCTGATTAGAACAGTTTTAGTGTCTTACTATATTAATCACTCCACAGTACTTTAATGACATTGATCCACAGATTGCAACTTCGCAAACGTAAGACATGCCCCTTACAAATAGACTGTTAAGCCCTGTACACCCGGGACGAGCGCCTGGCTTATGCACACATCGCAGTACACCCGCGGTGCTGAGTCCTGATCAGATGCCCACGTTCCTTTAATGCTTCTGGAAAGGATATTTAGGCCTTACCTGTTAAATCTCTTTCAACGAGGACGTGAGGGGCCACAGGCTAACGATGGGTAGTTTGAGTGGGAGAGAGCTTACATAGTGTTCACTCTTTGATTTTTTTTTTTTAGGACAGGGTGCTCGTACCCAAATATAAATTATTGCAATAATCCATATAGACCTCACAGTAGTTTGCACATGGTCATGTTCAATTGAATAGGCATTTGCAGACAGCAGAGTTTGCTATGCTGCATTTATGTCCAGGCATTGTGGTCCCTAAGCCGCAACTCAAAGCAAACACTGCTGTCTACAGAGGCCTACTCAGCGGTAGGTGGCACAAGGGCGCATTCTAATGATTTTAGAAGGGGCAGGGCAGTGCACTAAGGGGCGGGGCGGCAGTGCACCGCAAAAAAATAGCTAGTGGGAACGTTACTTCCAGCACCCCCAGGCAGACCAGGCTCCTCCCCTCCGGGGCAGGCAACTCTTTTTTTTTTTTTTTTTTTTTAACAAACCAAGGCAGGAGACCAGATAGAAAGAGAAGCACCATACAGAAACAAAATTCTGAACACATTCTAGATTGCACAACAGAGGAACTAGGGCAACTACAACAGTAATGGAATGAAAGCAGTTGCGGCAGGGAGGGATCCCTGTGACCGCTGACGTCCTTGAAGAAAGATTTAACAGGTAAGATCTTATTCTTCGGGACACGTCAGGGGCCACAGGCTAACGCTAGGATGCCCTAAAGCAGCCACGTAAGGGTGGGGACGCGCTTGTGCCACAGCAAGTACACTCTGGCCAAAGGCAGAGTCCTGGGAGGCAAATGTACCAAAGGCCTAAAAGCGCAAGACGGCATTGAAATTTGCTCAGCTGTTGCACTGCCCCTAACAGCCCGAGACGAGCCTATAGACCTTGTGGAATGAGCACAGACCCCCACAGGAACCAGGCCGCAGCCCAACGGCATTACAAGTATCCCTGCCTGATGACAGAGCAAAGCCATCAGGCAATTGTCTATTAGCAGGACATCCAATGAAGACTACACAGTAGAAGCATCTGGCCCCCGAAAGACTGGGGACCACAATCTGGTTGACGTGAAACCTGAATACCACCTTAGGGAGGTGAGTAGGAACAGTTTGAAGGAGCGCAAGATCAGAAAGAAAGAGCAGAAACAGGGACTGACAAGAAAGAGCTGACAGGTCAGACACTCTGGCCGAAGCAATTGCGAAGAAGAAAACAGTTTTCCAGGTAGCCAAGAAAAGTCCACAGACCGCAAAAGTTCAAATGGTGGGGCCTGAATAGCAGTAAGTGCCAGGGAAAGATCCCACAGAGGAATCAAGGAAGGCTGGATATGCAGGCCGGCCTGCATGAATGTGCGGACATCCGGCAACAACGATAACTTCTTACAGAACAAGATTGACAAAGCCAAAACCTGTACCTTCCAAGACAAGCGCAATCCGGCCTCCAGGTCCTTCTGTAAGAAAGGCAGAATCCTGGCCAATCAGTCCTGGGATTGAATTGGCAAGCACGACACCAGGAAAAGTAAACCCGCGGGATGCGATGGTAGGCACCGGCTGAAGGAGGTTTGCGTGCCTTGAGCATGGTCAAAATCACTTTGGAAGTAAAGCCTCTGCCTCTTAACAGGGCGCTCTCAATAGCCACCCCATCAAAGCCAAACGCCCCAAATCTAGGTGTAGACATGGCCCCTAAGAGAGGAGGTCTGGATGTAGAGGTAGACTGATCGGAGGGGCCACTGACCAGGCCTGCACAGCGGAGAATCAGATCTGTCTGAGCCAACTGGGAGCCACCAGGATCAAGACGTTGCCCTCAACGCTTAACTTGCGGAACACTCTCAGGAGGAGCGAAAATGGAGGGAAGGCGTGCCTCAGGGAAAATGGCCACGGGGTTGACAGTGAGTCCACCAAGCAAGCCCCTGGGTCGCGAGTAGTGGACCTGTATAGTGACCTTGTGGTGCAACACCATCAACACCTCCAGATGAAGGGCCCATACGCAGAGTGACTGCTCAGGTAGTCTGCTTCCCAATTGAGGATTCCCGGGATAAAAATCGCCGAGAGAGCAGGGATATTCTTCACCACCCATCGAAAGGCGTTCTCTGCCATGGCACCCTGAGTACTGCCCTGGTGGTTGATATAAGCCATCTTTGTCGCATTGTCCGACTGCACTGGGCGGCCTCGGAGCCAAGGTTCCATTGAGCAAAGCGCCCTGAAGACTGCCCTCAGTTCGAGGACATTGCTGGGTAGTTGGCTTTCCTGTGAGTTCCATAGTCCCTGGAAGTATCGCTGGCAAGTCACTGCCCCCCACCCACAGAGGCTGGCATCTGTGGTGAGGGGAGTCCACTGCTGGATCCAAAATGGTCTCCCCCCGCTGTGAGGTTCTGGTCCAGGAGGTAGAGAGAGTGGTACTTCCGGGGATAATGCTATCAGCTGTGACCATATGTTGGTGTAGGATCCTAACCACTTGGTGAGGATCTCCCGTTGTAGCGGACGATACTGAATTTGAGCATATTTAGCCACGTCCAAGGTCGATACCACCGACCCCAAGACCATCATGCAGCCGTGAACCGACACTCGTCTGTGTGAGAGAAGACCTCGTATGCGGGACTGCAGTGTCTGGCGATGTTCTTCCGGCAGGAAGATACTCAAATGCACAGTATATAACAGGGCTCCCAGATGGATCATAGGGTCAATCCGTTTAGGTACAAAGGGTGCATGGTGCCATTCAGGTGAAGTTTTCATGCATTTAAATGCTGGAAATAGCACCCAATTAAGCCCGATCTCAAACCCTTCACTGGGCTGTATTCGCTTACAATTGCATGCATCCATAGGGGGAGGTGCGAGCGCTTTTAATCGAATTCTGTCCACCATAAAGTGCGCCTGGTGGCATGACGATTCACTCCCGAATCATCCACACTCAATAGGATCGACCCCATAGTCTGCGGGGACCATGGATGACTAGGGCCAATTGATGATCCAGATCCAGATGATTGCAAGACAGCCACCACTATTGGCCAGATGATCCTTGAGAATCTCCGCAGAATGAGCCAGAAACAGGTCGTCCAGATACAGAAGGATGCGGATGCCCTGGTTGCGAAGTCTGCTGCCCATTACTGCCATGACCTTTGTACAACCCGAGCGGCGGTGTAAAGTCCCAAAGGCAGAGCCCGAAACTAAAAGTGACGGTCCTGCAGTGAAATCCGCAGAAACCGTTGATGTTATGATCTGATGGGGATATGCATCCTGGATGTCCAAGGATGCTATTTAGTCTCTGGGCTTCATGGAATATGGATCATACGGTCTCCATCTGGAACTTTGTGTACCGAATGTATCTGTTTAAAGTTGAGGACGGTAGGACCAGTTAGTCTTCCAGACTAGAAAGAAGCTGCCGTAGAAACCAGAGCCTCTCTGAGATGAAGGGACCAGCACTATGACTTCGGATTGCAGGAGCTTCTGGATGGACTGCTCTAGAGTCCTGGATTTTCCCCAAGTCCATTGAAGAACTTGTGGAAAAGGAGTTTGGTGGACGCCGCCGGAAGGTTAGGGAGTAGCCTCGGGAGAGGACATCCCGAACTACTATTTTATCTAGTTTGGACCCAAACAGAAGGGAACCCTCAGAGGCAAGTAGCTCTAAGGCTTTCTAGGAGTCAAGGCCATGCCGCGACTGCTGAAGCAGAAACTCGAGAGGTTAGGGTGGCTGCATCAATAGCCGCCTTGTCTAAATAGAGGGAGGCTTGATGTACCTTCTCAGTAGGCATGTGTGGATGCATCAGCCACAAGTGTAGTTGCCCATTTGACCATGGCCTTAGCCACCTAGGCTGATGTCAAGGTAGGTCTAGCTATGGCCCCCGTAGTAGTGTAGATAAGCTTGAGGAAGTTTTCCAACTTCCGATCAGCACACAGGTGGGATGGGATGCGTAGAAGATCTCACTAGCTTAAGCATCTACCTTAGAAACCATTTCTCACCGGACTCTATCCTCCTGAGGAATGGGGGTAAAGGGAGGCTAAGAGCCTTTGTAGTTTTAGGGAGGAAGATGGCATCACAGGCTGCTTGGGCGGTGCAGATGGGAGCCTATCTTAGCTGCGCCATCATCTGTGAGCAACATTGCCTGAGCTGGCTCCTGAGAAGAGGCTGAAACTGCGAGCGCCACTTGCGCATTGTGGCAGCTTGCACAAATGCCATCCTGTACATAGGGGGGGGGGGAGAACGACAGGCAAGTATAACAGTCTGTGCAGGACAGCAGAGCTGGAGACCCTGTCTTCATGGGTTGGGGGTAAATTGCATACCGGCAGTTATAGAGTTTATGCAGTACACAATACACAGCAAACATACAAAGCACACAATGGATAGACAAAATGGGCACTAAGCTTCTTACAACAGCTATGGCTGAATGGAGGACACTCTGTAACCTATGAGGAGAGATACAGGGAGGACTAGCCCAGGCTCTCTGGCTGCTGCTAAGCAGTGGATCTCCAGGTGGCTTAGAAGCTCTGTGTCCCTGGCCGCATGTAGCTGAGGTCTGGAGCAGTGGCGGGAATCGCTGTAGGATGTGCTGCCTACTGTCTACAGGGGAGTGGCTGTGTGAGAAGAGCCCACTCCCCCTGCTAGCAAATGGCCGCCAGGGAATCTTCCTCATGCAGCACCAGGGGTTAAAGCGCACGCCGAGCGGCCCTGCTACCAGTGCTGCTGCCCACACACAAAGTCTCCCCTGGTGGGCCCCCACACCTGGCTGCACAGCTGAATCTAGCCACGTTCGCTCCCTGCTGGGAGCATCTTACCTATGTAGATGATCCGGGTCCAGCCTGCGACTGTGGTCTACGAGTGCCTGGGGACGGCTGCAGTCACACACCGATGTGTGGTGCTGCAGCCGCCAGCACCCAGGTGATGGAGCAGCAGCGCTGGTGTCTACTAGACCCCCTGCGCTGCTGCTCTGGCACTGACCCAGGCAGTGTAAAAGTAAAAAATGAAAAAGTAAAGCTGCATATTGCAGCCTTTTTAATGGTGCATGTGGCTCCTGCCAGCACCAAAAAAAACTGAGCTGCCTGGGTGTAGAGGAGGGGAGGAGCCTAGTCTGCCTGGGGGCAGAAGTTTAACCTCTTGGGTGCTGGAAGTTCTCTCCCACTTCAACTACCCTGCATTAGCCTGTGGCTCCTGATGTGTATCGCAGAATAAAAGCAACTGCTTCAGCCGTGAAAAGCTTAAACCCGTCTAATGCGGCCATGTAGGTGCCTGTACAGAGCAACAATTTAACAGCAATAAGCGTCTAATATTGTGCCAAGCATAGCGAGGCAGCAAGCCTGAAGCTGTGCGGGGACGCAGATGGAGCCCCGCTCAGCGTTGCGCGGGCTGACTATAGAATCAACCAGCCTTTGCGCGCCCCTTCCGACGGAGCTCCGCGCCGCCGTGCCCCACCACCTCCCCCCTAACTCTGCCTGTCTCCCTGAAGTGTAGACGAGCAGGGTTTCTGCAGCCCAGCGACTGGGAGGCTCGTGCGTCCCAGTGTGATGAGTCCCTCTCAGCCAGTGCTTGCCAGCAGGGACGTTCTGGTGGCGCTGGAAATGAGTGGGAGGGGCTCCATCTGTATATGTCGTCAATGTTGACAGACAAAACTCGTGTCGCCCTAATGAGCACGTCAACCTATTTCATGTGTCGACCTGGTGAATATGGGATTGTGCATTGGATCGGATGGGATTTTAAACACGTCATTTTGGCTGATTACTCGTCTTAATCGAGTCAAATTGCAAAGAAGTTTATGGGGGCCTTTCGAAACAGATGCCATAAAAATGGCTGAGCTCCACCTTTGCTCTTTTGTTTAGAAGGGATGGACAATGCCAGGAGTGTGCGAGACTACTACAGACCTGTTAGGGAACCTCCTTGAGAAAAAAAAAAAAGTGTCTGCCAGAGCTATTGACTCTAAACAGTGTTTAGCTGTTTCTTTATAAAGTTTGCATGGAGGATATATATATAGATATATATATATATATAGAGATATATATATAGAGATATATATATAGAGATATATATATAGAGATATATATAGAGATATATATAGAGATATATATAGAGATATATATATAGAGATATATATATAGAGATATATATAGAGATATATATAGAGATATATATAGAGATATATATAGAGATATATATAGAGATATATATAGAGATATATATATATATATATATATATATATAAAAAAAAAAAAAATCTATAAATCGGTTTTTAGACTCACCATTGCAGGCATTTGTGGGCGAATCTGCATAGACAGCAAAGTCTGAGGTAGGGGAGAACTGTTCTCTGTCTGGGCACTTTCAGGTGCTCCTCCTTTAGGAGCATCTGTGCTCTCGGCCTTCTTAGGTAAAGGTTTCCATTCTAAAAACAAACATGGGGTTTTTAATATTACAGATTTCAGCCAGTCAGCCGTCCCAGTCTCCAGTACATGCAGAGGATTAAGGCCATTACCTGGACAGAGAGTATCATTATCCAGCATTCCCCCTTCACAAAATGCTTCCAGATCCTCAGGCTTCACTTTATTCCATGGTATGTAGGTAACGCCTATGTCCACGTCCCAGTACTGCTTATATTCAGATTTAATTCCTTTGTTTAATGCCCAAGCGATCTATAAAACATATCAGAGTAGAGAATATTGTAAAAAAAAAAAAAAATGCACAGATGCCTTGGCACCCATAAGAACAATTCAATTATTGCTCTGACTGGACACCCATTACTTGTGCCCAAACAGGGTGAACGGTGGCTTATCCCACCTCAAGCCTTGGCTGGTGCACCCAAAACCTTTGTTTGGCTGCTTAAGCTACAGACATTGTGTTTGCCTCAGCAGGTAGCGGGTAGAAAATGTCTCTTGCACAGTAACTGGAACCCAAACAGTATTTTACACAACAGTGTTATAAATTAAGGTCAAAAAGCATAAAAAAAAAACAACAACAATTATAATATATATAATATAATATATAAAACAATTATACCATGCCCAGGTAAAGGATTTTACCTTAATTGCCTTTTGGTTGACTTTAAAGTTTCCACGACTTAATTTCTGCAATGCTCGAAATGCATCCATCCTCTGCACCATAACAATGTAGGCACAGCCCCGTGGTGGAATCATCTAGGGAAAAAGGGTTATAAGGAATCAGTCACAAACAAAGGCATTCATGCAAAATACACCTGGGGTTCACAAATGGTTTTTTTATTTTTTATTCTAGGAGTCAGCTTATGAGTTTTGGAGAAAGACCATTGCCAGCAATGAAAACGTACCAAAGTAAACACATTGGGCGCTATTTAATTACTGGAGTACAGACAGAAGCTTCATCGGCTGGCATCTACCGTTATAAAAGTTTACAAACAGCCAGGCAACGATTTGGATTACACCAGCACAGTTGTGACTTACATTGATTGACTCAATAGCTCCGAATTCTTCTAAGAGGCTGCCAACATCTTGTTGGGATGTTCTTTTGTCCAGCTGCCCAACCCAGAGTGTAGTGCTGCAGACTAAACACACAATATAAAACTGATGAAGTACTGGTAAACCGGATCACAGTTCTATACATTCATTACAATTCAGGCAATTTTTCGCCTGGGCCAGCAATGTTTCCAGACAGACAGTGAACCAATTTCGACAGTAGGAGACACTGGAAAGTGGTTCAGACTGCTGGTGAAACCAGCAGACGTATGATGGCATACACACTGGGTGGTTTTTAGCTGAAAGCGGCTCAAATCCGCCCAGTGTGTATGGGCCTTAAGGACTACAGTGTTTCCCTTTACAAGACATGCTGTGCTCACACACACCACGGAAATAACCCAAATGCGGTTGATCGAGAAACTCACCACTAACTGCATTTGGTTTAATAGACGGAAGTCCTTTCATCTTACGTTCCCGCTCTTTTTCCCGGTCACGTTTTTCTTGTGAGCGTGATTTTGGGGAGTGACGGCGCCTGTCACGTGATCGAGAACGAGAGCGTCTATGTCTAGACCTGCGAGACCGGGAGCCAGACCGGGATCGCCTTCTCTTTGGTGATCTATAGGGAAGACGACGATGAATATACATTGCGTGATCATTTTGCACCATCATCATAGAAATGTTAGGCTCAAACTAAGGCCAACTTTAGACAAAAACTAGTACAAACGTATCATGGGCATACAATTTGGGAAACTTTTGTAACTGAGAGATGAATACAATACAACAGCTAGGGCAGGGTGTTGCCTTGTTTTGTTTTTATTTAATGCTCACGGATGACCCATTGAAAGCAGATGTCTCATACCTGGATACAGACTTCTGACGTTCTGGCACATGGCGCTTGGATTCTTGAACACTGGGCTCTTCTACTTCCATCGGTACTTCCTAAGTGGAGTGGTGGGGGGTGAAGAGATGGACAAAAAACTAAAACTGAGCATTTGGCTGTATAAAGAAACTTTAAAGCAACAATCATTTGAAACTGCTCTGAACTAATAAAGCAACAGAAATTACACTATTTGGTATATCGGCCAGTCCTACACCCTGCTGCCCGGGTTTTCACACCCCTGACAAGGCTGTATGATTAGAAGTTCCAGCGGCCGGGAGCGAACCTGAGGATGCAAACCACAGGGAAGGAAACCTTTATTAAATGCAGAGCTCCACTCAACTTTAAGGATCATTTTTTTCATTCATTTTTATGGTATCTGAACATTATGCCAGGATCTTGACTGCTTTAGAATTTTACTATGAAAAAGTCCGGCAATCATTAGGATATATTAATATCCAAAAAGGACATTTACTGTACCCAACATCTAACAAGCGGGGAGAAAAACAATTGAACCGTGAGAGAGTTCTATAAAGAGACCTCCCACTTATTGTTTTGCTCAAAAAGCCGCCAGCAAATCTAAGATCCCTAATCATGAAAATGTATTGATCATTTATTTTTAGCTGTGAGAGCTTGTTACATTACATCATATTGTGTTTTCAATTCTATTTAATACCGGCCGTATACATGGATACATTGTTTTATTGTGTATAATACTGTCACTATATTCATTCTGTGATCTATAATTTTGTTTTTTAAACAAATTTGTTACATTCAAAAGCGCCGCTTCACTTTGTTCTCTAGTTTCTAAATATAAGGGCCGAGCACCCCTAATTGGCAGCTGCACATTGAATGTGACTGAATTAGCGCTCAGTCCATTATTTTCTCTAGTTCTTGTTCTAAATTACACTATTTGGCTGAAGTGTTTTCATATAAAGAGATTTGAACCAGCTACAGATTTGTCGACTCAAACTCCTAGATTGATGTCTAACATTACATTGTTACTTTGGTTAAATGTAAGCCGTGTAAGAAGTAGTGTCTACTGTCTTAGCGTGAATGTTAAGACATTGGGAGTGGGGGATAAGGCGCCTCAGAAAGGATAATTGCATAATTCAAACACTGTACTCTGGTCAAAAGGTCATTTTTGCTTTGGTTCACATAGGAGGTAAGGGGCTTTCGAATTATGCTGCCTGTGGAGAAATGTTTTATACTTTCAAACACGGGTTGACCATTATACACGTGCTGACCGGGGTTTAAAAAGATTAAGTCAGCAGCTATGCAATCTGCACATTGAGTTAACACGTTGACCTGCAACATCCGGAACTACTTTCTTAAGAGACGTAATCAATAAGGACGAGTGACTGATGCAGAACACTCTACAAGCAGAAGGTGAACCAACACTGATACATAAGAAGATGTTCTTGCGTCTGGCTTTTGATAAATGCCCAGGTATTAACGTTAAACGGTCAGATAAAAATGACAAATCTGTGCCTAAGTGTGGGGTTACCGGTGACCAACTTCCATTTCATCACCGCACTGACTGAATAGGAAAACTCTATATGACCCATATGATGCAAGAGAAACAGGGCTCACAGGGTTATGGTATAGTGGATTAACAATGTCTAGGTCAACCACTAATGGTCAACAGTGACTAGGTTGACATCTATAAATGGTCGTCATACCCTTGAATGACACGGACAACGCTAAAAAGGTAGACATGATTTTTTTGGTGTCTATGTTGAAATGATCCCTCGCCATGCTCGACCATTTATAGAAGCCGACCTGGTGATTGTTGATCTAGACATTGTCGACCCGGGGACCGGATAAAGCTTACAGGAAGGTAAAAAAAAAAAAAAAAATTGAAATAAAATTGAAACAATAAGAAAAAAAAAACCAATAAAAAGGACTATTCTACCTGCTGGGGGTCTTTTGCCATCTGTACATCATTTTGCTGGGGCGGGAAAGATGCTTGTAGAAAAGACTGGGGAGATGCTTGAGACCCTACTGGCTGAACCATGGTTGGGAAGGCTTGAGCAGGCATCATACCAAACCCAAGCATTTGCCCATTGGGTGGAACTGAAGTCTGTGAAAACAAAGGTTAAATCCATTGATAAAAGGGAAACCGAAAAGGATTCCATTAGAATAGTCTGTTTAGGCCAGATAAGCCGAACATTACAGTGAAACCGGCTTTCTTGCAAGGGGCAGAGGCACACAATACATATACATACGTTTCACATCAGGACAACGCACCTGATTAAGCATCGACTCCTGTGGCATCATCATCCGTTGTTGAAGAGCTTGATACTGATCCATGTTTGACATTTGCCCCGGCATTTGTGTAAATGACGCTGGGGGCTGGACGGCTTCTCCAAGGTATGGGCTGCAATGCAACGATAGTATGGTTAAGCCAAAACAAGTAACATATGAGGCACTTCTATAAAGCTCCCGAGTCAATTCTCTGCACTCACAAGGCTTGTGGAGGCGACGGAGAGGGGCTTGACACCTCTTTCTTTGGCTCCTCAGGTGCTTCAGGCTCATCGTCATAATCAAATCTATCAAGCAGCTAGAATGCGGGAAATGTATTAACACTTTGCACAGGGCTGGATGATTCCAAGCTTCACGAAAAGCTACATAAAACATCCTCACCTTATCAAAAGCGGTTTTCCTGTCCGTCTGGTGTGTTGGGGGGTTCATCTGAGACGTAATCGCTTGCATCTGAGAATACATATTCTCATCAATAACTGGAGATTGTGGCTTGGGAGGCTGCTGGAAAGTCTGAAGGATCTGCTGGAGCTGGAAGATATCAATAACTAATTACCAACCAAAAGCTGTAACCAGACACATTTGATAAAGAAATATTGAGCAGTAGACCAACTATACAAATCCTCAATATCAAAGCATTGTCTACAACACAACAATCACCTGTTTTGAGATCACCACTTGAGTAAAACATAAGGCAGGTTGTTCTAGGTTACATAGTGCAATGTTTATCTGACCACTGAAGCCGGCGTAATCAATTCAGATTCAAATTCTTTGAGTACGCTTTCGACACCACTATTGCAGTATCAGCTTCTCCTCGATCACAAGGTTTCAGCATTGCTAGTAGACCATGTAGTGAACTGCAGTCGCAGAGTCTAATCTCTATTCCGAATCACCAAACATGCAGGCTACATTTGCAAAGCCCTCCTCCCTGCCACCCCTACTTGCAGTACACAGAATGCGAAACTATAGCAGAGTTATAACTTGCCTGAACCTTCTTAGTTTTAACCCTGTTCAAGTTATTCTAGTAAACGGCATGAGCTTTAGTTTAGGCCTACTCAGAACGCCTATCGCAAGCAAGTTACATTACCTGTTGTCCTTGGCTGCTTTGAAATAACTGAGCTACAGCTGCAAAGGCATCTGAGCTTGGTAGCTGAGGGACAGAGACAGGGGGAACAGAGCTTGGAGCATCTTCTTCGGGCTCTGATTGCATTACAGGTGGTGGAGATCCTTCAAATCCTTCAAAAAATAAAAAAATAAAAAAAAGGCTTTGTGAGCAGGTGCTTTGAACCTTTAGCAAACATCTCTGAACAGTTTTCTTAAATAATTTAAAAAAAATGCACTTTACAGTAGTTTGTTTTTGTGTTATACAAAAAAAAAATCTAAGCTGCTGAAGGCAAATAAATTGCAGACTCTAAACACCACCCATGTGTGCATTTGTAGAGCACCATTGATCAGTGTACGGGATGAACTGCAATATGAAGGCACCATATAAAAGGTTTGAATATTTAGCACTTTGACACAAAGTGTTATACTGTAAACATTAAAGTTATATCTTTTTGACCAACCTCTAATGTTAGTCAATCTTTCAAAGATGTACATGACCAGTTATATTTCCAATAAATGTAATCACAATGTCAAAAACAAATACATATTGTAGTATAGTCGTATTTCCCAGATGTCCTACCTTCTTCATTGGCAGAGCTGTCTGCCAGTAACTCTGCTGCTGTGGCCCCTGCTGCCATGTCTAGTAACGGCTGGATGAGTTCAATTTTAAATACTCCATTTTTTTGCCATAAATTCAAAACTCGGACGATCTTACTCTAGAAATTGGTTTGAGAAAAAGTTAGCTACAAGCCATACTTTAGCAACATTTATGGATTGCTCTGGTGCCATGGGTCATTTACAGTTACTCATATCAACATCAAATTCAGTTTCTTAAGGTGCCCATAAATCTGTGTGCGCAATCTGCCAAACCCACAGCACCCCTTTCCGCCGACCAGATACACCGATCAGCGGTCAGCTATGACTGGCGTGCATTTGGGGATTTTTAGCATGTAAAAAAAAAAAAAATGCATAATTCCCGCTGGGATCAGAGGGTCAGGATTTTTATTCATGTTTAATATCCTTGATCCCCCACCCCCCATGCGACAGCCAGGTAATCAAAGAATTGCCTCAAAACACCACTGGTGTATTAGGCACCTTACGAGATTTAAATGACAAAACTGAAAATAATTCACGTTCAAATTAGAAAGTCAAAACAAAATTAGACATTTAGATATACATCGATTCAAAGCTAAATATTGTCTTCACTTTACATGACTACCTTCTGAGGCAAATTTAATTAAGCGCCACAGAACATTCGGGGATGTTTCAGCTGTGCACATACTTGCCCGCTACGGTGGGCTCAACATCTTAAATACCTGCAATGTTGCAGCCATCACTGAAAATCTAATTGACCCCCTTTCAGTCAACTAGTTTATGGATGGAGTTAATAATACAAAAAAAAAATATCACCATCTCTGATCAAGATTCTTTCAGAAAACACACATTTTTGATTGGCTGCAGATAACCCTAAAAATAAAAGCAGAGGCCTAAAGGACCTAATTATCACTGTTACATAAACCACATGAGATATTCGCTTGCAATACCTTCTCCTCTGTAGGGCAGAGATACAAACACTGGAAAGTGGCAGTTAGGTTTTTTATGAACCTTGGACCAAACACATCTTTGTCAATTCCAAACTGATGGCGAGACTGCCGAACAATTGAATCAATAACGTACAATCCGGGAACTTTATACTCTGGTTTACACTAGGAGGAAGAAGAGAAAGAAAAAGGCTTATGAGTATTTAAAAGACAAGAAACAGAATATTTTCATCAGTCGATTTAAGAAAAAAAAAAAAAATACAAGACAAAACCACATATCTTATATTGTACAACCAGGAGATATTAATGAGATGGATTTCAAATATGAAGGCAGATTACTCGTATTCTGCCGAAAAATAAATACTCACTTTTTTGATGAATTTCTCCACAATCTGGACCACATGTTTGTAAAGCTATTGGCACAAGGAAAATAAAAAAATGGTGTAAGTTTCAAAATAAATAAAACCGCTAACATTTACTAATTCACAACTGCATGTTATATGGCAGGGGGTGGATTCTAATGTGGGCGGAAGGGGAAAAGGGCTGTTTCAGAGGGGTTTGAAAGTCCTTCTGTACCCTTCTCCTGCCCTGATTTACACCCCTTTCACTTAAGAGTGCAGAGCAAGGATAGCCACCATTGGACTATCCTATTCATACAACATCTGTATTTTATCTGTCCAGCTCCTTACACATTGTTCGGTTTGGTCATTTGCTCCTTTGTACATTGTTTTTCTAGCGAATACTCTGTAACCCCCCCCCCCCCCCCCCAAACATGCGTCCCACCCCATGAGCAGGAGTGACATGTATGCCCCCAGAAGAGCAAAAGTTTAGTTGTGCAAAGTGGCTAAACAAACATGCCTCTACTACGGCTTTACATAGAAACATAGAATGTGACGGCAGATAAGAACCATTTGGCCCATCTAGTCTGCCCCTTTTTTACCCTTCAGGTAATCTCAACCCTTTTTAATCCTTATTTCTTTGTAAGGATATTCATATGCCTATCCCAAGCATGTTTAAATTGTCCTACTGTCTTAGCCTCTACCACCTCTGATGGGAGGCTATTCCACTTATCCCCTACCCTTTCTGTGAAGTAATTCTTTCTAACATTTCCCCTGAACCTCCCTCCCGTTTCAGTGCATGTCCTCGTGTTCTATTACTTCTTTTCCTTTGAAGAAAATTTCCCTCCTGTACTATGTTAAGACCCTTGATATATTTGAAGATTTCTATTATGTCCCCCCTTTCCCTTCTCTGCTCTAAAGTATACATATTAAGATCTTTTAGTCTATACAGGTAAGTTTTGTGATGTAGGCCATGAACCATTTTAGTTGCCCTTCTTTGTACACTCTCCAATGTATTTATATCCTTCTGAAGATATGGTCTCCAGAACTGGACACAGTATTCCAGATGAGGCCGTACCAATGCTTTGTTGCAATATTGACAAATAGAAGACACTATGGCTAATATCTGGTTTTACACCCAGTCTACCAGGACAAATATTAACTTCACAGCCTCCCCCCACATTAAAAGCAGCTGCCAAATGATTACAAATACTACAGTGATAAACAACGCGTAAATAGATATCCTCTGCTTTTACCTTAATGGCCTTTATAGCGGCTTTAGTAATGAGAATCATTTTTGCCCGAGAAATGGGAGGCTTCATGTCCATGAGTGAGAAGAGCTAGAAGAAAAAACACAAAGACGACAACATTAACACAATGAAACCGGTTTAATGCAAGTAATAGATCTATTCACGTAACCGATTATTAGAACTGCCGACTTCTAAAGTGGCTACACTTACTGTGTTTGCCAAATAGTTACAAAATAGTAAAACTTCATAAACATTTACAACTGACTGGTCTGGTACTCGTACACGGCCGGGAATGCAAGAAACAATGCTGATCATGTCCGCAAATAGAAACACTGGCTCACTGTAACGGACTGTCTGCAAAGCATTTCTTGTGCATAAAATCTGCAGTATCCTCTTGTTTTAAGGGTGCATATAAATGGGGCGGCAGGATCAGCAATCATTGTTCACGCCCAGCTACCATAAGACCATTAGAGGAGACCATGCAATCTGTACTCATTCCTTTTGAAATGGTTGAAGTTATAAACCACATTGAAAATTGATGGGTAACATTTAAAATATGGACATGATCCACAGGTGGAACTATTTATTTCACTGGCGATTCTGTGAGGAGACTTGCAAAACATGCACTGTGTGGGATCTTGAGGGCCGACTGAGATCCTGTGTTCCCAAATTAAAAGAAAACTCCATAGAAACCTTAGTTAACTGCTCCTGCCTATTTAGTTAATGTGGTTCACCAACGCCATGAGGAAACACTCAACAACAAGGCGCCCACTCAGGTGTAATGTGCAGGGAAACACATTGATTCTGCATTTTACATGTAATCAATGGGTTAGTGCCAAATGACCAAAACACCGGCAGCTAAATCGAATCTTTCCTGAAATGTCTGAATACTACAAAATGGTAACCTGGCATTAGACACTTTATTAGACTTTATCACAGAGCTAATTTACAGGGATCTCCTAGCTAGGGAACATTTACATAAGTAGTGCATTACAAGCATTGAAGGACTTGCAAATGTCACGTATTTATATATATATAAAAAAAAAACCTACATTCACAGTAATGAGATCTAGCAATGTTTTAAGAGCTGCACATTTGCTTGTAGTGTGCAAAGAGCCACAGCGTGACTGACAAGTACTGATGTTTGGGAGCCGCTGTGGGCACAGTCCCAGAAAACAGGGGCGTGTCAGGCCAGCTCTCTGGGCATGCCAAAGTCTGTGGCTGCATTCACTAGCCTAAAGGTGCCCACACACTAGAACGATTTTTGGGCCGATTGGAAGATTTCCGATAAATCTGCCGATATATCGTCCGATGTTTACCGATAATCGGTCGAATATCGGTCCGATGCGCGCTCCCGTGAATCTTTAGCTGCATCTTCTGATCTTACGTGCTGCACGAAAGATCAGAAGATTTAACAAAAGATCCATAGGAACGCACACGGGATCTTAAGAAAAATCTTTTGTCCAGGACGTACAAAAGATTACAAGGCTATTTATGCGCAAATCTTACGATCGCAGATCTTTCTAGTGTGTGGGCACCTTCAGATACTCCGTGTCACATGTTCTGATCCAGTCTCTGTTCCCAGTGACTGCCTTTCTATTTAAGACACCCTGGGGGCTATTCAATTGTTATACCCCCCCCCCCCCCACGTGGTCACTGGCAGCTTTTCAATTGTTTCTGCCAAAGGGTGCACTACACCTTTTGCTGGGAGCCAAAATCACTATGTGGCGGTCAGAACTTTAGTCGGGTGTAAACCAGGCCATACTGATTAAACTGAACTTTATCACCTGCAACTATTGATCTCTACTGGGTAAACTGGAAATCTTCTGTTTAGCAATATCTGCTGCAGTCTGTACCTCAACAGGAAATCTGTATTAGTGGGCTGGTGTTAATCACATCTTGATTAAACCTTTTGTTGTGGGTGGAGTTTTAGGGGGAGGTGAGTAAACTGTCTTAATTTCTACATAAATCAATACCTCTGTGGCTGGAAAATCTGTTATCTGGGAAGTATGGGAGATAAACAGGAGACACAGAGAAGGACAGAGAACCTTTCAACCTCTATCAAAGTTCATCAACCAACAAACTGCAATGAATTACCTAATCCACCAATACCTGCAGACTGCACAGCCTGACTCGGAGCTCCCTGCTGCTCAACCTATTATCAGTAGTCACTTTATCGCTCTCCCTGCACTGTATATGTTGCACTACACCGGCTTCTCACACACAGAAATTTACCTCGCAGGTAATGCATTAACATGGAGCTTTTTCCCAGTTCATTCATATACAAAGTATATGAACGGTGCCACGTTTTCTACCTCCCAATCTTGTGACAACCACCTGACATCACCTATCCCCCCCACCCCCAGGAACCAGGGAATCTCCGCATAAAATAACAAATATTGGTCTATACATTTCTAGTAACTGTTTAGACAGAAATGTGCGCACATCTCCCATGGGTTCTTGCAATCACTAGTATTTGAAATTTAGAATGGTTAAGGTTTGCAAAATCCCTGAATTTGGCAATAGAATCACCCAGGGAATTCATGCAGCTTAAAGCATCTTACAAAACGTTAAAAACAAAAGTGCCCTTGTTATCTACATGTGTCAGCACCAATAGTCACTAGACTCATTACATTCCAGGCCAAGTCAGGAGACACGCTATTTCGGAATTTCTTCATCCCTTACCATTTCAGACACAAGGGCCATATTCAAATGTTTGCATCAGGGAGCGCGAGCTGAAAACAGTGAAAAGTCACCCATTTGAGCGCTCTAACGGGCAGTGTGCCCATTAGATTGGTCGTGTTTAGCCGTCAATGAGCGAAATCCGATTGAAAAGATCAATTTTATAACACTGCACAATCTGCCATCGCTTAAGATCGGTAGATTGGATGCAGTATGACAGTTTAATACAGCCCAGTATTGTACAATTTGATAGAAAAACCTTTATTTGAAAGAAACAAGGGATTACAGTCAATACCACACTATAGAAGTAAAAGCACGTGCTTACAAGAACGAAAACACGAAAGGCTGTGATAAGCACTATGCTACTAGGTTTTGTGAAAGACCATAGAGAAATAGACCAGACTGGTCAAATGTGCATGTGTTTGGTTTGCATTTCTGTGCAATCATACCAATATACAAGTACATGACAGCAGAGAAGCACCTGCTTCTCTCAAAATATTGCTGTGTTATGTGGCGTACACATGGCCGATTTCAGGGCATTGTCTAAGCAATCTTACTAGATCGCTTAAAAAAAATGCCCTACATCGCTCCGTTTGTAGGGACCATAGCAATATTGTTGCATGGCCCTGCGCATTGCTATGGTCTGTTGATTTAGCATGCTGGATAAACCTACTTCATTGCCAGTCAGGGCCAGTGTTCTCTAGCCTGGATACTCAGCAAATTATTCTCAATTATCAGCGTGGAGCCACTAAGGTTCTGTAGTGCTTAACTGAAGCGGTGCACACACGAGACCTGGCCTGGCGATTTTCACTAAGCAGAGTCCAAATCAAGACGTAGGTCGCCGTCAATACGACGGCTAACTACAGCGGCCAGACATACTGTGATGTGACGGGCGGCTTTGTGAAAATAGCCCTGTCTGCACAGTCTATTTGGCTGGGCAGAAGACGCTGTGGGTCACACATTCCTTTGCTTTGTACACATGGAGCTACTTCTAAGATGCGTAAGAGCACAGGGTTTAGCTGTGCAAACTGGCTAACCTAGAATAAAAAGTTACAGCTGCATCGCAATAAGTGACATTTGAGCACCCGACAAAAATTGAATAGCTCACGTGGGCATTTAAAGAAAAAATAAGCAATTTCTTATTTTTTTGTAATATACTACTGTTAAAATAGTAAATACATACACAGGATGGAAATTTTAGGTCATAGCTACAATTTTAAAGCTTTTTCTACATTTAAGTTTCAATCTTGTGACCCATTAGGCCTCCTATTGGCATGCACGCCCACACACTAGTCTTAAGTTGTGCACACACTGGGCGTGTATGGACATCGATGATGGGGAAAAACACTGGGCTGAACATCGCTCAGTACACACAGTGATTTTCACACTTCTAAGCGTTTTCCCCCGGGGTGAATGACTTTAGTTAGCAGGACGCTATGGAAAGCTGTCCACCCTGTCGCTCATCCGCTGGTAATACCAGCAGATAAGAGGCACACTGACAGCTGCTATAAATAATATACAGTGGTAGCACATGAGTATAAAACAGTGACGGCTGTAAAGTACTTTGGGATTGGTCGGGTGAAGACAGATCCTTCAGAACATAGGCCTTTATTCTGGTTCACTCGCAAAGGCAAATTCCTTCGCAAATGGACAAAACCATGTGCACTGCAGGTGGGGCAGATGTAACTTGTACAGAGAGAATTAGATTTGGTGGGGTTTTACTTCAAAGTGAGATCTATATTGCAGTATATAAATAAAGCAGTCAGTATTTTCCCTGCACAGAAACAAAGTAACTCACCCAAATCTAATTCTCTGCACAAGTTACATCTGCCCCACCTGCAGTGCACGTGGTTTTGTCCATTTGAGAAGGAATTTGCCTTTGCGGGTGAACCAGAATAAAGGCCATAATGTAAGAATTCAAATGGATAAATAGCTAAGTAGTGCACACTCCAGAGAGTATTGCTATAGACATTCATGGACAGGCCGCCCACATAACTTGGCCCATTTTGAAGTTATAATCTGCTTCACATTATAAAAATAACACCCAAGGGAGATCATGCGGCACATTTACGTTAGGAGGAGTACAGAGCAGTCTCCCTCCACCTCACCTCTTTTGAATATCACTAAAGGAAAACAATTTTGCAAGCCAAAAATATAAAAAGGCAGGGTGGGGGTTTAAAGACAAAAGGTTGCCTTTCTGGGGCAATTTTAGTTTCGATAGGCGATTAAAAGAACTTTTTATGATATCCTTAAAATATATTCGAAATAGACACTACATGCATACATAAACAAAATGAATGCACACCAGCATAGAGTAGGCAGATGTCTTTAAGTATGCTATCTCCTAGATTGTCAGTACAATTTCCTGTTCTGCGCGGGTTTGTCTCAAGATGCTACTTGGCATCATGCGAAAATCTGTGAGTGTGTTCCTTAATTGTATATCAGGCTAATTGCCTTTTGAGTTACAAGTGAACGCAGGAATAGAACCACATACAGTCCAGGCTGTCCTCTTGGCCCATTGAAGGGGATTATGATTAGATCAACCAACCGCATCAATCAAACAATTAAAAAAACAACTAAGTCTAAAGGCCCCCATACACTATACGATTTTGGGACGATTTCATCCGATTTCGGCACTTTGGGCCGATAACCGGATGAAATCGCCCCCAAATCGCAGGTGTATGATATATGATCCGATCCGATGCGCATCGGACCGGATCAGGGAGGTCGGACGGTCAGCACATAAGATCATCCGACCTCCCTGTATGCTATGCATCTGCCTGCCCACCTGTCAGGCATATGCATGCAGACACCGGGGGGCGGGGGAGCACGGCGGGCAGACACACGGACCTGGCCGGCATGCTGTGATAACAAATAGCGGCGGCAGTAGTGGGGGCGGGCGGCGGCTCACAAATGAGTTCCCGGCGGGTGCCGGGTGCGGCGAGTGATGCTGACCTGGCCGGCATGCTGTGATCACAAATAGCAGTGCTGCCGCTGCGGGACGCACAGTGGCGGCTATTAGATTTTCAAAATACCTGTCAAATGACCGGCCGTTCTGTGATTGGCTGAGAGCTCTCTCAGCCAATCACAGAATGGCCGGTCATTTGACAGGTATTTTGAAAATCTAATAGCCCCCACTGTGCGTCCCGTCCCGCAGCGGCAGCGCTGCTATTTGTGATCACAGCATGCGGGCCAGGCACTACTGCCACTGCCCACCCCCACTACTGCCGCTGCCCGCCCCCACTACTGCCGCTGCCCGCCCCCACTACTGCCGCTGCCCGCCCCCACTGCTCCTCACTGCCCTGCAGCTCCCCATTTGTTTTACATGTGATAAATTGCAAGCGATTTATCACATGTAAAAACTGGCTCATCAAGTGCCAAATTGTATGTGAGCCTCCTGGGGAGCTGCCGGGCGGCTCACAGGAGAATTGGGTCAGACTTGTCCTAAGGACAAGTCGGCCTAATGTATGGGGGCCTTAAAGTTTGGTTTGTGGAAAGACCACAGTAGGGCTGATAAATGTCTGGGTAATTTATTTTGAACACATTATTCCTACTGTCACTAGCTTTGTACACATCGGAGTGATGAGGGGGTGATGGATTAAGGTGCCCATACACTTAACTAATTTGGGCCGATTTCGCCAGCTCCACCTGCTACATCGGCCCAAATCAGATGGGTTTGACATCCCCTTCATTCGGAGTTGGGAGGTCAGACAGACTGCTTAAGGGCAAACTGGTCAGACTTGCCCTAAAGGTACCCATAGACGGTCCGTTCCCGGACCGTCCGTTTTGTACCATGCGATGCGCGCTCCCGCGCATCACATAGTACGGTACAAAAAGTATGTGCTGCACATACTTTTTGTACTAGCTAAACATCGTATCGGATCGCATTGCATGCACTAGGCATGCGATCCGATACATGCTAATTAAGACCCAAACGGATCCGTTTAACGGACCGTGTATGGGCACCATTAGGACTAGTGTATGGGGGTTTTTAATCCCACCAGGAAAGAATAAGAAAACACTTCTACTTTTTTGGGGAAAATTTGACTAAGATGGGAGTTCTCTTTCACATGGGGATGATGCTATGGGCAACCAGATACTATTATCTTCTAGAAGGCGCTAAATAAATAAGTAGATTCTGACGGTTTGCCAATAGCAACATCCCATGTGAAAGGTTCCCCTTTGAGTGGTAGATCAGTCCTTGCCTGCTGCAAATGCATTGCAGACATGACCAGATTGTGGTCCTCAAATGACAGTGTCAGGAGAAATATTGCTGAGTATATAAGGAAACAGGACTTTAAATGGGTAATTTGCAACATTGTATCTACCGTCAGACAGAGATCAGCTTGTAATGCCCCTTTCAGACCGCACTTTTAAAACGGTAAATTGCCGTTTTTTTACCGTTTTAAAACGGTAATGTGTGCGGTCTGAAAGGTCCAGTCCCACTTAACCGGTTAGAAAATGCCGTTTTTTCTAACCGGTTAAAATGCAGGGTCCTACCCGTTTCTGAACCGGTATTTTAGCACAAAAATCGGCTCAGAAACGGTATTTAGGACCCAGCCAATGAGCTGGGTCCTAAATTCAGCACAGTGAATACTTAATGAGCGCTCATTAAGTATTCACAGCACTGTCGACACCCCCCGCGCGCGTGTCGACGCCCCCCCGCGCGTGTCGACGCCCCCCCCCCGCGTCGACCCCCCCGCGCGTGTCGGCGCCCCCCCCCCCGTGTCGACTTACCCCGTGCCGGTATCTCCGTTGTGGTTCCCGGCACTGCAGCTCAGTATGCTCGGAAAGCACTTATGAAAAAAGTGTCTTTCAGAAAATGGCTGCCCCCCATACGGAAGACAGTTTTTTTAAACAGGGTTTCCTATGGGGCAGCCATTTTCTGGAAGACACTTTTTTCATAAGTGCTTTCCGAGCATACTGAGCTGCAGTCCACAACGGAGGTACCGGCACGGGGTAAGTCGACAGGGGGGGGGCGCCGACATGCGGGGTGGGGTGGGGGGGGCGTCGACACGCGCGGGGGCGTCGACACGCGCGGGGGGCGTCGACACGCGCGGGGGGCGTCGACATGCTCTCGGTCGACACGCGAGGGGGGGGGGGGAGCTGCACGGAGGGGAGGGCTGAAGGCTGCACTGGCTTTGACCCTGTATTTGGAAAGTTTCCAAAAACGGGTCTGCCAGTGTCAAAAAATCGGCACTTAAACGGTAATATACCGTTTAAGTGCTGCGGTGTGAAAGGGGTTTTATCTGGCAGACCCGTTTTTGGAAACGTTTCCAAATACAGGGTCAAAGCCAGTTATGCGGTCTGAAAGCAGCATTAGATACGGAGATGTATAAGGCACTCTAGAAGGTGAAGTTGTTCCAGGATTGGAGAGGTGAGGATTGTCACTACTATCTTGGTTGGTTTTGTAGAACATAAAAGCCGTAGATGAGTAAGAGATACAATCTTCCAGGAATGAGAAAATAGACAAATGACACTTCTGCTTTTTGGGTAACAAAGCCATCAAGGTCCGTTGCTTATTGCATTTGAATATTACCCAAGGACCTTCTGTCCTTTACATGGTAGAAGCAGCATGAAAAAACTATTCAATTGTTTTAGGCACCAAAGGTAACAAGCACCTGTTAGACCAATGCAATTGTTGCTCTGATCAGACACCCATTACTGTAAAATGGCCTAAAAGCAACAAATGAGCCATGCAAATTAAAGTACTGATTTAAGAGATGTATGGCCACTCGCCAGCTTACAGGTCTGTGTATAAAAGAAGGTCAAACTACTAACATACTTGGCATGGAGAATCCCATCCTTCGCAGAACGCACAAGGTTAGGGTGAGGATTCTCATTAAAAAATACCTTAAACCCTACCCAAAGCCTGCTCACTTTTTAATAGTTCCAGTATTTTGGCTATGGTACAGAGGTATGACCATGTCTATGTCGACATCTAAATCTGTATACCATAGGTATACACTGACCAAACGTCAACACTAGTTTTTCACTTTTTTGTGTGTATGTCAACATTGACACAGTATAAGGGTACCCCCTGCACACAAAAAACTTGTCGACCTTTTCAGTGTCTACCATGTATATGTCCACCTTAAGCGTGTGTCCACCTTCTGTCATTGTATGTCAACCATTATTAGGTGTCGACCTAGCGACTTGACCTAAACATTGTTGACCTAGGGTCCGTATACCCATTATTTCTACTTCATAGCCATTTCTGAGTTAAAGGGAAATCACTGACGATATATGGTTTGTACATTGGGGATGCAGTTACAATCCCGACCGCTGAAATGCCGACACATTCTCCCTTCGTGGGTGTCCACGACACCCCTGGAGGGAGAATAAATTAGTGTGCCAAGCGGAGCGAGGCTCCGGGCCCGCTGCGTGGCGAGCGCAGCGAGCCCGCAAGGGGGGGCGATCCACGTCCCCCCCTTGTCGGCATTTCGGCTGTCGGGATTCCGGTGTCGGGATTCTGAACGCCGGGATTCAATACTGAATCCGTACATTGTATACTATGTACCCAGCTTCACACAAATACTGCATCATTTCAATGCATTTGGAAGTTCGGTACTTATGTATTATCTGGGCTCACATGTTAAATGCACCCCATTTTTTCATACCCCTACTATCCAACTACGCATGGAGTTGATTTTATATAGTGTGGCGAGCGCAGTGAGCCATCGTGCCCGAAGCGTGGCGAGCCCCGCGAGGGGACGCGGTCTCATAAGAAAAACGGGAGTCCAGATATTACATAAGTACCGGAAGTTCTAACAGATGCACAAGGTTACATAATGCAACTCAAGTTTTAGGTTTATTCTACTGAAGTGCAAAAGCACTGGAAAATCTTACATACAACAAAAAGGAAGGAACAATGAATTTGAAGTTACTTTAGAAAATGTGTCAATTATTGTAAGGGCTCTACTACCAAGGTAGCAGCAGCAATAGCCGTGCCTGATGCGTCTTCTGACAAGTACCTCCTGATATTACACATCTTCCACCTGTACTTATTAACATGGTTGGGGCGGGATGTACTAAACCCCCGCCACCACCTTACCACAGGGCAGGATATCGCCGCCCAATGCCAGCCCGCCGCATCCCCTCTCCCCCTGGTTTACCTCGCATAAGGTCCTCCTGGACCTGGAAGGTAAACCCTTCCTCCACCTAGTAAAGCAGCCAGATGTCCTTCCGGCGTGAGGGGGGAGGAAGAAGCGCCGGGGACAGCCTGCTAAGCTGTCCCCGGCGTGAGGGGAGGATGCGGCGCCCAGGAGGTGACGGAGACTCCCCCGCACACCACATTATAGGAATCGCGGGAAAGCTTCTGTCATCACACCGTGATGCCAGCCGCATATGTGAGTTTATATGCACTAGCATCGCGGCGATGATTAATACATCCTGCCCTCGATCCTTTATATAGAGTGCCGGATAACAGCTGGACAGTCAGTATACAGACATTGAAATCTGGACTGTTCAAATACCCAACTGTCAGGTTCCCGACTGACAGGGGCTATTGTCCCTCTAATTGGGGTCCACAACTCCCATAGGAGAATAGAACATGTCGCGAACATAGTGAGACTGCAGCGTGGTGAGCACCCCAAGCCCTCAAGGGGCTTCTTTGCATCCTGACCTCCCGTCAGCCCGTCATATCACAACCTTTACTTCAGCTAACAAAGTCACCATTTATAGCTATTTGCAGAGCAGGAGTTTGTGTGCTGCCTAGAACTCCCATGACCTACTGTAAAGGAAGTGGGCAGACTGAGCATTGAGGAAAAGGGAGCACAAATCAGCACAGTGAGAATTGTGGGTTATAATCTTACAGGACTGTTCAACTGTGTCCTCACAGGCCGATCCAGCAGGCTGTTATCGGTGGTTGCCGGGACCCGAGGGGGTGCTGGGATCGGCTGGCAGGGAGGGAGGAGGGGCTGTTGTGATGGCGGCAATGCTGCAGTCAGCAGTATGGCCATTGTTCCGTGACTGTAGAAATAGACTGTGCTGCACATGTCTACATTAGATCCGATGCTGCATAGCACGGTGCGATTTGCACTATGCAATTTTTGGTACTTATGTAATATCTGGGCTCACGTTTTTCTTATGAGACCGCGTGCGCTCGCCGCGCTTCGGGCACGGTGGCTCGCTGCGCTCGCCACACTATATAAAATCAACTCCATGCGTAGTTGGATAGTAGGGGTATGAAAAAAAGGGTTGCATTTAACATGGGAGCCCAGATAATACATAAGTACCCAATTTTTACTGCAATTTGCATGTCGCACCATGTGGACACACCAATACTTATTTAAACAGAGGGCAACACAATAAATATATGAACTTTAAACCAAATACTGATTTGAAAACATTATACTACAATGTGCATGTACTGGTAAGAAATTAAGGTACTTGTGTAGTTTCACGGCGCCCAATATATCGGATGCGATATCGGCCGATATATCGATGCGATTCGAGGCAATTTTTAACCTGTTCATAACCCCACTATATATAGTGTGGCCAGCGCAGTAATCTGCGTCCGCTCACCACGCTTCGGGCTCAGTGGCTCGCTGCACTATATAAAATCAACTCCTTGCATAGTGGGGTTATGAACAGGTAAATAAATTGCATCGATCGCACCGATATATCGTCCGATATCGCATCCGATATATCGGGCGCCGTGAAACTACACAAGTACCAAAATTAATAAATTATGATGATATATATATAGATATAGATATATATATATATATATATATATATATATATCTATCTATCTATATATAAAAAAAAAGATACACCGATGTTTTAAATTAAATTAATATCCAATCAAGTGATGTCATTTGTCCCTAGTATATCAAAATTAATTCAGCCCAAATAAATGCCATCACTGATTGGGAGAAATTTCTGTGTCACTATCTTTCATGCAAACGTAGCAACAATTGCAAAATGTAATTGAATACGACCACAAAGCAAGAATAATCTATGGAGCAAATGCATAGTAATACATAATACACAACATAAATATGAAGAACCATTGCAAAAGTAAAAACAAACATGGCAGCAGAACTAGGCCTAGAAATCCAGCAAAATAGGAGAACTCATAACATCATCCTTGATGAAAAGACATTTAATAGATAAATGGGTACTTGTGTATTTTGGCGGCGCCCACGATGAGGATCGCGTCCATCGTGTGTGAAAAATCGGGTCCATCGCGTTGCGTCGTGTGCATTAACATGGCACACGACGCGACCGACGCGATGGACGCGATTTCTCCATAGGCTTCAATGTTAAAATATTTAAACATTGAAATCGTGTCGGTCGCGTCGGTCTTGTGCCATTATAACGGCACAAGATAAGATGGACTTGATAAAGTCCATTTTACATGGAATAAAATGGGAAATGGGCCAATATGGCCCATTTCTCATTGTATATGTCCCCGTCATGTCCAAATATAACTGCCCCCCCATTGTGAGCGGCACCCCAGTATTGACGTCAACCCGAAGCGTGGCGAGCGCAGCGAGCCCGCGAGGGGCGGCGGTGCGCGTCCTCCGACCTTTTCATACCCCTACTATCCACGTCGGCGTGGAGTTGAGAATAGAATAGTGTGGCGAGCGCAGCGAGCCACCGAGCCCGAAGCGTGGCGAGTGCAGCGAGCCCCGCGAGGGGACGCGGACACCTGTGAAGCCCGCGTGGGGACGCGGATACCTGTGAAGGTATCCGCTGCGCTCGCCACGCTTCGGGCTCGGTGGCTCGCTGCGCTCGCCACACTATTCTATTCTCAACTCCACGCCGACGTGGATAGTAGGGGTATGAAAAGGTCGTAGGACGCGTACCGCCGCCGCTCGCCACGCTTCGGGTTGGCGTCAATACTGGGGTGCCGCTGACAATGGGGGCCATTTATATTTGGACATGACGGGGCCATATACAATGAGAAATGGGCCATATTGGCCCATTTCCCATTGTTTTCTATGTTAGATGGACTTTATCAACTACATTTGATCTTGTGCCATTATAATGGCACAAGTCCGACGCGACCGACAGTATTTCAATGTTAAAAATATTTTAACATTGAAGCCTATGGAGAAATCGCGTCGGTCGCGTGCCTTAACTTTAAGGCACACGACGCGATGGACCCGATTTCTCCATCGGGTTCAATGTTAAAAATATTTTAACATTGAAGCCTATGGAGAAATCGCGTCCATCGCGTCGCGTCAAGTGCCTTAAAGTTAAGGCACACGATGCCCGCGACGGGCGCCGCCAAAATACACAAGTACCGATAAATGGTTCAATTATTTTGAGATGCCAACAGCTCCCATGTAATGGGACCTACACACGAGGCGTTTTCTAAGCAAAGTCACTAGATCGCTTACAAAACGCCCTTACATTGCTCCATGTGTAGGGGTCATTGAGATACTTATTCGTGATCCAGCACATCGCTAACACCTGGTGATTAATATCCAGACTGCTGGATAAATCTAGTTGGTCACAGGGCCAGTGTTCTTACCGGAGACAGATCACTGTGCAGAGTGCCGGCATATTGCATTGCAGTGCTGTATGCTGAGCGTTCTTAGAAAACCTTCATTGCTGAGATAGCTCAGCAGTGTAACGCCGTGTGTAGTCCTCAAAGCGTACACACTTCTGGCCTATTCTTATACGTCAAAAGGTGAGTATTATAAGCAGTTTTCTTGTCTTTCTTGCCTGGAGAATATTATGTGTAACTATACTTTCCTAGTGCCTCTGAAGAATGTTTAAATGTAGGACCACTATTACAGGCACCTTTGGGTGGGGTGGCACCTATAAAGTTGTAAATCAGATTTTTTTCTGTTTCTTCAGTGTCTTTATATTCCAACCGATGAGAACTGAAGTGAGCTCAGGGATTACGTTATGAAAATGGCGACGCATTTTAAGGCGCTTATTGAGGTGTCAAAGAAGGCAAGTGACTCAAATAGAAAAAATAAATATAAGGTGGCAGGCAGTGCACTATATATGATGTATATTTATTTCAATAAAGGTTCATACCCTCTAGTATCTTATTCCATGTGACTACCTTTGTGCGTTCTATCAGATTCCACATACATGCTCAAGAATTCTCACAAATATATGCTGTGTATCAATATTCCTCACAAGATAACTGGCAACACTTTTTGCAATAGTACAGACTTTAATTGCAGTAACATTCCATTGTAGCATAGATCTTTGTGAAATCGCAACAGTCTCACTCAGCAGGTTTCTACACAGTGACAGCAAAAGACCACTTGGGTATATTTAATATATCCCAGTGGTAACACTGGTCCTGGGACTGACAATTAACTAGATTTATACAGCAAGCGGGATATTATTTGCCAGGCGTTAGCGATGCGCAGGGCAAGTGGTAGCAACACCTCCGCACAAAAATTATCCATATTTCTTAAGGGGTCCTTTTTCAAAACTAGTGTTCATTCTAGCACCCGCCATCTTTGAAAACCCATGCAGTTCCTCTTCCCTGCCTGGCGGGCCGCTGTCTGCTATAGTGTTTCTAGCACAGTGTGGTCTGTATATCAGCACCTGTGCTAGAAGCACTACAGCAGACAGCGGCCCCCCAGGCAGGGAACAGGAACTGCATGGGTTTTCAAAGATGGCGGGTGCTAGAATGAACACAACAAACATATAGCGTCCTGTGCGATTGGCACAACCCACCCTGTTCTTATTGAGGTTTCGCAGTGATTTATATTTTTCTCCTTTGTACCAATTGGCACAAGTGCAGCAGAAACCATTACTATAGCTCACAAACTACTGGAGGTGGCGAGCAGAATAAAAAAAAAATTGATCTGGCTATGACATGCCCAAAAATAGCACAGCCAATGCTCTGTACGGGCTTAATCTTGATACATGCCTAAATCATGTGCACCTGGGCCAAGTAATGGGAGCCCAGTAACTTGCACCAACAACTGAATATCACCCTGTTATAAGTTCCTTTTAAGGGGTTCATTCAATTTAAGGGGCAGTTGAGAAAGAATGTGAATGTATATATTGCACAGATCGCAGTCTCATGGACCGTACCCACTTTGCTATTCAAAGTCTATACAGAACTTTTGGGGTACAATACTTTTACAGTGTTTTAAGACAAGTTTGCAAAATGTATAGAGAAAAAATACCCTAAATCCAGCCTGCTAAGGAAAGAACATAAACAATCCTACCAAGGCCAACATTATAGCTGCACATAGTGATTGTGTAGAGGTATTTCCTCAGATAATAAACATTGGGGTTCATTCAATCCTGCGTATATATCGTCGGAGGAGAGCTCCCTAAGCTATTTAAGTCAGTGGGGTGTTATGCCAGAGAATGCTGGTACTGACAAGAACTGACATTCTCTGACTTAAGTGCCCCGCCAGTGTCTGCATCGCGCTAGGGAACCAAACAGCCAAGTAAAGGCAACCACAGACCAATCACACGGAAGGTAGCAAATACATTTTTACATTTTTTTATTTTAGCTCTAAACATTGTTCTTTGGTTGATATTCTTAATGAATACTCTTCGTTCACCACAAAGAGACCCTTTTATCTGCATTGCCTGCTGCAGCGGTGTGTGAATCATTTGCTAAATGGGGTACAAAGACAAGTCTAATATCTTCTTATAATTAATCTGCAACATTATACCAATTCCTCCTAGCCAATTAAAACAAAACAGTGAGGGAATATGTATGTTCTGTGTTGCAACTGTGGGGGGTGGGGTGGGGGTGGGGGAGGAGTGCGAGTATGACCTGGGTTCTGGATCAGAGTTGGCCCTGAAATATTCAGCCATTTGCGGCAGCAGTTGAGTGTCCAACTGTCAAGTGAAGAAATTGAAAATAAAACTACAGTTCCCAGCAGCCTTTGCTGCCAGGAGCTTTAGATTACTTACTGTTTATTTACTATTGTGTGGTGCAGCCAGCAGAGTCAGATTAACAGGGAGCAGAGGGGCAAGTGACCTCAACCCTCCCCCTTCAAGGCTGCAAACAGCACAACAAGTGCGGCAGGAATTGTAGTCCAGAGAGGGGGACAGGGCTATATAAAACTGTAGTGTCAGGCCAGCCAGCAGCATGGGAAAGAGGAAGGTCACAATACTGCTGCTAGGCTGATCTTTCTAGCAAGACGCTCATTGTCTGCTGATCCGCTCTGCCAGTCCCTCCATTGGTTTCCTGTATTTTACCGTATTCAATATAAAATACTTCTACTCACATATAAAGCTATTAACCATTCTGCACCAGCATATATCTCTTTACTTATCACAAAATATCTCCCATCTCGACCACTCCGCTCAAATCTGTGTCTCCCTTCTGCAGGGATCACTAGCTCCCACTCACTGTTACAGGACTTTCATAGAGCTGCACAGACCCTATGGAATGCCCTTCCACACACACTAAAGGTGCCATACATCAGACAGACCTACAATCATGATTGTGTCCAATTTCCCTTCAACTCCCTGGCAGTCCTTGGTCACAATCTGTCATAAAATCCACCTGCTGCATGATTCTATAATTGAAGCTTCATTGAAATAGGGGGCTGGCCTACTAGGATCAAAAAGGATAGGAGTACCAAAGATCCATTTTTTTTATTTACAGGTAGCCAGCAACTACCTATCTGCTCACATCTGCTGTGTTATGCCAATATTATATAACCCAAATGCAGCAATCCTCTGACAAACTGTTTTCATAGTGACAGAATTGTGCAAAAGGACGTCCACTGTATTTGCCACTAGAAACTTCTGTGACTCCCAGCATCTTCACTGCCACGGGCAGCCCAGAAGCTGCACCTCTCTTCTCTGCTAGTCAGGGTGGGGGGGTGTCACATGACTCTGGTTGTATGAGCCATCTAAAGACAAATTGTATGTGCTTATCTGCTCCCAATCCCAACTCATCTGACGTGCAGCACGGCCCCCCCTTGTCGGCATTTTGACGTCAGCATTTTGACAGTCGAGATTCCGGCGTCTGTATTTCAACCGCCGGCATTTCATACCGTATCCCTCTTACCTCCAAGTCTGTCTGTTACCCAGTTTGTTTTAGCACTGTCTACAAGCGCAACGGAATCTGCTGCGCTATATAAGAAACTGTAAATAAATATTCAGCCACATCATGAGTCAGTCTAAATGGGGAGGGGGATATAGTCACTAGGACTCCTTAATTGAGGTCGAGTCAAAATGTTAAGACTTAAGGCCCCCTTACACTTGTCAACTTATTGTCTCAACAAATTGAACCTGATTGACTCGAGATTTATCCTATGTGCAGGAGGTTCAATCTCTTCCAATCTCTTGGTTATACTCAATGGCACAGGATTGTGGATTGTGTCCTACACATCAGGCACATCAGATTTTGTCAGACGGCACATCAGATCTCGTCAGATAAATTGACTCACATTGGATGAAATCTCACAAGTGTAAGGGGCCCTTTAAAATCAAAAGGACTTGGTCCAGAACCCCTGGTACCCTCCTCTCTAATGAGCTAGAAGATTTTGATTTGAATAATTCGAGCATTTGGGTTGAGACTCTCCAAAGTGCAGAATGGAATAAATGTGTGACATGTATATGGGGTGTGATATTAAGCTTGCATCCAGGCAAATACCCATTTCTAGACCCTGGGCACATCTGTATCATGAAACAGTGTATTATCATATCACTCCCAATGTATGTGAGGACACATCTGCATCATACTACATACTAGTGGATTATACCTCCCATTATATGTGTGAGGACGCATCTCTGTCATGATACATACTAGTGTATTATCTCCCCCCCCCCCCCCTTTGTGGGTGTGAGGAGACATTTGTATCATGTACACACTAGTGGATTATGCTCGTGCCCCGACCCCGTGACCTGCAGATGCCCCCTCTTCAGGGCAAGTGCATATGACAATGCTGGCACACGCTGGGACTTGTGGTTCCACAGCTAATAGCAGGCTGATTACAAAGCACATGGAGACAGGCACCCGATGGTGTACAAGGCCTGCGCCGTGTGGACGTGTCGTCGTCCTCCTCCTCTTCCTCCCCCCATCCCTGCAGGCCTCCCCGCACCGCAACCCCGGTCCCCGCGCTCGGGGCCTTACCTCCTGGTTGAATGCGTTCACCGCGTCCATGCTGCTGCCGTGTAAGGGGCGAGGTTGCCGGGGAGGAGGGGTCAGGGGAGACGGCTCGTCTCCGCGGCTGCTTCAGCCTCTGCTGCCCTGCTCGAGGATCGCTACCGCCGCGGTGCCCGTTCCGACATGTCCCGCGAGTGGTGGAGGGGTGTGAATGACGGGGAGGGGGGGAGACAGCCCGGGGTAACGGTGAGGTAGCACCTGGTGTGAGGGAACAGAGTGGGGGCTTCGCTGCCTCACCGCCGGAACAAGATGGCCGACCGCAGGCGGCGCGGGGCACCTTGGGTAGTCAAAGGCGGCCGGCCGCTGCGTCACCAGCCTCTTCCCGCCTTCCCCGCGCGTGCTCGTCGTGCTGGTAGAGACTAGATCCCCTTCAGTTTGGGTTACAGGATGTGACGTTCGGTGAGGGCGGAAGCTGTTAGATGCCCTTACGACGTTTTGTACTGCATCTGTAATTCACGTAGGTGTAGGTTATTTTGTTTTATTTTAGCTGCATTGTACCCTTGCGGGCACGGTGGCTGGCTTTGCTCACCACAGATTTATATTCCCCCCTCCAGGTATACATGGACCTAGTGCATGATGGGAAAATTGACTAAACTGAAGGGAATCTGACCCCGCATTGAACGGTGGGGGTGTTTTCCTCTGCCCCTTATACTCCTTTCACATCGCAAACCCGTGTTCAGCCCAGGTCGTCCATTATACAGAGGGCGTCCCAGGTTTAACCCTTCTTATAACCCGCATGGGAATGCTGGGTTGGTCAACCAGGGTTATTCGGTGTGGAGCGTTGACCAGGCACATCACCAACCCGGGTTATTTGTGCGATGTGAAACGGGTATGCCAGTAGTCAGTGTCTGGTTACTTTAGTGTAGAGATGGCCATCAGTGTTTATACCGGACTGTGGGCCGTGTCACCCTGGGGACTTGCAGAGGTGCCCTGGTTGGTGGTCCATGACCAATTCTAATTATTATATAACCACAATGTATTTCAATGATAATTGTTTGCCCTAGGTGTGTTGGTAAAAAATATTCTGACACTCAGGGGTACCGTGATTCCAAAAAGTTTGGCAACCATCGATGGGGGAAAGGTGAGCTTCAATCAATGGCTGCATTCTATGGTAATAGACACACTAGATCATCGATAGTTTTACCCATCGGAGGTCATCACTGCTCTTTCAGTGATTTACAATCACAGCCTGGGGACAGGCTGAGTATAGAGGGTGGAGCTATGCTCAGCGTCTGGACGCCTTGCAAAAAAAAAAAGTTTATTCTGTGCCATCAAGCTCCCTGATGGCAAAACCATTCTCCCTCACTCGATGACTGTAAATCAACGATGGTCGATGGCCAACTCTAAGGTGGTCATTGTTGTGGTCGTCATCGATGGCAGCATAATATGTAATGGATGACCATAAATGGTTTTAAATGGTTTAACTATCCTTTTTCTTTGAATGACCATAAATGGTTTTAACTATCCTTTTTCTTTGAATGACAATGGGCCAATTAGAACCTCGGGCGGGGTATCAGGGGGAAATCTATACTTCGGGGGAAGAAAATATTCAGTTATACTGTGCTATTATTGGAGGGGAACCATCTGGATCTCCTCCATCGATGGCCAAACTATTCTAGATCGACCATCAGTGGTGCCGAAAGTGTGTGGTGAGGGGGATGGGGTACTTTTTACCCAGGCATGGGTCTGCTGGGCCAGAGACAGGCTACCACAGCACAGCCTCTCTCTCCAGCTCAGCACATGCTGAGCTGGTAAAATAGACAGCTGCAGCAGCAGCCTGTTCCCCCTCTCCCCACTGTTTGTGTTAGGAGGCACCCACCACCCCACACAAATTACAGAGTTTATTTTACCGGGACCTGGCCGACTTGTCGGCGCCCCTGTCGGCCTTAAACCATTGATTATTATGAATCATCGATGTCCAGCCCTACCACAATTGAACGGCTTGCAGATGACATCTCCAAGTGGCCACTGAATGCTGGAAGACCCAGGTCTGGTGTGAAGGGTAACAATCTGGGGATAACTTTATAAAGCTATTCTTATGTGTTTGTTATTTGGGTATCCACTGCCAGAAGGAACTAATTTGCAGCAATTCAATTGCACTAGTATCAGCACTGAGACTTCTGTTCACTGCCACATAGAGTGGTGAGCATAATTGTGCAAAGTGTTTGGACACCCTATCCCCATCACTCCTGTCCAAGGTCTCCAAATGCCTCACGGCCATCTCAGCCTGGATGACCCAACGCTTCCTGAAACTAAACATGGCTAAAACTGAACTTCTAATCTTCCATCCCCCGAACATCCCCTCTTCCCCCACTATCTCCATCAGCATTGGTGAAACCGAGATCACCTCTACCGACCAAACGCACTGCCATCATTGACTCCTCCCTCTCTTTCACCCCCCACATTCGTGCTCTCTCACAGTTTTGTCGTTTTCACCTCCGCAACATCTCGCGCATCAGACCATTCCTCTCCACTGACGCGACCAAAATTCTCATTCACTCTCTTGTCATCTCCCGCCTTGACTACTGCAACATCCTTCTCTCTGGGCTACCTCTCGCCTGCCTCGCCCCATCTCCAATCCATTCTTAACACCGCTGCTAGGCTCATCTTCCTCTCCCCCCTCTCTACCTCCGCCTCCCCCCTCTGTCTATCTCTTCACTGGCTCCCCATTCCGTTCCGAGTTCTTTTTAAACTCCTCACCACCACCTACAAGGCTCTCTCCACCGCGCCCTATCTCTCTTCACTGATTTCTATCCACACTCCCTCCCGTCCTATTCGCTCCGCCGCCGAACGCCGCCTGACCTCTCACCTAATCACCTCCTCCCACTCCCGTGTCCAAGACTTCTCTCGCGCTGCCCCCCTGCACTGGAACAACCTCCCGCCACCCATCAGGCTTTCTGATTCCCTTACCTCCTTCAAGCGCTCTCTCAAAACCCACTTCTTCTGACTAGCCTATCCCTCCTCTCCTAACTTCTTTCGATCCTTCTATCCTGCCTACCCTACCCCTCCATCCATTCCTATCCGTTCCGACTTATCCCATTGTTTTTTGTTCGTCCACCCACCTCCTTTTAGTCTGTTAACTCTTATGAGTAGGGCCCTCCTTCCTCACGTACTCACCCTACCTCTTTACCTCACCAGTGCTCCTGCCCTGTTCTTCCCTTCCTCTACTTCATCTTCAGTCTCCTCGACAATTTCAACACCTACTTCAGAACTGATGCTGATTTTAGTTCTACAGCTATACCCCTATTTATGCTGTATTTTATCAACACACCCTGTACCTTACCTTGTAATTTGTTTTCTGTTTGCTATGTACCGTGCTGGGGACACTTTGTGGCGCCTTATAAATAAACAAACTACTACTACTACTACACCCAAAGGGGACTTATTGCACCATGCAAAGATTTTGCATTGCTGGAGTGTGCAATGTGCTCACATATTGCCAGCTGCCCCCTGGCTGTGTGACGCCACGCTGCCGGATCCCCTCCTTCAAGCAGTCCTGGAGCAGTTTGTCCCAATCAGCAGTTTTCATAAATCTGGGGGGCTAAGTGAGCCCCACTATGTTGTAGGTGACAGTGGCGATAAACACACAGCCTACTGAGCAGGTCTGAATCGGGCCCTAGGACAAGAAAGGTGGCCCCTCTCAGCTCTGGGCCCCATAGTGGCTGCACCCCCTGCGCCAATGGTAGCTACACCCCGGTATATAACACATGTAACTGTGACAGGGAAGGTGGCCCCTCTCAGCTCTGGTCCCATAGCGGCTGCACTCCCTGCGCCTATGGTAGCGACACCCCTGTATAAAACACATGTAACTGTGACAGGGAGGGTGGCCCCTCTCAGCTCTGGGCCCCATAGTGGCTGCACTCCCTGCACCTATGGTAGCTACACCCCTGTGTATAACACATGTAACTGTGACAGGGAAGGTGGCCCCTCTCAGCTCTGGGCCCCATAGTGGCTGCACCCCCTGCACCTATGGTAGCTACACCCTGTATATAACACATGTAACTGTGACAGGGAAGGTGGCAGCTCTCAGCTCTGGGCCCCATAGTGGCTGCACCCCCTGCGCCAATTGTAGCTACTCCCCTTGAATCAACATTCTCCCCCAAGCATCTGCCTCTCAGCAGCCTTCTCAGCCCCTCCGGCCACCCCACTCAGCCACTCCACAATCAATGACTGTGAACAGGCAGACCATGTCCGGCCACTGATACAACAACCACGCCGGGCCCCTGCGCAATGCTCACAAAAGAGGGGTAAAGTGTATATCCAAGTGCACACCAGCTGCTAAGGTGAATATTCCCCTAGGGTGTTTCTCTAACACCGAGAAAAGTAGAGAGACCAGATACAAAAAGATGGGGTTAACCACCACCAGCGCTAGATAAATAAAATGATACTTCTCTTATGTGTGGTTATTCCTCTCAACAGGATCGGTATATATCATATATCCTTGGGCTCATATTCATTTGTACATGAAAAAAGAGCATATATTCCACATAGTGTATACCATTTTAATACATCACACACAACAGGGGGTATTCAAACCAGCCTGCTATTCATTCGACCTATTAAATATGGGGCCTGTTCTTCCGACAGTCGGAAAGTCCCAGCATTGGCTAAAACAGGTGCTGACAGTCAGAAACGCCCGTGGATTTGACAATATAAATATAAGTGTACGGAGACCCAAGGGGTGACATTCTATGGGAGGAGATAAATGCGCATTTTTTTATCTCGCACCACATCGCCGCTCTTCGCACTTTTTTAATTCGCATTTTTTGGTAATAATTTGCATAGTTAATGGGATGCGATTTGGAGGCTGAAAAGTGTGATGTAGTGCGATTTGCGGTGAAGTGGTGCGATTTTATGACACAAAAAAGTGCGATTTCTTCCGCCCGTCATGTGCGAGTTTTGGACCAACCGAAGTGCGATTTACAAGACTGTCTCCGCATGACTAAGAACCCCCTAACCTATTGGCCCACCTCTGTCCCCTCCATTATGCATCACACCCCCTATATAAAGGGGCACTGGCGCAATTTCACTCTTTGATAGGAAGTAAGGAGCATGGAGAGGGGCAATGTGAGCAGAGGAAGAGGTGTTGGTGGCAGAGTGAGGAGTGGCAGAGTGAGCAGTGGCAGAGGGAGCAGTGGCAGAGGGAGCAGTGGCAGCAGCCAGCCAAGTGGGAGAGGCAGCAGAGGACTGCTGAGGTCGTCCTCCATTACAGGGAGTGGCAGCAGTGTGGCAGGCAGCATGGACACAGCAAGGCCAGACCAGGCCCTGGCGGACCAGCCCCAGCAGGAGGAGGTGGAGGGTCCGCTGGCATCCCCATCCTATACCCAGGACCTATTCCATACCCCAGAGCAGCTGCAGGAGGGCCACATGTCAGAGGTGGAGGAAGATGGAGGTGAGGAGGAGGAAGACACTGGCATGGAGGAGGAGGGGTACATGGCTGGAGTAGAAAATGAGGAGGAGGAGGTAGAAGCTGGCCACACAAAAAGTGGCCGAAAGGTCAGATTCTCAAACGAGGAAAATGCTGCGCTTGTCCGGGCTATCATACCCGTGTTTGACCGGTTACTGGGGAAAAGTCACCACACCCACAGCGGAAAAGGGCTATGTGGAAGGACATCACCCAGGCGGTGAACGCTGTAAATCAGCACAAGCGCCTGGTCAGAAATGTCAAGAAGAGGTTTAACGTTATCAAGAGACAGCTCAAAAGTAAAATGGCCATGGAGTTGGAGGAGGCCACCAAGACTGGCGGAGGAAGCCCCACCACTGTCTGCTACACGTCCTATGAGGTCAAGTTAAAGCAAATCATACCCCCTGAGGTCCTGCCTGGCATGCACGTCGCGGATACCGATAGGCCGCCTACGCCATCCAGAGCTGGTAAGTGTGACCACATGCAATCTTAAACATACATGGCAATGTTTTCAAACTGTAATGTTCACTTGTATTGTTATGCTAAGTAAAGTGCTGCTGTAGAACTACATAGCCTAGCAAGGTCAGGAACAAAAAATTGCCTGCTCCTACTTTCAAATTGGTCATAACGCTGGGCCTTGTAGTTCCACAACTGCTGATATTGATCAACACTTTAACATTCTTTCTAGCAGCTTAACATGTATGTGGCCCAAAAAACATTGGTGTACTGGTGGTTTAGCTGCCATGCCTACATACCACAGATTATCCACCAGTTGTAATGTGTCAAATAGTTTAATAATAATCTAACAAAAAATTCAGCTGTAAAACATATGTCAAATAATGTGGGGACTAAATAATGTAGTCCTTAACCAAAGGAAGTATTGTCCAGTAATGTAATTTCAATGCATTTTTGGCATAAATGCTTATCCACTGCAAGGTAGATAATGGCTGCCCATCTTTCCTTTCACAGATTGTCCGTCCCGAAGTGCTCACGCATCAAAGAAAAGAAGGCCCGTTGGAGCAGAATCTGTGGAAGCAGGTTAATGAACAAAAAAACAGGCCATTACACATACAGTACACACACCCATGTCACATCAACAATATCTCACACTACATTCATCTCCTGCTGCTACATTGCAACGGAAATGAATGTAATCTGACCTAGCCATCTCACTTATTATTAATGTCAATGTTACATGCAGTATCGGGGTACATGTGTAAGTACATAATACCCATAGGTATGTGTGTTCAGCATCTCAAGCCCTTTCAAAGACAGTACTGAAGAGAGACTGGCCTATATATGCATCAGTACTTACCTCTTCATCTGTATCCACAGGTACTGTACAACTAGGAACACAACCAACAGAATCCTCTATGATGATGTTGGACGAAATGGACATCATTCTAGAACCGTGGAGACCTTTGCGGCTGAGGAGGAAATACAGACGTCATCACAGAGTGATCTTCCCCCAAGTGGGGTGACTCCCAACCCACCCCCACCCACAAACACACCCCATACAGCAGCTTCTGCTGCACAAGTAGCTAACTCCTTGGTAAATTTCAAGGAGAAACAAATAGAATTTATGGCCTCACAAAGCCTGCAAATAGGGAACATCCAGGGGTACAGGCGTCACACTTTTCTTCAATTAAGCCAATCGTGTACAGCGCAGACCAATGCCTTAATAGGTATGCAGGCACAACTTCAGCAGATGGAAGGCAATGTCATAGGTGCAGCAGATTTTTTCACACACTTTTGGTCCGCATGAGTTATCGCACATAATATGCGATATCCGTCCCTTAGCGCATCCTATTAAATATGCGATTTCAAGGAAAAATGCGATGTCGCCATTTTTTTTTTACTAATATTTGCCAAAAAAACACAAATCTCATCCCATAGAATGTCACCCAAGATTTCTGTTGCCGGCCCTGCGTCCGACCCCTGACTCCGATCCGATGAGCACTGAATGCGCATCAGATCGGATGGGATGTCAGACGCATCCAATTTGGGCAGATTTCAATTTAAGTCAGCCCAAATCGGACAAGTGCATAGTCAAATAGTCAAATCTTCCAGCTGTTCTGTAGTTTCCTCATTGCTTTACATGTGAGAGCATTTGGCCACCAGGGGGTGCTGTTGTACCATAATGCATACCAAACCATAACTTTTATTTTCCTTTTTATATAGCCAAAACAATAAATAAATTTTTTCATATTTTAAAGCTTTCATTTCCTTATCTTCAAAAAGTGGCTATAGAAAGAGCCTTCATGTGTGTTTTCCAAGCCTAGCCCTCTTCTGGACAGTTGCAGGGAAATGACTATCAATTCCGCATACTTCACAACTGTCCCGATTTAAGTGGGACTAATTTTCCTAGGACTATCTCGCGTCTCGCTCGCGGGCAGCAGTGTCCCGCAGTAGGGGGGCAGTTGGAATACCCCCTGTCACTCGCTGCTCTGTTTAGCATGCACACTGCATCTATTCACGGAAACTGAGTAACTGGGGGCATGGCCAGCAACTCAGAGAGCACCATGCTCAGCACAGTGATGAAAACAGGGTGTGGCTCATTAAGCCACGCCCCTTTTACAGGAGGCCACGCCCATTTTTGGGAGCTCAGCAAATTACAAATGTTGGGAGGTATCATACCTCGCAACTGTCCCGCTTATCGCGGGAACGTCGCGGTTTTCTGGGACGTTCCCATGTCCCGCCTGGGGCCAGCAGTGTCCCGTGGTGGAGAGGATGTTGGGATTCCCCCCCTGTCACCCATGAATAGATGCTGTGCCCATACGCACAGCGTCTATTCCTGCAGCCAGAGGGGCTGGGGGCATAGCCACTGGTGCAGTGCTAACACCAGTGATGTATCTGCTAAGGCAGACTGCACCCGGCGCAGCAGCATCCTGGCCGTGGCGCCCCCCCGCAGTTGATGCCAGCGGGGGCTCCCCCAAGGCTCAGCTGGAGCTCGGGCTTGCATCGCTGATAGGCTGTTCGGCGCTCGCTCAGTTATTGACTAGTCTAGACTTATCTGACTCTGAGACTTTGAGACGAGTGCAGAGGACGGCGATGCGGATGGGGAATGTGCTGTGTGCACGCGCAGCTGCCTGGTGCCGACCTGCTGTGTGCTGTGTCTGTGCTCTAGTCAGCTCTGTGTGTGCCACCCCCTGTGGCTGCCACTGTGTGTGTGTGTGTGTGAGTCAGACTGGCAGTGGCTGTCTGAGAAAACCTCCCCTAAGTTGCCCCCCTGGCTCCTGCTGCCTTACCCTAACAGGGTCCTCCTACTCGGCCTAGATCATGCAACCCTTTGCATTAAGCATGCATCCCCTGGCATAGAGCATGGAACCCCTGGCATTGAACATGAAACAGTGAAACCCCTGGCATTGAGCATTAAACCCTAGCAACAAGCATGTAGGTAAAAGAGGACTTATAAGGCATATTATGTAATGGGTGTGTGACATGTAATAGGCATTATGGTGTAAATTTTTGGTGCGCACTGCCCCTGTTTTTTAGTTTGTCTGACTCCTACACTTTGATCCTGGCTCCTAGATTTAAAAAAATGACATAATGTGTAATGGGCATCGCGGTGTGTGGCGTAAAATGTAATAGGCATCGCAGTGTGTGGCGTAACTTGTAATGGTCATCATGGTGTGTATCATAACATGTAATGTGCATCACGATGTGTGGTGTAACATGTAATGGGCATCGCTGTGTAGCTTAATGTGTAATGGGCATCTTGCCGTGTGGCATAACATGTAATGGTCATTACGGTGTTTGGCCTGTGTAATGGTTATTATGGCATGTGGTATAATATGTAATAGGTGCATGATGAGTAAGAGGCATTACAGTGTAAATTTATGGTGCGCACTGTCCTTTTTTAGTCTGACTCCTACACTTTCACGTGTAAGTGGAAATAAGGTGTGCAGAGTCAAGGGACAGGGCTGAGGGTGGGACAATGGGTGGGCTGTGGGTGGGTCAAGGGGCGGGGCACTGTCCAGGAATCGTTCAGCAAAAAGGTGGTAACCCTAGCTGGAGTGGAAACTTTACCATGCCTACAGACCACATTGCCTAGCGTGGCTGGGAAGAGACTTGTTGATTTCCGACCTCTGCTCCCAAGAGCTGTGGCAACAGGGGCCACAATTGAGTCATCAATTTAGATTTCTTGGTCTCTAAAAAGAATAGCCTGCAAAATGACAGGATCTGATTTGTGGTATTATATCTCTCTCTCAGCTTTATCTCTCTCCAAACGCTTATAAATCTGATCTTTTACCCCTCCTGCGGTCCTGCACCATTTCTCCACATGCTTCTATGCAGAGAATGGCTAGGAGCACTCTGATTGGTGGATAACTAGAGACATGAACCAATCAGCATGCTGACAGCCAATCCTTCTCTTGCTGCAGACTGGGAGTCAGGTAGAGGAGGCTGCACTCTGGTAGTATTCTCTACCGCCTTCCAAGAAGCTCAGGAGGCACACGACTGGGGGGATAAACGCCTGCCCCTGCTCGGAGGCCCCTAGAATCGTGGGGCCCTGTGCATCTGCCCATTGTGCCTATACCTTAGGATGACCCGGCAGCTATTCTCACATCCCCGCATAGGGATCAGTGAATCTTGCCTGCCATTTCTATAGGTTATTTTCCTGCCTGAATGTGCGAACACAGAGTTCTCCGCTGAATGAGACTTTTTGAAGATATTTTTTTTTCTCTCCCGAACTCAGTCTAACAGAGAAACGTTCTTGTTTGTATTACAAGTAACTGACGTTTCCCTCAATAAAGCAGCAAGGACATGCAGCGGCTTCAGCTGCTATATTTAGCTCCGTAAGTGGTGAATCGGTTTTATCTCTTGTTGTCAAAGAAACCCGGAGTGTATTGTTAGCACATTACCATGGCACCCTACTTGTTCCGCTGCTTGCTAGGACTACAGGCTTACTTACCGCATGCATGGCGGCACTGGCGGTGTAATGGTTAGCAGTGCTGCCTCACAGCGCTGAGGTCATGGGTTCCATTCCCACCATGGTCCTAACTGTGCGGAGTTTGTATATTCTCCCCGTGCTTGCGTGGCTTTCCTCCGGGTACTCCGGTTTCCTTCCACAATCCAAAAATATACTGGTAGGCTAATTGGCATCTAAGAAAATGAGCCCTAGTGTGCGTGTACATGTGGTAGGGAATATAGATTGTAAGCTCCACTGGGGCAGGGACTGATGTGAATGTTCAAATATTCTCTGTACAGCGCTGCGGTATATGTGCATGCTATATAAGAAACAGGTAATAACAAATAATAGTGCTGGACCTAGGGATGGCCATCGACCATCGATGATTTGAAATCATCAATGGTTTATGGCCGATGTTGAATACTTTTGCCATCGATGTGGGAGAACCAGATGGTTTCCCTACATCAGTGTTTTTCAACCACTGTGCCGTGGCACACTAGTGTGCCTTGAGCTGTTCTCAAGTGTGCCCCCAGATCTAGAGATGCCCAAACCAGTTTACAGCCACCACCAGTTCAACTGTTATTTACTGGTCTCTTCTTTACATGTAAAGGGCCAATGTATTTTATTTTTGTTGCCTGTGGGGACCAGTGTGATTGTTTTTTATATGGAGGCCGATAGGTTTGTGTTTTTTTTTTCCCTGTGGGGGCCAATGTGTTTTGCCCTTTGGGGATCTCATGGTGTGCCTTGGGAATTTAAAAATCTTATTTAGTGTGCCGCAAGGTAAAAAGGTTGAAAATCACTGCCCTACATCAATGGCAAAGGAGAACCGATGTTTCCTGATTTTTTTATTTTTCAAGGTGGCGGGACACAGGGCATAGCTCCGCCCCCGACACCCGTAAGTCCCGCCCTCGAGTTCTGATTGGCCCACGGGCCATTCAGTCAAATATAACGGATGACCATCGATAGCTAAAACTTTTGATAGTTATCCATCAAATACTTTTTCCACTATCGCTGGGTGCAGAATTGCCATCAATGGCAACCATTGATGAAGTCTGCACGATGGCCATCCCTAGCTGGACCCCTCTCCTATACCAGAGACCCAGACAGTTATAAAGAAATCACCCCCACCAGGGGTGTATAGGGTCCGGTAACCATCAGTCGCATTATAGGAGATTACACCAGCCCTATGGAGATTCAGAATCCCCATCTGGACAAGGAGTTAATGGCGCAAGCCGGGGTCCAGACATGGTGCGTGTAGGAGTCCACTCGCACTGTTGGGTGGTATGGTTATGTAGTACCCTAAGGTTATGAATGATAAGAGTAAGCAATGACTACTTTCTCAGCCTCTACCCTGTGTTAAAAGCAATCTAATATTCCAAGTATTCACAAAAATGTAGACTATCTGTATTTCTCCAATAACTCTTACATGAAACAGTAAAATGCTTTACATTTTTTTCCAGTGCATCTTCAATCTCAATCTATGCACAGATCACAAACGAATAATCTCTTCAACAAGAATGTTTCAGAAACTTTTGATTCCATCAACCTTGAGCATTTCCTGTAGCATTTCTTTCAACATCTAGGGTTATGTAATCGGCAACTTGCAAACACTGGCAATGGTGGCTCCTACCTTTCTGTAGGAGAGGGGCTGCCGCTGGCCACAACCCACTCCCTGCCGCAGTCCAGGGACCCAGCGCCTGTAAAATGCAGGGACAAGCGACTGGCCCGCCGCATTCCCAGTATTTGCAAGGGTACTGTGCATGCCCCTGGCTTTTATGAGCTGCATTGACTGCAGCCCATAAAAGCCGGCTAGGGCTGCATGGTGAGGCAGAGTGCGGCTTCTTATAGGAAGCCAGCTCTTTGCTTATCGCAGCCTAGACTGGCAGTCCCGGAGGGAGGAGCCACCACCCAATGGGACTCAACTTGAGTCCCATTGGGTGGTGGCTCCTCCCTAGTGGTGGTGACTGGCAGGGTAGGACTAATAGGAAGTCACTGCCTATCACAGTGAAGCCAGTGCAGTGTAAGGCAGAGTAAGGTAGCGGATTTTAACAGGGGAGGGGGCTGCAGCTCATAGGTAAAAACCAGTCTGTACGATGTGAAATAATTAAAAAGGCAAGACCAATTTGGTTTAGCCCCTTAAATGATTGCCCCTTTAAAACAATGAGGGGACTAATTTGATACACTGATACATGTAAGATGAATACCTGGGCCTGGGTCAGATGGAGGGGCCCGGGTGCCAATCCCCCCTCCCCTGTTACAGGAAGCCAGGCAGTGGAGAGAGAGATGACAGGTTGCCGCCGCAGCGCAGCCTCTCTCCCCAGCTCAGCACACACTGCTCAGTGCTGAGCTGGGGCGAAAGAGGCACCTTAGGAGGTTCGGTCATTAGTTCTCACTGCCAAGCCTTAGCTGTAGCATGATTGAAATGCTAGAGTGTTTGGGGGGCGGCAACTGGGTCTGTTTAAAAAAATGGGGGCGTCTCCCATTTTGCAGGCGTGCTGGGTCCTAGGTCTTTATCTTCAGACCCGGCTGACATGATCCAAAGCTCACCCTGAGTAAGCTGCGGCTTACACAGCCTGCCGAGTTCTGTGACCTTAGTGAGTTGCGACTGATGGTTGCTATGGTGACTGGATGCTGCATCCTTGGATCTTGCAGGTGCATGCAGGAGCTGTCTATCTCCTACAGACCACCACTGCTACATGTGAATATTATTTGTACGGTACAGAACGCGATCAGACCCCCTCCCAGACAACTGGGTGTGGATCATTAGGCCGACAGTAATTAGTTCAACAGTCAAAAGGTTGACCACTGCTCCCTGCCTGGTCCGCCAGCCCGCTGTTGCCACCGGCTTGTGCTGCTATACCCGCCGCCGACTTGCACCGATATAGCCGCCGCCTTGCCCCGCTACAGCCGCCGTCGCCTTCCACCGCCGTAGTCCTTGTTCCAGGGAACAGAGGAGACAGGCGCTAGAAGTAATTTTTGACCTCTAGCATCTGACAGGGAGCACCGCGCTAAGCGTTCCCGGCATTTCCGGGTAGCACTGCAGCGCTGTGTTCTCTGTCAGATGCGAAGTCAAATATGACTTCTAGCATGGTGTGGGGGAAGAATGGACGGACTCCTTAAACCAGCAGGGGGATGATGGAGCTGAGCTCCGAAAACTGCAGCAGCCAGCAGCCAGGGGCGGGCTGGGCCGGGGGGCAGGGTGCCATCTGCCCCCCAGGCCGCTCTGGCAGGTGTGCAGGTCTGGCAGGTGTGCTGCGGGCCGCGCCGCCGTGTCCGAGGCCGCATTGCCGTTTTTTTTTGTGGTTTTTTAAATGATGTCTGCGGCCACAGGAACATGGCCGCCGGCCTCCACGGCTACGTGGAGGAGGGCCCCGGCAGCCTGTTCCCTCTTATCCCCGGCGGCAGTGGCAGACGCTGGGTGCGGTGGGGACGTCATGACGTTGACGCCTCCCACCCACGCGTCTGCACTCTGCAGAGACTGGAGGAAGGCTGGGGCCGCAGAACAAGTCGTGGGGGCCGCTTCAGGAGGCCGCGGAGAGGGGAACTGAAATTTGTGGAGCCGCAGCAGGACAGGAGGAGCCTGAAGGATAAAACACAGTAGTAAGTTAACATCTAAAACGACATATCTGCTGTGCTGTTTCATGTATATTAATAATAATGCAATGACACCACAGGCTGCTCCACCTGTATAATAATTTGTGTCATGGCATAACTATTAATAATAGTAATGCCATGACACAAATTATTATACAGGGGGAGCAGCCTGTGGTGTCATGGCATTACTTTTATATTATACAGGGGGAGCAGCCTGTGGTGTCATTATTATTGTACAGGGGGAGCAGCCTGTGGTGTCATGGCATTATGCCATGACACCACAGGCTGCTCCCTCTGCATAATAATAATGCCATGACACCACAGGCTGCTCCCCCTGTATAATATAAAAGTAATGCCATGACACCACAGGCTGCTCCCTCTCTATAATAATAATGCAATTACACCACAGGCTGATCCCCCTGTATAATAATTTGTGTCATGGCATTACAATTGTTATATTATACAGCGGGAGCAGCCTGTGGTGTCTTTGCATTATTATTATACAGCGGGAGCAGCCTGTGGTGTCATTGCATTATTATTATACAGCGGGAGCAGCCTGTGGTGTCTTTGCATTATTATTATACAGCGGGAGCAGCCTGTGGTGTCATTGCATTATTATTATACAGAGGGAGCAGCCAGTGGTGTCATTGCATTATTATTATACAGCGGGAGCAGCCTGTGGTGTCATGGCATTATGCCATGACACCACAGGCTGCTCCCTCTGTATAATAATAACGCCATGACACCACAGGCTGCTCCCCCTGTATAATATAAAAGTAATGCCATGACACCACAGGCTGCTCCCTCTGTATAATAATAATGCAATGACACCACAGGCTGATCTCCCTGTATAATAATTTGTGTCATGGTATTACTATTATTATATTATACAGCGGGAGCAGCCTGTGGTGTCATTGCATTATTATTATACAGAGGGAGCAGCCAGTGGTGTCATGGCATTACTTTTATATTAAACAGGGGGAGCAACATGTGGTGTCATAATTATTATTGTACAGGGGGAGCAGCCTGTGGTGTCATGGCATTATGCCATGACACCACAGGCTGCTCCCTCTGTATAATAATAATGGCATGACACCACAGGCTGCTCCCCCTGTATAATATAAAAGTAATGCCATGGCACCACAGGCTGCTCCCCCTGTATAATAATTTGTGTCATGGCATTACTATTGTTATATTACAGTATACAGCGGGAGCAGCCTGTGGTATCATTGCATTATTATTATACAGCGGGAGCAGCATGTGGTGTCATTGCATTATTATTATACAGAGGGAGCAGCCTGTGGTGTCATGACATTACTTTTATATTATACAGCGGGAGGAACCTGTGGTGTCATAATTATTATTGTACAGGGGGAGCAGCCTGTGGTGTCATGGCATTATGCCATGACACCACAGGCTGCTCCCTCTGTATAATAATAATGGCATGACACCACAGGCTGCTCCCTCTGTATAATAATAATGCCATGACAGCACAGGCTGCTCCCCCTGTATAATATAAAAGTAATGCCATGGCACCACAGGCTGCTCCCTCTGTATAATAATAATGCAATGACACCACAGGCTGCTCCCCCTGTATAATAATTTGTGTCATGGTATTACTATTATTATATTATACAGCGGGAGCTGCCTGTGGTGTCATTGCATGTGAGGAAACGATCTGCGAACTTTCTTTAGCATTTGTATCCAGCCCCACACCCAATAACAAAATTTAGGATCCCAACAGGGAAATTAAATATTGGATAATTAAATGTAATTATTTATTTACTGAAGACAGCAGTGTTAATTTAACTTGGTAATACCAGATGGATGACAAGTATTTATAAAAAAAAAGTATAGTCTCTGTTCCTCTACAACAGGGAAAGACACCATCTGCTCGCCGGCACATTTTGTTGCTTGGCTCAAGGAAGAAGTTAACACAGTAGTAACCAAACTTAGCGCAGAATACCGGTAGCAGTGGGGACCAGGAGGGCCATAACTAGGGTGGGACATGCGCCACCCCACAGGGCACCACAAGGCAGGGGGCGCTGTTCTGCGACACCTGTCAATTTTCCTGTTTTAATCAATCTCACTTGCAGCTTTGTTCTCTTGAATCCCTGGCATCCAATAGCTGCCCCATCTGCCTCTCGCATCTCTAAACACCTTCAATCACACATTACTCACATAGGGGCAGATTTATTAAGCTTGGAGAAGAGATAAACTGGAGATAAAGCGGAGAAAAGGTAAAAGGAGATAAAGCACAGCCAATCAGCTGTGTTTGAAAAAGACAGTTGGGAGTTGATTGGCTGGTGCTTTATCTCCTTTTACCTTTTCTCCACTTTATCTCCAGTTTATCTCTTTTCCAAGATTAATAAATCTGCCCCATAGATTTGTTACACAGAAGCAAATAGCTACATGAGTAATTGGTCGGACTGCAATAAGAAAGGACATGGGTTTGAATTCCTTGTGGAGTATCTGTCCAGTTAGACATAGGACCTAGTATGAGTGAGTTTCGTATAGAGACGCTGAGTTGCTCACATTGGAGACTATACTCAGACTGATGAGCTGCACATAGCAAAGGACTGGTGAAAGTCTCAATGATTGTGGCATCTAAAGACGCACAAAGCATGACTGCAGCATCTGTGGACACTTGATGCACATATATACACAAGGAAAGGGTATAGTATAAAGTTGCAGGCACAAAAGACCGAAGGCAGGGCCGGTGCAAGGCACCGGAGCGCCCCAGGCGAGTCGGGTGGGAGTGCCCCGGTGCCCGGGGGTGGTACCTGTATTGCCCGTCCCTGCAGTGCTGGAGCGGGCAGGGGTGTCCTGCGGCGCTGTCACTGTGATAAAGCTGCTGCTGTCGGCGTCGGCGTCGGGATCCCTGGAGTGTCCGTGCCGCGGGGGTACCTGCGGCGCTTTCCTGTGTATAAAGCTGCTGCTGTCGTCGTCGGCGGGATCCCTGGAGTGTCCGTGCCGCGGGGGTACCTGCGGCGCTGTCCTGTGTACAAAGCTGCTGCTGTCGGTGGCAGCGGGGTCCCTGGAGTGAATAGAGAATAACTAGCGCTATGCGTCGGCATGGGAAGCGCTTCTGATTTTGAAAACACTGAATCTCAGCCAATCAGCGTGCGGCAAGTGTTTTCAAAAGAAGCGCTTCCCGCGTCGCCGCATAGCTAGTTATTCTCTATTCACTCCAGGGACCCCGCCACCGACAGCAGCAGCTTTGTACACAGGACAGCGCCGCAGGTACCCCCGCGGCACGGACACTCCAGGGATCCCGCCGCCGTCGCCGACAGCAGCAGCTTTATACACAGGACAGCGCTGCAGGTACCCCCGCGGCACGGACACCCCGGCCAGCTATATGCACATGGGGGTCAGGTGAGGGGCGAACTGCCGCCCTCCAGGTGCCGGCGCCCTAGGCAAATGCCTAGAGCTGCCTAGTGGTGGCGCCGGCCCTGACCGAAGGAAGGCTGCAACTGAGTCCAACTCAATACCATGCAGAGCTTCTGTAGGCTTCCTGACAACAGCATGTACTGCAGACAAGATGCTGGTGCTCGGCACTGGGGCTGTGGAGACCAGGAGCCAAAGGTTATGCTTCCCCCAGAGGTCAGTTTATAAAAGCTTGGGGGGGGGGGGGGATATCATTCAACATATTTTATAAGGTGGGGGGAAGTGAATCACATATATAGGGCATGCTATAAACCACGCCTCTTTTTATGAGGCCATGCCACGGTTTCGTCGCGTGCAGCGTGTGGGTCCCTACACTGCCACAAGAATAATTAAATCTGGGACGACCCATTAGCACATTTCTAGATTCGCCAGTGTCTGGTGTAGCAAAGAAGCTCTGAGAACAACGAGGAGTGCAGGAAGCTGAAAGACAGAGGAGTCAGCTACACTAATGTGCACAATGGAGTGTGCAGTGAGTGCCTATTGCCTAGTCAGAGAGTACTGCACAGGCAGGATGGTGTACACTGGAATGGAAATCCAGATCTATTGCAGGAGTCAGAGAGCAAGCTACTGACTCAGGAACCAGAGACATTTAAACATGCTTGGGATATTTAAACATGCTTGGGATAATTTAAACATGCTTGGGATAAGCATATTGATATCCTTACAAAAAAATAAGGATCAAATATGGTTTGAGGTAACATGTTTAAAAAAAGGGGCAGACTAGATGGGCCAAGTGGTTCTTATCTGCCGTCAAATTCTATGTTTCTATGTTTCTAAGAGACTTCTTGAGGACAAGTTGTACTGGCAATGAACAGGTGCATGGGAATGGTTTAAATAGGGTGATCTGGACTGTGATTGGATACTGGAATCATGTGAGAACTAAAGCCTCTGCAACGCTGCAATGGTGTCGGCAAGCAGTCGGACAAGATGGCAGGAACACTATAATTTAAGTTGTAACAAGACAAGAGTGGCATCCTGAGATGACTGGCCGGCAGGGACATGCCAGACATTACATCTGCAGTGTGCTTAGAGGTTCTGGGCAGATCCGTGACAATTAATTCCTACACAAGGACAAGGCCAGAGGTGTTGCAGCAAAACCACTGGCAAAACCAATGGATGTAGGACCCAATTCTGGTTGACTCACTAAGCAGCGTAAATGCTCTGCTTAGCGAGCCATCTAGCGCCACCCACCTGGTGAGCGAATACCCACCCTCGCCGCCGTGTGGATTTCCCCGCCACTTTGCGAATGCACGTTCTGCATAAACAGCCATTTGCAGGGGAGTATACTGGCGGTGTGCGAAATCATTTCATGGTCGCCGACTATCGAATAATTTTTTTACACAAATATTTCAGTCTTGAATGACCTATATTTGCGGTGTCCGGGTACGGAACGGGGGACGGACATCATGTGACATCAGCCACCTGCCCCCGGATGCCATCGGCCTGCCTGCGTTCACATGGGGATTCCCAGCGTTTACTTGGGCGCACCTGGTTTTTGTGGGTAAACCCAGGAAATGCTGGGTGTCCCCATGCAAACGCCCCCCTGTCCTTTTCCAACCCACCCCCCTTGTGTGAATGCGTCGAGGACTATGCAAGTCACCAAAGCTGTCCACACAGCGGCCCTACACATCGGTCACCAGTGCGAATACCCCCAGGACCGAGCACACCAGAATCCTGCCCTTAATTCAGACCTGAACGCGAAACAAATTTGTTCTCATAATGAGCAAAACGATGGGCCTGATCACACCTGTCCAGGTCACAGGTCAAAATTCGGCTGCTGGGCAATGATCGATAAAGTGTGCATGCGCATGACCTGTAATGCACGAGTGCCGGCTGCGAACGGGTCCTGCTAGAATTTCTCATTGCAGGCCCTTCGCATAATGATTAATAGGGAGTGGGCATGTGGGGGCTGGAACTGGCGTTGTGTGGGTGTTCCTGCAAAATCGCTGGGAATGTGAGTGAAAATGCAGGCGTCCTTTAGCCTGCGAAGGGTGGGTGTCTGACATTAGCCGCAGGCCGGACGTTCCTGTTTTCATCACAGCGAATAGGCTACATGGCGGCTGTGAGTGAAATACTAATGGGTTTGGACATGGGATGTGCATCCGTACACATCCATTCGCAAAGCGAGCAAATCCATTCACAAAGCGGGATTTCGCGTCTGTGTGTGGGGCAGAGGCTGACGTTATCGCTGGGTGATCGAATTCAGACCTCTGAAAACATTTCTGAATCAGGCACCAAGTGCACTGCAGGTGGGGCAAATATAACATGTGCAGACAGAGAGAAGCCGGCCATACCTCAGGACGACCAGCATCAGATCCGTGTCGCCTCACGTTTTCCCCGACAGCTTTCCAGACACACGATAGATCTTATGTGTGTGATGTCACATAAGATCTATCGTAAAATCTGCAATTCCAAGCATACTGGCCATTAGCAGCACCTTCAGATCTTATGTGCAGCCCATAAGATCTGAGGAACGACCTCACGACCGCAGGTCCGCGCATCGTACAGAAACACCTCATGATGCACACTCAAAACACACACAATGCATCGCACGACCCATCAAAATCGTGCGCCCGGGCCTGATATCATTCTGATGTACGGCCAGCTTTAGATTTGGGTCAGTTACTTTGTTTCTGTGCAGGGTAAATACTGGCTGCTTTATGTTTACACTGCAATTTAGAATTCAGTTTCAACACACCCCACCCAAATCTAACTCTGTGCACATGTTACATCTGTCCCCCCCCCCCCTGCAGTGCAGCATGGTTTTGCCCATATTGAGAACAAATTTGCCTTGTGATCATGTCTAAATTAGGCACCATGAGCCAAATGCAATAAGCTTTAAAAGTGATCAAATGGAAAGTGATAAACAGCCAGCCAATCAGCTCCTACCTGCCATGTCACAGACTGTTTTTGCAAAATGTCAGGCAGGAGCTGATTGGTTGGCTGTTTATTGCTCTCCATTTTATCACTTTTGAAGCTTAGTGCATCTGGCCCCATATGTTTGTCCTGGAGTATCATGCCACATAAAGGCCCTGGGTTTTGGGTCGCAAAAGCAAATTCTCTTTTTAATGGACAAAACCATGAGCACTGGTTCGCGTTGATAGTGGGGGTGGTACAGCCTCAAAAATGCCATTTGGGGGCCATTGAACATGTTTCATACTAATTTCAATACTTTTGGATGCTTTTCTGTTAAAAATCGCATGCGATCGCATGCGATCAAATCGCATGCGATGCAATTGCATGCAATTTTTGGGAAAAAAAATTGCCTAAAAACTGCAAAAATCGTATCAAATCACATGCCACTACATTTGGCATGCGATGGCATGCGATGGGAGCCGTAATAATCCACAAGTACCGAAAAACCCCACCCAAATCTAATTGTCTCTGCACATGTTACATCTGCCCCACCAGCAGTGCAGCATGGTTTTGGCCATTAGAGAGAGAATTTGCTTTTGCGAGTGAACCAGAATCAGACTCAAAGTGTTGCAGCATCCTTGTGGTGCAAAACCTTGTGAATACAGTATGACTATATTACGTTCCAATCTCATGTTTCCATTACACTGCAAAATTACCCTTTTTATGCTTCAATAATAACCTGGGACCGCGTGATCAAGTGCAGCCTTTTCCCAGCCGTAGAAGACATAGCAAAATCCTACATCTTATTTACAAATTACCTGCAAGACCTCGTCTGGAGTGTTTCAGAATTTAAGGTTACATGTCTGAAACACATTAGAAGATTAATTCCCAGCATCTCAGCCACTGCGAACCATTATTACCTGCAGCCCAATATTTTCCAACCACTTACAGTGAACAATCACGCTGCCTTTGCTTTGTCTGCCCATAATGCCTTTATTGTCTCCCGCTGGGCATGATCACGATGTACATATCCCCACTATTTTGTTGTCTCCATCCTGTGTGCCTGTTCCACCGTTGCTAGGCAACAAGAAACCGATGCCTGATCTATACCAGGGCCCCTGCTAACATGCAGGAAATCGTGCAATCTAAGTTGATAATGTGACCGCCTTCAACCAACCAGAGCCATCCAGCATTGTACTGTTGGGTGGATGTGGTTTTCTTATATGTGAAGGAGGCTGGATACAGGGTTGCACATCCACTGATGAAGCTCATCTAGTCACATTGCAAAGACCATGGTTGTGTTAACTACCCTCAGATCCCCCTGCATCAACGAGAACAATGGAAAAGATCAGCTGCAATTGGACTGGAGCGTGGAAGAGGATGATCTGGGCAACAAGTAAAGTTTAATTATATTATTATTTTTTATTAGGATTGTTTTCCTTTTTAAAGCAATTTTGCATCATGCCCCTTTGTCATATATCACATGCAAGAATAATTGCCTGCATCATTGTGTCAGTTGCAATACTTTGTTTTCATATTGGCATCACTGTATTGTTTGTGCTCGTTACTATTGTTCGTGCAGCGTCAGGTGTACGTTGCATGCTCCTTTGTCATATATCACATGCAAGAATATATGCCTGCATCATTGTGTCAGTTGCAATACTTTGTTTTCATATTGGCATCACTGTATTGTTTGTGCACGTTACTATTGTTCGTGCCGCCTCAGGTGTACGTTGCATGCTCCTGGGCTGCCCGATAGATGTCCTGGGGCACAACAATGGCATTTTCTGCTTCGGAGATCACAGATGAATCCATCAGCTTTAAAGTTGCAATGATTTAATGTCCAACATTAAACCATTCCCCCACCCTGTGTGTAATAGGCGCCGTTGCACAAATAGAAGGATGCACAGAATAGACAAAAGAACAGTTAGAGCTTCAGCCTGGTCACAGTAGGACACCACTGGGGTACAGAATATTTGGCTTCTTGGTGCCACGTTGCCAGCTCTGCCAGTAACAGTGACAGCGTGGCATAATTCCAGTTTGTACTGAAGGAGACACTACACCCTATCTTTTAAGACAGTTTTGTATTGTCTCTGATTTCTGTGATTGGCTTCATTCAGAAAGCGATAATTGCCAGCAATTATAATAATAATAACAGCAGAATCCGCACAGAGATGTGAGTTGTGCAGCCGCTGCTGTCATTATGACTGTGCTTGCAGTCAGTATCTCTGTAACAATGGTCCTTTGCATATATTACATCTTTGATATATATTCATTTTCTTTTATTATTTATTTGTTTTCCTGTTTTTGTGTGCAGGGTAAATACTGTCCGCCTTTGCATGCAGCCCGCAAACACTGGACATCTTTATATTTGCAGTCCAATTTTAGAGTTCAGCTAGGAGAAGCACACGCCCCTTCTAGCTATCAGGGGTTTATTTACTAAAATGAGCATTCTCTATCGGATAGGATGTTGCTATGGGCAACAATCAGAATCAACTTCTTATTTATTTAACACCTTCTACAAGATAATAGATAGGATCTGATTGGTTGCCCGTAGAAACAGCCCATCTTCAACTCCCATCTTGGCTAATAAACCCCTTAATCTCTCAGGGGTAAATTTACTAAGATGGGAGTTCTCTTGAAGATGGGATGTTGCCCGTAGCAACCAAATCAGATTCTATTATCTTTTAGAAGGTGCTTAATAAATAAGTAGTAGAACCTGATTGGTTGCTAGGGGCAACATCCCAGCTTCTATAAAACTCCAATCTTAGTAAATGTACCTATCTCTACGTTTTACATCTGCCCCACCTGCAGTGCAGCATGTTTTTGCCGAGGTGCTTTTCTGCTTCGATCCCAGATCTGGATCAGCGCCAGCATGTTCTACCTTAACTGTAGGTCCGGCTAGTAGCACCAATGTATGGCCTCACATTGCACTGAGTTGGGGCTTGCAGAGGTTTTCCCGTGGTGCTGACAGTATCTCACAGCAACTGGCGAAACACGTGTGAGTATAGAATGTGAAATCAGGCACGTGGAACATCCGTGCTGCTGAATGCCTGCAACAGTTGCTAAAGCAACAGGCATCTGAATTATCTGTAATGTGTCAGGGATCTTGTTTAACATCACATGTGAGCAGTTTACAAAGACTGGTCTAAGCAATCCGAGACTGGCGATGGAATTGCTCTTTACATAACATCTAAGGTCGGTACTCCTAACCTAAGGGTGTTACTGCTAGAAGGAGGCACATTACCAGACCCCGGAATAATGACAGGCGGTATTTCATGCCCTACCATCCACTAGGGTGCTGTGGGAGAATAAAATAGTGCGCTGAGCGCAGCGAGGCACTGTGCCCGAAGCATGGTGTGCACCGTGGGCGAAGCATGGTGAGCGCAGCCAACCATGCGAGGGGACGCGGTGCACCGAAATGGAAACATGTCGTCCTTTTGACTGTCAACCTAGCCCATGTCGACCGAATGACATGTCAACCTAAGCCCATGATGACCACCCCATGGGTCGACCTTGGCTCCTGTCGCCCTCAGTGGTCGACCCAATACATGTCATCCTTAGTGCTATTGACCATATGATCCATACTTCTATGTACTAAGCTTTCCAGAGCGATAAAAGTGGACGGAGATAAAGTACTAACCAACTGTCCTTTATCAAACCGTTCCTGTAACTGGACAGTTAGGAGCTGATTGGCTAGTACTTTATCTCCATCCAAATTGATTGATTTTTGCATGCAAGGTAAATATGGCTGCTTTTGCATGTAGCCCCAAATACAGGACAGCTCGATTTTTCTCCAGCCATTTAGACCTGTGTTTGGACACAATCCTCTTTAATCTAATTCTCTCTGCACATTTTACATCTGCCCCACCTGCAGTGCAACCTGGGTCTAGCAAGGTGGAGTTACTGTAGTTACTGGCGTGTTCTGCTTCTCTCTTGTCCCTAGTACAGACAGTACTGTACAGGGAACAATGCAAACATGAAATGAAAGGAGTCTGCTTTCTGCTGCATTGTATAAACTCCTCATATGTTAAGGTACCCAACCTACTAGCAGCCTGTTCTATAAAATACTCACTGATAATGAGCAGAGGGCGAGTGAATAGACCTCCCATTATTTATTAACATGATCCGTGTAATCGCATTAGGGTCTGAACGCTCCTACACGCTGCACTGCTCCAATCTATAGAGAATTAACCAGTGATACACAAGGATAGGTGTTCTCTACTGCACATCGGTCCACAAGATTGCAAAGGTTCTTGGTGGGCTGTATACCTGCCCATTTTCTCCCAAAGCGTTTACTTACAGAAGAGGTCAGTAAGTGGAGCTGCAGAATTAGAATATACGTTTAGGATTTTACTATGGTTACCCAATGGCATTAAGAGCATGTGTCCTTATAGAAGTGAGAAAGGGCGCTCGAGGAACTGTAAAGTGCAGCGTATTATCACACATGGCCACTAGGCTGCGCTAGTGCATGACATAAGACAGTCAGGTGCGCCAAGACTGCAGGCATCGGATACTGCTAAGAACATAATGACAGGGACACAGACAGAAGGAGGAGAAGGATCGTTTCCTCTATGTGCCAGGATGTCTTGGAAATCAATTCAGTGTCATTTTTTTTTTCTTTTCATTTTCTGTGAACTCCAGAATTTCAGACATCTGACGGACGTGTGGAAAAGTAACATCTTGCAGAACGCCTTCTCGTGCCTGCAGCGCACAAAAGAACAATTTCACATCTCTCCCGGAACATAATTGTGCTGCAAATTGATTTTTTTAATATAGATTTGCAAGCAGCAATGACCAAGAAAAGCACTTCCATTAGATGCCCCAGTGACTCCGGGGCCTATTCATTATACTTGAGAGTAGTTGACAAATAATAATTTTCATTGACTTTTAATCAGGTAACGCAAATCCCCAGATTCCCCAATTCATCAAACTCTAAAGAGATATCGCTTTCAGAATCTGATTACGATCAGTCTGGCACCCTGCACCTGTAACATCTTGTGCAGTTGTATTTCCTGCCTGTGGTGTTGCTCTGGTGGTTCTAGAACACTCTGATCTGTAGCCCAGACCAGAGAATGACAGAAGCACCAGAGCATAGAGTGACACCCCCAGGCAGGAAAGAGGAACTGCACAGGTAGTGACAGGTGCAGGGTGCTAACATTACCAATGCTATATTCAGATGGCTTCTGTTCTGCTAGGGTCCTTCCCAGGCCATCGCTGCCACTGCACTCTTTCATGTTCCCAATCGAGTCCACTTGGATGTATGGAAAAGTGCAAAAAAATCTTATGTCGAACTTTTGATGTGTAGACACCATGTAACCTGGCGGCTCCCCAGTGGCTGGATCACATGCGATATAATGTAGGCAGTCCTTTTGCATACCATACATCACATGCGCTCCCAGCAATGACTGCGGGGTCCAATAAATCTGATGATCTCCGGCCTAGATCCAATGCGCACGGGACTGAGTATCGGATCCGGAGGTAAAACACACTCTGCTTTTCATCCGATTTATAGGCACGATGTATCAAAATCATTCAATATCGCAGAAGTGTATCGTACCTCCCAACATTTTGGATTTAGAAAACAGGACACTAAAAAAGGGGGCGTGGTCTATGTTATAGGGGCGTGGCCTCACAGGGATGCCGTTGGATGCTGTGTGCATGCGCACAGTGTCTATTCCATGGTCTACTGCACCGGGCAGGGGGATTCCCAACCCCCACCCCACCGCGGGACACTGCCGACCATGGGTGGGATGCAGGATCATCCCACGAAAAGTGGGACAATTGGGAGGTATGGGCCGCAGCCCAGTTCCCCCTCTTTAGTTGTTGGAGTTGATGTGTAACGATAATTTATTATTCCGTGGACTTGTGAGATCGTATCGTACACACACACACGGGAGCGGCACATTTATCATTGCACTAGATTCTGGTTATATACTACCCATGGCTAAGCCATACACAGACCCTGCAGTAAGGCTCACGTACCCTAGAACACATTGTACCAGAACTCTGACTATTACCATACAGTACAAGCAACAAAATGTTCGCTAGTTCTAAAAGGCCTATTATCTTCTCCCACATTCCCAGGAATTCCCGTCTTTCCTTATCGCTGCTGGATTGTGCAGCGTGTACCCTGTTATTTCAGAGTAGGAAATACATCAGGGGCTGCACTCTTCTCGAAGAACCTTCAGCCCTGTAATTCTCCGTTGTGCTGTATAGAAATGACTGTGATTTGTAAAGGCACACCCGGTAATGCTAACTTACATTTTCCCCACTGCCTCTCAAAGCGCTGCATGTGTACAGCTGTGCTGTATTCATCCGCTGTAAATAAGAAAGGAACCATTCCATGCTGGGTAGCTGAACATAAACACTTCCCCTTTGTATCTGCGGTATTGTACGTTCTGCAGTCTGCTACACTTAGCAGCCTTTCTGTTCTATCCTAAAAGGCTGCAGCAGTGTAAGCCGCGACAAAGGCCTGCCTTCAATAGTTCCTTCGCCGGTAAAGAAGATACAGCGTTAATGACCAAACAGAAGGAGAATGGCTAACCTACGGTTGTTTTCGGGGATTTAACCACAAATATTGAATGATAGATGGGCCCCTATACATCTAGCAAAAAAATGCAGAATTAGCAAATAGAGTTGCTTTCGCCTACTCTCCCAAAATTCAGACGGTGCTCCTGGCTGCCTGGTCACGTCTCCCAGAGGATGCCCACCGCCTCTTACTCCCGCACAGCCTAGCAAGACACCCATGCAAATCCGCCTGTTACCCTGTTCTGTTATAAAATTCGATTTGTGCAGCAATTTTCTGACAGAAAGCGCAACGGTACTTCACAAAGCCGTTGTAGTTTGCACCTCTTGCCACTAGATGGCTGTATAGTTGAAGTATAAAACAGAAGTGGTTTGAAAACCACTGGGTTCTGTTAACAGTGATCTGTATTTGCTGAGAATGATCTGCAAATCACAAAATAATATGTATGGGTGCAGAGAATTTGTGGATTGTGGAATCTTTAAATCGAGGAGGAAAAAAAAATCACAAAATCTATTAATTGATTTTCTTTGTGATTGTTGCTGTAGTATGGGCCCCTTAAGTATCATTTTTTTAAACAGTTTGTTAAGGCCCCCATAAATCAGTGGTGGATTCTCACAATTTCCCATTTCCTGGACAGCCAGTTTGGGAGTCAGTAATAATGAACATATTTAAAAATCCCCAAATGAAAATGGCCGGGAATCAGTAAATCGAACATTTTTAACATGCTAAATTTCCCTGATCCCCCGATGGATAGGATTCTGTACTGTCCCTTTAAACTGGGGCACTAATGAATTACACAGCTTCTGTGGCTGGTTGTCTTCAAGCCTGTATTTCGCATGGTTTTAATCAGCCACAGAACCTCTGTAATTGGGTCCCCCCTCCCGGCCCCCCAGAAAGGTGGCCAACCCTCCGGTTTCCGCCACACCCACCCACTCACCCTCGTCCTGTTGTTTAAATACTGCAATTTGCGGCTTTTCGGGAGAGGCGGAGCTAAAATGTCATAATTTTAGCCCCACCCCCTCACCGGAGACCCGCGAATCCCGGTATTTGCAGGACTGAGGGCGGGGCTTAATAACTCCGATATCAGTTCTGCTGACAGTGTCCTCTTCAGGCTTCTTCCGGATAAGAGACTGTAAAAGTAGGCAACCCGGAATAAGCCCCCAAATCTCTCTTTACTTTATCTCTCTCCAACCTTTAATAAATACCCCCTAAATATTATTTATTACACAAGACACACAAGTAATCCCTGCACTCCTGAAAAAAAAAAAGGGTCAGTATAGATATATACCTTAACATAACAGACACCACATGATAGTATACAGTATACATGATAGTATACAGTACCTTAGCTGGGAATTCTCATTAGAGTCTTCATCCTCTTACAAATGTCTGTGTTGTAACAGCTGGTAACACTCAGTAATGATCCTGCCATTGGACGGAGAATCAAATTACTCTCTTCTACCACAGGTTATGGTTTGTTTCCTGAAATGAGCTTCTAAATGTAATTAAGATCTGTTCTCTTTCCACTTTTAGAAACTGACAAACAAACTTAAATTAAGAACTCATCCAGATTCAGTAGTTTATTATTTCTCGTACACAGGTAATTAAAGAGTAATCTGTCACAAGCAAGAGAATTGGAATTCTATCTGACACACAGCTTCGCCGGAAAAGCTGTTGTAATTTAATTTCTACCTAGAGAGTAATCTGTAGTTGGTAACATTACAAAGAGAAGATGGTTATCGGCTGAAAGCCAACCCAGCGTGTTCTACATACTGCAAATGCACGTACAGTAGTTCATTGTGTTATCCTGTCTGCAGAAAGCAAATATCATTGTTTCCTACGGTTACACAAAATTCTGCCTCCTTCCCAATGCTTCACTATAGTCGCTTAGTATACAGCGTGGGGTTGATGGATGAGGAGTGTGGGGCTGAGGGATGCGTCTTACTGCAGAGCGTGGGGCAGAGGGATGCGTCTTAAGGTGCCAATGGCATAGGCTGACGTGCATTACATTAGGCTGTGTTAAAGTGCCCATACGTTTAGTCTGACCCAATTCTCCTGTGAGACGTCCGGCAGCTTCCCGGGAGGCTCACATATGATTTGGCCAATTAGCTCTCAACTGTGTATATACAGGCTTGATTTGAAAAATGACAAGTAGGAGCTGATTGGCTAGAGATAAAGTACAAGCCACGTTATCACTTCACCAAGCTTAATAAGTCTGCCCCTTGATGTGCCATTTTTTACGTGATAAATCGCATGCGATTTATCACATGTAACGGGAAGCTGCAGTAGGCGATGAGAAGTGGGGCGGGTGGCAGGTGCTGAGCTGCAGCGGGCGGTGAGGATCAGTGGGGCGGGTGGCAGGTGCTGAGCAGCAGCAGGCGATGAGGAGCAGTGGGTCAGGCGGCAGGTGCTGAGCTGCAGCGGGCGGTTAGGAGCAGTGGGGCGGGTGGCAGGTGCTGAGCAGCGGGCGGCGATCAGCGGGGTGGGCACGCTGGGTATTTTAAAAAAAAGTGTCAAATGACTGGCCGCTGGCCCATTAACGGCCCCACCCCCCTGCTCTCAATGTACTGGCTGCCCTCTCCCGGAAGGGGGTAGCCAGAAAGAAGCGACCCTAGGCTAAATATGTATTTAGGAATCACTGTCTGACCATCTGATTGCTTTGCTATACAGTATGTCAGAGACTTTTCCAGCGAGCACCAGCTACACAGGATAATGTGCACCACATGGGTATACCGGTTGGGGCAGCGGCTGCTATGGGGCCCACCAGTTAAATGGCCCAGAGTAGAATAACACAGGGTCTGTGGTTAGCAGCATTAATGCATTGACACACAACTGTTATCACACACAAATGCTCACTGCAAAAGACACTGCAAACAAAACGCATTACTGTATGTGCAACATGTCTCTACAAGATACAAAATCCGTACATCCAACTTGTTATTCTCTCCTACACCACACGCACCTTTGTCTGTACTAAATTCTTACAGATATACGTAGAAGAAAATGTGACCTTTCCACAGGACCATAAGGCTGCAAGCACAACACTTTTAGTATGAGAGGGATAGAAAGTGCCATTTATAAATGTCTACCAAAATGATTTGCTAGGTTCCCGGCGTATCTTGCGGTGTACGCCTTATTCCTCGTGCTTGAAAGCAGCACCGGAAAATCAATCTGCAGCTAGCAGCAAATGCACATTATAAATGCTACCTGGAAGCTGGTTGGTTGCCATTAGCAATTTCTCCACTGGTTCATATTACTATTTTCACCGTTTGATACATCAGCCCCAAAGGCTTGTGCCTTGCGGTACATATAGGAGGAACGTCTCTCCACCCAATAATCTCCTTTAAATAATGATATCCTATAGTGAAAAAGCAATGTGCTGTTGGTCGAGCACTCCACACCCAGGGCCTAATTCATGTATGACTATGGCAGGGGCGGGCTCCTTTCATAGCCCCAGTGGGTTCTGATTAATACATCCCACCAATGTGATCTCATAGTACTATGAAATCCTGTGCGCTAATCCAGAGCGCATTAAATTGGCGATCATTGATGAATGGGCCTCTTACAGTCCTAATTTGTCAGGTGCTCTGATCCTGGAGACCGTAATACTTATTTATTACCATATGACATATCATTATCAAATACAATTTGACAAAAATACAGCAACCGGTCATGAGAGGCCAATCAGGCCGACTTATATACCCAATAGTATGTTTTTTCTCATAAAATGATAAAATCACCTTTTCTCAATTAACGTTCCAGTGGTGGAGCAGGATGTACTACATAACACATTTCAGGATTATTAGAATTCACAACAGAACAGTGTTATTGTGTGCTCAAAAAGCGTGATCACAGTCTTGCAATGTGCAAGCGAAGTGTCTGGAATTAAACAGCTATCACACTAGATTTCTAGTTTTCTGTGCATGTGACTATGGGCCTTATTCTAGTTCACTCTTTCTGACAAAATCCTTCTCAGATGGACAAAACCATGTGCACTGCAGGTGGGGCAGATGTAACTTGTGCAGAGAGAGTTAGATTTGGGTGGGGTTTTACTTCAAAGTGAGATCTATATTGCAGTGTAAAAATAAAGCAGTCAGTATTTACCCTGCGCAGAAACAAAATAACTCACCAAATCTAATTCTCTCTGCACATTTTACATCTGCCCCCCTGCAGTGCACATGGTTTTGTACATCTAATATGGATTTTGTCAGAAAGAGTGAACTAGAATAAGGCCCTATCTCTATCTATCTGTGACATGCATCGAGCGGGTGTCTGAATCTGTTCAACACCGCTCCAAATGCAAAGCCAATAGAATGAAACCCTGGGAGCAGATGATAATCTCAGGCACTAACATGAGTTTAGGGAAATACGTGTGCAATGCATTTACATTTACTTGGCTGAGCTGCTTGGAACCGATCCCCCGACCCCAAACCCTGAGGCTTTTTACACATTAACGACTCCATGGTGGGAGGGCTCAAGTATATTGCTGGTTGAGTAGCCGTGGCTGAACCTTTGCACTTCAAAAATGATGATGGTGAGTTTTCTCCAAGTCCCTGTGCTAAAGTACTATTGAGTGAGGCAATGTACACTACACACTGGTGTTTGCCTCTCTTACACACCCGTAACTTTCTTTAGAAGTGCGTCTTAAAATCAAAATTTGACCATCAGCGTATAAGGATCCCGATTGAGCATTATATACCGCAGTGCAGAACTTCGCTATTTGGCCATTTCCGCAGGCCAGAGCACGCATGTTCTAACCAATCAGCTTCTGTCAAATAACAGGCTGTGGGGTTGTACTCAAAGGAAAATGCAGATTAAAATCCGAAAACTGACATTTTGGGATTAGGCTGCATTTCATACAACCAAGCTTTCAGGAAGCGATGCTTATGGTGGTTTGACCCAATGGCGTTAACTAAATACATGGTTTTTGTTTACGCTTATGGGCTGCTCCTCGCATTTCTGATGGAGAGGGATCCAATCGCATCCCTACCAGAATCCCCCTGTGGTGCATACTGTATGTCCTTCTGCAGATGAGCAGAAGTAGTCCCGGGTCATAAAAACAGAAATCCTTGTATCGCACAGTACAGCTCTAGCCGGGGGAAGCTGAACTTGGCGATTTCCTAGGTACTGTATATACCACCGTTATTAATGCTGGAATTAATCGCACCCATGAGGCAATGCGTAATACTTCCCACTCAGTGTTTGAAAAATGATAAATAAGAGCTGATTGGTTAGTATTCTTTCTCCAATGCTTGATACCTCTAACCCTTATTCCCTTTAACGTTAGGAGTAAATCCCTCATCATGGAGAATGTTGACTTGACACCCGTTCATATAATGGATATAAGGCTGAAATAAATCTATGGGTGTACCAACACTGCATCTATAAATTAGGGCAATACCAGTTTTATTAAGGATTCCGCTTATTGCTGAATTGTAAAAACGAAATAAAGTGGACGGGCCTCAGATGTATCAAGCTTCAAAAAGTGTTAAAATGGAGAGCGATAAACAGCCAGCCAATCAGCTCCCACCTGCCATGTTACAGACTGGGTTTGAAAAATGACAGGTAGAAGCTGATTGGCTGGCTGTTTATCACTCTCCATTTTATCACTCTTCGAAGCTTAGTGAAACTGGCCCTAAATCTGGAAGTTCTAGTTCTGTGTCCTGAGATGCACATGTCCTGGTTTTAACCATTTGTTACATAGAATTTTCATCTTAGTAAATGGACCTCTTTATGGGGTCTATTCAATTAAAGTGGATCCATTCCCACATGCATTTGTCGGAATGGATCCGACAACACCTATTCAATTGTGCGGCCAAATCTAACTGTCAGATTTGAGCCAAATCCGACTGTCGGATACGACTGCTGCTGCTCACCCGACCCGGCAGCAGCAGCAGCGGGAGTACGGTGCTGGGGAACCTGTCAAATTTGGCCCCGCTTGCGACAAAAGCACGCGGATTGGCGGCAGGGCTTAAAGTGGTCCTAGAGTGGTGGTGGTGGAACTCCATTCCCCTGACACCCCCCCCCCCCCCCACCCCCCTATTAGGCAGAGCCTAGACCAGTGCCAGGGAATTTGTGCCCATAAAGGGATAATGGTCCCACAACACATGGTAGCACAATTGTATACACATTACACCACATGTAGTGCCCTTGATTCATATCAAATCACAAAGTAGTGCCCCTTATACACATACTGTCCACAGTTGTTCATCTTAACTTTATATTACATACGCCGTGCCAGAAGAAGAAGCCGCTGGGACAAGATTTTCTATTGGAATTACTGTTCAGGACTGTGGTAGAGGTGGAACTCAGTTCCCCCTGCCATTAGAGGTGGTGGAACCCAGTTCCACCCAGTTCCCCCTCACTTTAACCCCTGATTGGCGGCAGGTTCCAACTATAATTGAATTGACCCCTATCTCCAAGGCTTAGTAAATCTGTCCTTTTGTACCCTGTAAGTTGCTGCATACATTTTGTTGCGCCATAAACATCAAGACAACAATGATGTCATAATATTATATATAGAAATGTTGTAATGATATTATAATGTAATATTGCTGGGAATGATCTATTTCCATTCAGTGCTATTAAAGAGTTACATGGTGAAAATGCCTCCAGATGTCTGCTCTCCGTCATGTGTTCACGCGCTATTGAAACGTACACTTCCATTTGTTCAGCATCTGTATTGAAACCATACATCATAACCCTGCTGACCTTATGTGGTTGGAGCGTTGTGCATCTTTCTCACGTAGCACAAACCAGATGTGTCTCTGATCCCTCACAAGCAAAACTCTACCGGGAAACCTGGACTGGCTTCCATTCTAAACCAAGGCCGACACATCAGCACACACGTGCAAATGTTTTATGGTGTTCAGAGGGGGGGGGGGGGGGGGGTGTTACGGGATCTTGCTCAACACATTGCTAAATTCTACCGTTGGCACACATATAGTCACGGAATTAGCGTCAATGGGTGACTGACACGGTGCAGAGTAGAGCAGTGATCTCCGGCTCTCCTGCGAGATATTGCCCCCCCCCCAAAGGAGGGACAGTCTCCAAATAGCGCGACTGTCCCGCTGTAATCGCTGTAACCTTAGTGAAGTGTAGGGTGTGTTAGCAGAAACTACTCTAGAACCATTATTTAGGCGTTACACGCTTCGGTACTCGTTTCCTAGCACGGCGCCCACGATATTAAGTCGTACGACATATAATCGCATCGCATGCCATACACCGCGATGCAATGCTATTTTAAATCGTATAAGCCTCCTATCCGATTTTTAATTGTATAAGCACCCTAATGGGGGCTTATAATGTTAAATGCACCCCCACGCGAGCCCGCGAGGGGCGGTGGTACGCGTCCTCCGACCTTTTCATACCCCCACTATCCACGTCGATGTGGAGTTGAATTTATATAGTGTGGCGAGCGCAGCGTGGGGACGCGTATTACTGTACATGTATTCCGCGTCCTCTCGCCACGCTTCGGGCTCGCTGGCTCGCCACACTATATAAAGTCAACTCCACGCCAACGTGGATAGTGGGGGTATGAAAAGGTCGGAGGACGCGTACCGCCGCCCCTCGTGGGCTCACTGCGCTCGCCACGCTTCAGGTTGGCGTAAATAGTGGGGGTGGCGTGGGGGTGCATTTAACATACTAAGCACCCATCACGGTTAATTATCTTATAGGGGGCACTTTTAACACATATATATGCGATACAATGGCATACAATGCGATGGTATACAATTTAAAATTGTATAACATCGCCTGCCATCGCGTAACATCGCATCGCATACCATCGTATGCCTTATGGTCTGCGATGCATTGGGCGCCGTGCTAGGAAACAAGTACCCACGCTTCTGACCCTTCCCGTTGAGAAACGCAACAGCTCAAAACAAGTAGTACAGCTCCACTAAGATAAGTAACTATACTCAGATGCAAGTATTGTTCTCCACTAAGTCTATTCATGATCAAAGAAGCCAGCTGTGTACAGTGCCAGCGGGGTTCAATGTTAAGTAAAAACAACAACAAAAACAGCCGAATTTTCACAAAAGAAAAAAAAAACCACAAAGGCTTCTGCATTTGCACGCTAATTACGAATCTCATGTATTTTAAATGACTCTGTGTCTTTTGTTTCTCAGAATCACCAGGTTCTAGACTGATATCAGCTGTTTAACCACATAATGGGGTGGTGGGGGCGGGTGTAGTAGTATCCTCTACCAAAAAAATATTATATGTAACTGAACATTTTTAACCCAATGATGCATATTGGCAGTATCCAATGATTAAGTAGGGATGGCCATAGGTGCAGTCGTCATCGATGGTTGTCATCGATGGTGATTCTGCATCCAGACATTGATAGTTAAAAACTATGTGATGGTCAACCATCGATAGTTTTTGCTATTGATGGTTTTCCATTCTCTTTGAATGACTGGCCCACAGGCCAATCAGACCGTGGGGGCGGGGCTTCTGGGTTGTCAGGGGTGGAGCTAAGCTCCGTGTCCTCGCACCTTGAAGAAAAAAAAATTAAACATTGTTTCTACTATGCAATCGATGTAGGGAAACCATTTGGTTCGCCCACATCGATGGCAAAAGTATTTAACATTGATTTTGAATCATCGATGGTGAATGGCCATCACTATGATTAAATACATTCCACTTCTATAGATGTGTCTTTGTTTGTAAAGACACACCAGTAAATGATGACATCACTGGCATTAACATGACCCATCGCCACATCTAGTGCGATACAGTCCGATGATATCATCGTCTGAAACCACTGAATTGAAATGTTACTTTGTGGTTATTTCTGGAACGCGGTCGCATTACGCACGTTCATGAAAAATCAGCAGCTTGTACTAGTTGAAATCTAGGAATGCTGAGCTGTGTGAAATACAGATATAAGATTTCCCCTGTCATATATATATTTAACGCAGGCACTACTTAAGTCGCCATCGCATTGCACTTAGTCTCACACTAGCTCCCACGCCGCAGCAATAAAACCATCACACAGCCGGTGGTATATATTTGCAGACAGGGGCCTATAAAAAGGAAGCCTGCGTACAATTAGCTGGTAAATCACGCAAGCCACAAGCCCCTGGGAAAAAGCCCTGTAAACACAACAAGGCCAGAGTTTGGAATTAGCGGGCCAATAGGATTTTCTCTTACAGGCTGGGGGACCGACACTTTTATTCATAGTATTAGCGCAGCTCCCCTGATCCTTCCTCACATAGGATCAGGATGATTTCCAGAGAAAATATAGTGCTCATTTATCAACGAGTGATAAAACTCTGTGCGGGATATTTACTGAGATGTGTATTCTACTTCACATGTGATGTTGCCATGGGCAACCAATCAGATCCTGTCTACTATCTTCTAGAGGCTGCTAAATAAATAAGAAGTAGTTTCTGATTGGTTGCCCACAGCAACATCACATGTGAAGTAGAATACACATCTTAGTAAATTCCCCCCTGTGAGTGTTAAAACTCATTGCTCCAACCAATCAGCTCCTAACTGGCATGTGTTCTGCTCCTAATTGGCATGAGGATACGATCAGGATGTCAACCCCACTTAGCTTGACATGCATTGGGAGGACCACTGAAGGTCATCAGGGTTGGAAGATCCACAATGGGAAGGTCGACAGTCAAATGGTCGACAGTTTTTCATATTTCATGTACTGACAGGCGGTATTTCACACCCTACCATCCACCACGGCATGATGGGAGAATAAAATGGTGTGCAGAGCGCAGCGGGGCACCGTGCCAGAACCAAAGGGGACGCGGTACACTTTGACGGTGTCCACCTCGAGTGTGTAGACATTTGGGGAAAAGAAAATGTGAAAAAAATCATGTCGACCTTCCCTTAGCCCTGTGGACCTTCAGTGATTGACCTAATACAATACATGTTGACCTAAATTACAGTTGGCGGCCCATTTCTCAGAGAAACATTGATCATATGCAAAAGTTTTATCATTCAAAACAAATTAGATCCCTCGTTGATATATGGGCCCCATAATGGCTGTTTTTACCTCACACAATTATTTTGGCATCTAACAATAAAAAAAAAAAAGTCCCTGTTTGCCCTTTTCACACCAAAGCAGCACAGGGTAGTAACCAGTATAGGAATAATGACCAGTGCAGTGTATATTTTGGGTTAGAAGTGACTGAGGAGGAGGGGAGGAGGACTCAGGGGAAGTGAGTGGTGGAGGGAGCAGGGGGATTTGGGCTGAGTGCAGGAGGAGGGGGGAAGGATTTGAACAGGGGTTTTGCAGCACAGTCAGTGCAGAGCTCAGATCACATCTGTTCCCGCCGCCTGTGATGGGATTATATTACTGCACAGAGTGAATGAGGCTTTAGACAGGGAGAGTCTCAGTCCCTGCAGCTCTCTCTCCTCCAGTCCCTGCAGCTCTCTCTCCTCCAGTTCCTGCAGCTCTCTCTCCTCCAGTCCCTTCCTAGCATTGCTGGCTGGGCTGTGCATCCATACCCACACTGCTGCTGGGACTCCTACCAGGCAGGGACCATGTGCAGCCACCCACTCCCAGTATAGTACCAGTTGCTCCATTGATAAAACCAGAAGCAGATTGCATTGCATGGTCGCTGGACATTAAGCTGCCGCTTGCAGGCAGGACTTGCATGGCTGCTGCTGCTGCTGGGGTCATTCAGGGCTACTGCTGGTCACTGATTGTTGCTGCTGGGCTGATCCCTTCTCTTCCTCTGTGTCCCCCCCACCCAGGATGCCGGCTGCTGCTGGGGACGGGCTCAGCGAATCTCCCCCCAGGTTCCTGCTGGGGGAGAAGCCCCCGGTGCAACTGGAGGACGCCTTCCTGCCGGCCTGTGTGAGCGCCGTGTCCCGGGAGTGTCTCCGCAACTTCCAGCACACCAAGAGAGTGGGCAACTACCTGATCGGGAGGAAGCTGGGAGAGGGCTCCTTTGCCAAAGTCCGGGAGGGTCTGCATGTGGTGACCGGAGAGAGGGTAGGTACATGCTTGTTACATGTGTGTGTCAGACATGTATTGCATGGGGGTGGGGGGAATAATAATGCACTTTATCTGCAAATCAAATTTCTATAGTCCTTATTAAAGCTGGGAAATGTATGTGTATATGTGTGTGTGTGTATGTATGTGTGCATATATATGTGTGTGTGTATATGTATATATATATATATATATATATATATATATATATATATATATATTTGCTTTGAAATATTTTTACATATAACAGTTTTTTCCATCATGTACACATGTATTGCTACATATGTATGTACACATTTTACAGCGTGATGCTACCACTGTACATAGAAAGCCTAGCTCCAATCATGTTCTTTATACGACAGTGTCCTATATATGGGTATGCCCACATACACCTATCTATAAACCCGTGTGGTTTGCCAAGAACTCTATAACTTTTTTCTTATATTCACCTTAATTTGAAACAAAAATACTAATCCTATTAGCTAGTGCACTATGAAAAGTGCGTCATCTGGGTAAAAAAGGGGCAAGGGCTAGGGGTTATGAGTGCAAGGTATCGTGCTTAATTACCAATTTTTTCACGACAAATATACTAATCCTAAGTAGCTAGTGCAATACCTGTATACGCAAATTTGTTTGCAAATAAAACTGTCCATGCACTTGATCTGGGCCCTTTTCACCCGATTCCGACGGATCGGGTTGAGAAATCGGGTGAAAAATGGCCTAAATCGTATGTGCCTGACCTCCAATTCCGATGCAAGGACCCATGTGCATCGGATCGCTAGTGCTGAATGGAAGATTGGTCAGACCCGGCAGCACTTTCTAGGGGTGGATACGATGTATAATATGCGGGGCAGTGGTGGAGGTTGCATGCAATACCTTGGATTAGTGTATGGGGACCTTTAAAATGGGAATCGCTACCTGAGACAGCGGCGATGTCTACATGGAGGACAAAGAATGGGTGTATTTGTAGGGTTCTATAGCAGTTCAGTGTAACTAGGCAAAAATACAAGGGGCCTAGCGCTCTATTGCCACCTCCGCTTCCCCAATGTTGGCTTTTTAATTATTATTATTCATAATTATTTATTCCAGTATCAAATGTCTGTGTGGTCTATGGCAAACCAGATATCAATAAGCAAAAGGTACTCTTTACCTAGAACGGCGCCCGTCGCGGGCATCGCGGGTACATTTATGCCTGCCCGCGACGCGACCGACGCGATGCCCGAAAAATAAACCTGAAAAATCGCGTCGGTCGCGTCGCGGCCGGCCATAAATGTACCCGCGATGCCCGCGACGCGATGCTCCCGATTTCCCATAGGAAGCAATGTTAAAAGCCGCGATGGACCCGATTTTAGTGTTAAATGCCTCAATCCACCCGATTTGGCCATAGAAATCAATGTTAAATGGGCCACAGAGCCCATTAACCCTTAAATGTCCCCCAAAATTTTTTACGCCACCACACCATCCACGCCAACCCGAAGCGTGGCGAGCGCAGCGAGCCCGCGAGGGGCGGCGGTACGCGTCCTCCGACCTTTTCATGCCCTACTAACGCGTCCCCTCGCGGGCTTCACAGGTGTCCGTGGCCACGCGGACACCTGTGAAGCCCGCGAGGGGACGCGTATAACTGTGAAGGTATCCGCGTCCCCTCGCGGGGCTCGCTGCGCTCGCCACGCTTCGGGCTCGGTGGCTCGCTGCGCTCGCCACACTATTCTATTCTCAACTCCACGCCGACGTGGATAGTAGGGCATGAAAAGGTCGTAGGACGCGTACCGCCGCCCCTCGCGGGCTCGCTGCGCTCGCCACGCTTCGGGTTCGCGTTGATCGTGGGGTGGCGTTAAAAATTTTGGGGGCCATTTAAGACTTCAGGGGGACTATTAGGGCTCTGTGGCCCATTTAACATTGTTTCCTATGTAAAAATCGCGGGCATTGAGGCATTTAACGCTAAAATCGCGGTCAATCTGCCTTTTTAACATTGTTCCCTATGGGAAAATCGCGGTAATCGCGGGTACCCGATTTTGATGTACCCGCGATTTACCCGCGATGCCCGCGATTACCGCGATTTTACCCGCGATGCCCGCGATTTCAATCGTGGGCGCCGTTCTAGGTAAAGAGTACCAAGCAAAATTTCTACTTCTATCAGCAACATTTTAACATTTGAGTTGAGAACAAATGAATGAAAATGATCAAGCCCTTGGTTCTGGCCTTTTTATTCTGCGTTGTTACTCTGCATCCGATGCAATGTACAGTATATGGAACTGTGACATCACTGGGGGAATATTCGCTCCTGTCAATCATGGGTTTTCCCTAAACAGTAAATCTATTAAAAATCCAGTCAAAATATAGTAAATCAGGTACATGGGGAAGGCTAATTCATTTACTTCCCAAGAGATCCGGACTCTGACTGTAAACTGTAACCTTTTGCTGGGGGTCAGGTCATTGAAACCACAGTCCGCTGCTAAAGCCTCCCAGGCCTCCTGGCCGCTTGTAATTTAGAGAGGGGTAATTTGGACTGGGGTGGTCCCTGTTTGGGAGGAAGTGCCTGTAGCTGTTTCTGTTAGGGGCTCCTGTGGGATCTATTATATTGCACACCTGGTTTAACAAAATGGATAAGAACAATGCAGCGGTGGTGGCTGACTAAACACATGTTAAGTAAGCGATTTTGCTATGTCCCATATGTAGGACACCGCCCAAGACAATGGCACATTTTTCATACAGCCCCCCCCCCCTCTTCTCTATTCACCTGATGTGCTCCGAGTGTTAGGAAATGTACTGTGTGTGTGAAAAATGTCCTGATACAATTGGGGAAACAATAGCCAAGTTTCCTTATCTGTCTGGAATATAATTCATGGAAAGGAGCAGGTGATTATAAACATTCTACTCACTGTCATTATTACAAAACAACTGTGCATGTGTTCGTGATACCTGATTTTCAAGCTCACATTTCTGGCCTTAGGGGAATTTTTGGAGGCAGCAGCTTCAACTTGGAAAACATTTTCTACCCTGACCTTGGTCGCAACTTGGAAAACAGTTTCTAGCCTGACCTTGGTCGCAACTTCCCGTTTTTAGTTTTTTTTCGCTGCTGGATTTTATCAACTGGAAAATCCATTGTAACGCGCTGATTGCGAATTCCTAACGGTTTGCAAGTCCAGCAAATGTTGCACTGATCCATATATAGTTAATAATTGAGTCTTTATTCTCATGCACCTATTGGGGACAATAGTGTTATTTCTGTATTTTTACAAGTGTTCTATATAGTTACACCAACCACCACTCCATAGTCTGGACCCTGTAGTACTTTACAAGCTGTGCTGCCTGCAGATTACTGTGTAGAGAGGTGTAATAAGGGAGGATGCCCCCTACTGGTCATCCACAGTGCTCATCGGCAACATGCATTTGTCTATAGGTGATTGCTAAAAATACAAAGTACTTATACAGATTGAATTATTGATCACTATTCCCATCCACGCACAAGGCATGATCCGTTGAATGCTGTGTAGGGCAGTGGTGTTCAAATACAGCCAGATCTTCAGTGGCCTTTTTCTCAAAGCAGCAGGATCTTTTTAAGGATGCAGCAAGGTCAGCACCCACCGACATCAATAGAAATTATTCCCGAAACTTAGGTCAGTGTTTCCTAACTCCAGGCCTCTGGGTCTTATAACATGGCATGTTTTACAGATCTCCTCAGTATCGCAATTGAATTAATTAGATCCATCAATCAGTAATAAATGCACCTGTGCACCAACTTGGAGATCTGTAAAACCTGCCCTGTTAGGGGATAATAAGAGCTAGTATTCGGCAACACTGACTTGTCCTAAGCTACAACAGGACAACGCCTTGGTGTCTGGTCACCAAAATGCTGAACACCTAACACACCTAGCATAGAACCATTATGTCTGTGTCCTCTACATATAGAACATTCTTCTCACTAAAATTCTGAGCTTTTCATGTAAAGGTGGTGTTACAGGTTGTCATCAGGCAGGGGACACAGGTGGTGTTACAGGTAGTGCTGTGTCAGGCAGGTGTCACTGGACACAGGTGGTGTTACAGGTTGTCATCAGGCAGGGGACACAGGTGGTGTTACAGGTAGTGCTGTGTCAGGCAGGTGTCACTGGACACAGGTGGTGTTACAGGTTGCCATCAGGCAGGGGACACAGGTGGTGTTACAGGTAGTGCTGCGTCAGGCAGGTGTCACTGGACACAGGTGGTGTTACAGGTTGCCATCAGGCAGGTGACACAGGTGGTGTTACAGGTAGTGCTGTGTCAGGCAGGTGTCACTGGACACAGGTGGTGTTACAGGTTGTGCTGTGTCAGGCAGGTGTCACAGTGTACTGGACACAGGTGGTGTTACAGGTAGTGCTGTGTCAGGCAGGTGTCACTGGACACAGGTGGTGTTACAGGTTGCCATCAGGCAGGGGACACAGGTGGTGTTACAGGTAGTGCTGTGTCAGGCAGGTGTCACTGGACACAGGTGGTGTTACAGGTTGTCATCAGGCAGGTGACACAGGTGGTGTTACAGGTAGTGCTGCGTCAGGCAGGTGTCACTGGACACAGGTGGTGTTACAGGTTGCCATCAGGCAGGTGACACAGGTGGTGTTACTGGTAGTGCTGTGTCAGGCAGGTGTCACTGGACACAGGTGGTGTTACAGGTTGTCATCAGGCAGGGGACACAGGTGGTGTTACAGGTAGTGCTGTGTCAGGCAGGTGTCACTGGACACAGGTGGCGTTACAGGTTGTCATTAGACAGGGGACACAGGTGGTGTTACAGGTAGTGCTGTGTCAGGCAGGTGTCACTGGACACAGGTGGTGTTACAGGTTGTCATCAGGCAGGGGACACAGGTGGTGTTACAGGTAGTGCTGTGTCAGGCAGGTGTCACTGGACACAGGTGGCGTTACAGGTTGCCATCAGGCAGGGGACACAGGTGGTGTTACAGGTAGTGCTGTGTCAGGCAGGTGTCACTGGACACAGGTGGTGTTACAGGTTGTCATCAGGCAGGGGACACAGGTGGTGTTACAGGTAGTGCTGTGTCAGGCAGGTGTCACTGGACACAGGTGGTGTTACAGGTTGTCATCAGGCAGGGGACACAGGTGGTGTTACAGGTAGTGCTGTGTCAGGCAGGTGTCACTGGACACAGGTGGTGTTACAGGTTGCCATCAGGCAGGGGACACAGGTGGTGTTACAGGTAGTGCTGTGTCAGGCAGGTGTCACTGGACACAGGTGGTGTTACAGGTTGTCATCAGGCAGGTGACACAGGTGGTGTTACAGGTAGTGCTGCGTCAGGCAGGTGTCACTGGACACAGGTGGTGTTACAGGTTGCCATCAGGCAGGGGACACAGGTGGTGTTACAGGTAGTGCTGTGTCAGGCAGGTGTCACTGGACACAGGTGGCGTTACAGGTTGTCATTAGACAGGGGACACAGGTGGTGTTACAGGTAGTGCTGTGTCAGGCAGGTGTCACTGGACACAGGTGGTGTTACAGGTTGTCATCAGGCAGGGGACACAGGTGGTGTTACAGGTAGTGCTGTGTCAGGCAGGTGTCACTGGACACAGGTGGCGTTACAGGTTGCCATCAGGCAGGGGACACAGGTGGTGTTACAGGTAGTGCTGTGTCAGGCAGGTGTCACTGGACACAGGTGGTGTTACAGGTTGTCATCAGGCAGGGGACACAGGTGGTGTTACAGGTAGTGCTGTGTCAGGCAGGTGTCACTGGACACAGGTGGTGTTACAGGTTGTCATCAGGCAGGGGACACAGGTGGTGTTACTGGTAGTGCTGTGTCAGGCAGGTGTCACTGGACACAGGTGGTGTTACATGTTGTCATCAGGCAGGGGACACAGGTGGTGTTACAGGTAGTGCTGTGTCAGGCAGGTGTCACTGGACACAGGTGGTGTTACAGGTTGCCATCAGGCAGGGGACACAGGTGGTGTTACAGGTAGTGCTGTGTCAGGCAGGTGTCACTGGACACAGGTGGTGTTACAGGTTGTCATCAGGCAGGGGACACAGGTGGTGTTACAGGTAGTGCTGTGTCAGGCAGGTGTCACTGGACACAGGTGGTGTTACAGGTTGTCATCAGGCAGGGGACACAGGTGGTGTTACAGGTAGTGCTGTGTCAGGCAGGTGTCACTGGACACAGGTGGTGTTACAGGTTGCCATCAGGCAGGGGACACAGGTGGTGTTACAGGTAGTGCTGTGTCAGGCAGGTGTCACTGGACACAGGTGGTGTTACAGGTTGCCATCAGGCAGGGGACACAGGTGGTGTTACAGGTAGTGCTGTGTCAGGCAGGTGTCACTGGACACAGGTGGTGTTACAGGTTGTCATCAGGCAGGGGACACAGGTGGTGTTACAGGTAGTGCTGTGTCAGGCAGGTGTCACTGGACACAGGTGGTGTTACAGGTTGCCATCAGGCAGGGGACACAGGTGGTGTTACAGGTAGTGCTGTGTCAGGCAGGTGTCACTGGACACAGGTGGTGTTACAGGTTGTCATCAGGCAGGTGACACAGGTGGTGTTACAGGTAGTGCTGTGTCAGGCAGGTGTCACTGGACACAGGTGGTGTTACAGGTTGCCATCAGGCAGGGGACACAGGTGGTGTTACAGGTAGTGCTGTGTCAGGCAGGTGTCACTGGACACAGGTGGTGTTACAGGTTGTCATCAGGCAGGTGACACAGGTGGTGTTACAGGTAGTGCTGCGTCAGGCAGGTGTCACTGGACACAGGTGGTGTTACAGGTTGTCATCAGGCAGGTGACACAGGTGGTGTAACAGGTAGTGCTGCGTCAGGCAGGTGTCACTGGACACAGGTGGTGTTACAGGTTGTGCTGTGTCAGGAAGGTGTCACAGTGCACTGGACACAGGTGGTGTTAAAGGATCTGCTGTGTCATGCCGGTGTCACTGGACACAGGTGGGGTTACAGGTTGTGCTGTGTCAGGCAGGTGTCACTGGACACAGGTGGTGTTACAGGTTGTGCTGTGTCAGGCAGGTGTCACTGGACACAGGTGGGGTTACAGGTTGTGCTGTGTCAGGCAGGTGTCACTGGACACAGGTGGGGTTACAGGTTGTGCTGTGTCATGCCGGTGTCACTGGACACAGGTGGGGTTACAGGTTGTGCTGTCAGGCAGGTGTCACTGGACACAGGTGGGGTTACAGGTTGTGCTGTGTCAGGAAGGTGTCACAGTGTACTGGACACAGGGTGTGTTACAGGATCTGCGGTGTCAGGCAGGTGTACATAGCGTTCACCCAATTTCATAAGTATTCTACAGGACACAGCCCTATGGATACTTACTAAACTTTGAGTGCTGAGTTTAACAGGACATCAGCAACACATGTAAAACCTGGCATGTATCACTACCCATTTCAAACTCTTTCTGAAAGCCGCCAAGAATTGGTGGCTATGAAAAAACGATGTTTAGTAACTAGATCCCATAATGTGTATTAGGTTCTCTTCATGGGCGATACTGTTGTAAGCCTCCTGTCCATCATTCTGTAACCGTTTTGTCTATCTGGCCAGGCTCCAGGCCCCTTATGTAACGTTATATCCTATGTACATCCTATGGACGGGTTCCAGTGGATCTCTCAAGAAATGCCCAAATGCTTTTAAACCTTTCAGCCCTTGTTAGTAGCTGAAGTGTTACAGATATTCTGTCTGCCGCGCTCACCTCGCTGGTAATCCCGCACCTGGGAAGGCTTACTCTGATTCATCCGTTACTGCCTTAAAGCCGTCTCGGGATAATACTTTATGGTGGGGCAAAAGCTCACAAATGTAGAGGATTAGGCTCAGAACATAACATTTAGACTGCTTTAGATTTTATAGTAAAGTGGTCACTCCAAGGTCTGTGCCGCCTCAATGGGGAATCCTAGCCTTCACTCTAGCACCCTGCACCTTTCAAAACTGGTGCAGTTCCCCTTTCCTGCCTGGGGTGTCACTCTCCCTGTTGTGGTGCATAAAGCACAGCCTGTCTGTATTTCAGAGCTGAAATACAGGCCAGAGTGTGCTAGAAGCACAACAGCAGCTTGTTGGACATTCTGGTGGACTGCAAGCATTGGTTATTGGACAATTCCTTTTCTCTTCCTGTAAGACTCCTTCTTAGCCCTGTTTTTGAACAGGTTGCACCAGTCTATTGGATTTAAGGGGGTTAAACCACCCTTGGGCACAATATTCTTGCCCCCCACTGATTTTGTTGAGACTGTGCCCCCTAGCTGCCTTTTAAGAAACCTCCTCTTCTGGCCTCCTGGAATGCACCTACGCTTGGAACTCTTCCTGATGCATCATGGGAATGTAGAGGCCCGTTTGTTAATGAGTGATCAAACTCATTGCGCGTAATAATGGTGCTCCAGCCAATCGGCTCCCAACTGTCGTTTTTCAAACATGGCAGGAGCCGATTGGCTGGTTTTATCATTCACAGTGAGTTCTATCATTCACAGTGAGTTCTATCACCTCTTGATTAATACACCCTGTAATCTTTGTTCTGTGACCAAGTCACCATGGTTGGTCCACTGGAAAGCTCTAATGCAGGGGAACTTCTGCGCCACCACTAGCAATACCGCAACATGACTGCCAGCCCATCAACATTTGCACACTTTTACATATACTTATCAAAGTTCTACGCCCTCCCTAGAGTTACCAGCTCTCTTAAATACTTTATTTTAAAACCTTACATTGTAGAGTTCTCTGTATTTTACATGACTTAAATTGCAGCTTTTCGTCTTCCTTCTAAACCTATTTATAGATTTATATTATATTTTTTAGCATTTCTCCTTTTCCCCAACGCCAAGGTAACCAAATCCTATCTTGGTGGTTCTGAGTTTCAAGCACCTTTTTCATGAAATGCTGTCTAAAAATAGACGCCTGATGCTTGAGTTTAATGAGATGATTCAGAATCGACTCAGACCTCGTATACCGTGCGTACTTCTGAGAGGGTCGAGAAGGCTATTAACTGTCAGCGCCAGTTGCTGTGTCATAACCTCCGTCATAGATGTACCATTTCCTGTGTCTGAAGGTAGAACGGTCAATAAACCATGACAACTTTCCTATTGTCCCCGGAATTCTGCTGCTATAAGTGCTGTGCGTCCTCACTGCAGATATTACAGATGGAATATGTATTTTGATTGGTTGCTAAATATAAATGCCTTATGCTCCTCTCTTGGAGCTCTGTCGAACGTGATCTTAAGGTTTCCAAGGTACCGCACTGTCGCAAATGGATTGAAGGGAGACGGTCATACGCTAGCCTGGCAAGCATGATGCTGTATTGGGGGTGGCAGTGTCCCTCCTTTATTGTACAGATTTACTGTATTTGCACTAATATCTAGCTGGATCTGCCCGATGTAATGTAGGTGGCTTTCAGGGGTTTGTACTTAGCCTTGGACAGTGATAAACTGGAGAGGGCTAAAGTACCAGCCATCCACCTCCTAACTGCTGTGTTAATGATTGTGTTTTTAAAATGACAGGAGCTGATTTCTATCTCCACTTTATTACACTCTAAGGCAGGCGTGGCAGAACTAGGGCCCTCCAGCTGTTGTGAAACTAAAAGTCCCATCATGCCTTGCCACAGTTTTGCTATTAGGGAATGCTAAAACTATGGCAATGCATGCTGGGAGGTGTAGTTTCACAACAGCTGGAGGGCCTATTTCCACAGAAGTATGTGGGAATGGGACCGTGCAGTGGTATACTATTACAAGGCAATCATTTACCTAGAGGTTTCTTTCACGTGGTAATATTACTCCGTGCTTGCCTTGAAAAGTTATAAAGTACCAGCCATTCAGCTCCTAACAGACATTTTCAAATACTGCCTTTAAAATGGCAGTTGTGATCTGATTGACATCTGCTTTATCACTCTGCGTGGCCTAGTATATCTGCCCCTATGTTACAGGCTGTGCTTGAAAAATAACAGATAGGGATTGGTCGGTACTTCATCTCCGTCACCTATCTCTGCCAATGCTTAGTACATAGATCCCCATGGTCGCGCACAGTGTTTCTCAAATCTGATCCTTCCCCCCCCCCCCCCCCCCCCCCCCCCCCCAGCAGCTCATGTTTTCAGGAATGCTTTATTCATGCACAGACGTTCTAGTCTACTTGGCGGAGCCAGTAATTTACCTCGCCTGTTTCCACAGACGGGAATGTGCAATACATGGTTACTTTGGTTAGATGACTGGGGCCCTTTAAGAGCTAACTACGGCTTGGCTTCCAGGGACCAAAACAAAACATGTGCTTTTCGTATCTTTTGTACATCTGACAGACTCCCACTGATTTTAATGGGCACAGATGACTGTTCATTTGGAAAGTGTGACTCTTGCTGCAGATCTGACTGATCTTCAGTGTTTTGTCTATTTTTTTTCGCCACCGCAGTGTGTCAGTAAAGCGAGCCTGTCACCCAGAAACCTAGCAATAACATACCGGTACAATATTTTCTGGATGTATATTTAGCCCATTTCTTGATGTGCGGCCAAAATTTGTTCCCCAAACCACTCTGGTTACGTTAAATAGTTTTAATTTTTTTTTTCCACTACATGTATAGCAAATAACCTCTGCAAAAAAATGGAAGGCCAAGATGTCTGACTGGCACTGTGTGATTCTAATGTCAGTTGGACATAGCCTCAGAGGATCTAAAATCCTTAGGTTTGTGTAAAGTTTTCCATTATGGGATGTTTCTCACACACCCAGCAGAGGCACCGTGAGATGTAATAAGGCACAATGGGGCAGATGTATGAAGTGAAAAGGTTGAAGGCGATAAAGCACCAGCCAATCTGGTTCTGTCATTTTTTTTCAAACCAAGCCTATAACTTGACAGTTACAGTAGGAGCTGATTGGCTGGGGCTTTACCGCTTACAACTTTATCACTTCACCTGCCTTAATACATTTATAAAAGAAAATACTAAATACATGTGAAAATAGAAACTGACTGAAAAATTTCCGCATGCCTTTATGTAGAGTCTGTATCTCCTGTAAGCGTTGTTAGCTCTTGGCCGCAGGTCATGTTCGATGACCAGTAACGCACCTGGAAATCTCCTGAGGTGTAATCCTGTTATGTAACTTGACGCAGGTAAACCGTGCATGAGAAGATTTATACGTAAGCCTCGTGATGAATCGCTTCCTCATCACGTCCGGGATTAATTCCATCATCCCCGACAGTTGGCTAACCCTTGTTTACTCTGGCTTCATTTGGTACACATCTCTAGCCTCCCCTTGACAGATCCCTCCCCCCAAGAGATTGAAGAAACACTTTACTGACCACAGATTCAAATGCTGATCTGAGGATGTAAGACTTCAAACATTGCGTGCTTAACTTTCTTTTCCCGAAGGGTGATCTATAGCGGTCTCTTGTTTTTAAAGCAAGCGGCGGGCCTTGGTGGGTTTTTTTTTTTGGGGGGGGGGGGGGTTTGTTAGCGGTAGAACTTTGCAATAGTCTCAAATAAAATTGAGGCGTAAAAAGGAAAATTGCATCATCCAGACTAGGAGGGAAAATGCACAATTTTTAATGTCTTCTGTCTGGATACGTTTTAATGCTACATCATGCACTGGTTGGACAGATGTGGTGCTTTATGCGCATGGGAATTTTACAGATCGTACAATCCCTGCCTCAGTTATGTCAAAGGTTAAGAGAGGTAATTGATAAACAGCACTTGAATATGGGGTGGTCTTCAAAATGCTTGTTTTAAGTGTGCGATTCCAACATCTGAACTTTATAATGGAATGATATTAAATGTAGGGCCTAATTCAAAGATGGTCACTAATGCCGGTGCAACTGCAAATACGCAAATGCTGCAGATACCTGGACTTGTATTTAAGACTCTCTCACCGGCTTACAAGTATGCAGCGTCCATCAAGTTATCGAACTTCTGAGCAGCCCAATTATGGTGCAGCCTGGCCGCAGGGGGTAATGGTGCAGTGTATTGGGGAAATCCCTGGCGATTGCGTAAAAATCCCAGTTTCCCCGATCCTGATAGGGGGATTGAATCCACAGTTGTATGGGCCCTTAAGAGTTGGAGCCATCGCATCTGCTTTCCGTATTGCAGTCACTAGCTGAGAAATGCCCCCAAAACAGTCGCCACACTTCACCACTTTTTTGTTGCCGTGACCCGTAAGCACCCCAACTCTATAAATCAGGTGCGCTCATCTCTAGATAAAGCCTGTAATTGGGTCCTATTATTTTTTTTTACCTCATAATTCTATAAAATCAGTCAGCAGCCTGCATGGAGAAACACACTTCAAGGTGTCGCCATTAGCGATAGCGAACTACCGATTGGCTATCACCATGAACAGAACAACTCTAATTACAAAAATTTACATTTTGTTTGAACAATTTGCTTCAAAGAAATTGAATAACTGTTTTTACTCAAGGCAAAGCCATTGTCCCCATTTTTTTTTCCAAGTCGCGACTATTTGTAGGACTGAAGTATTGACGCATAATGTCCCTTTTATAAATAGCACATGAAGAAAAGGTACAGGCTCGTTGTTATTGGAAAGCTTCATTGAAATGGTCGCGTTCGTAGCTAAGTAAAGACGGAACGCCCACTCACTGTGCTCTCTGTGCACTTGTACTTAATGATTGTTTTTAATGTAGATTATTCTGATTTAGACCTTTTTTTTTTTTTTATAATGGATTTCTAAAAATAAACCAGTGATTATGTGAGATTAATGGGATGGCTAATAATAAATTCTGCACAACAGAAACTCGTTTAAAAAGGTTTTTCTATTATCAACCCCCCCCTTCATCCATTCATTCTGGAACCTTGTGCGTATTTTGTTTGTGCCAGTCAGAAAGGAACTGGAGAGTGGCAATTTTTAGCAGCCTCTGACGTTACCAGACACGCACAGGATTATACACTGCTAGAAAGTGACCAAATCCTTGATCAGTGCAGGCTGCGGTCAGGTCAGGAATCAGACGCGTTGGCTTACAGATGCTCTGTGACCTATATGCCCCGGCAGTGATTTAGCACAAATATCAAAGCTTGCAGAGAGATAGTGTCGCTCACTGCAGTGGTGCTTCTATCACAAGTCTGGTCTGCGTATTGGTGCTGAAATACAGAGCACACTGTGCTGGAAGCGACACACCTGGCAAGGAAAGGAACACTACATCACAAACCTTCCCCAAACACATCCCCTCGCATGCAGCCGACCATCCAATGATTTGTCACACTTTTGGAAAAAAGTGAGTCTGAAGTGACTTATTTCTGTCGGTGTCTACCGAAGACGTGGCGGGCGCTGACGCCCATGTTCCCAGAGGAACGTCCATCGTTTTCATGGGTACGCCCATAAAACGCTGGGCTTTCCCTGCTCTAGCCCGGTGTCCGCCTCTGCCTGCTCCCAGCATTCAATGCTTGTGTTCGCACTTTTTCCGCTGCAAGCGATCCTGAATTGGCCCCATAGCTTTATGATTCAGTAAGGGCACTAGTTTCCCTAGTGAACTCGATAGGCTGCATGAATATGTTCAAAATGGCCGCTTCCTTTGGTGGGCGAACGGTCTGCTTTAGGTTATCACAGTGCTGTTTTGAGTAGTGTTTTATAGCTGCATATATGTGTTTTTACACGTTTTGTGTAGTTTGGCGTATTTTATGAAGTCTCTTTTATACAAATCTTTTTAGAAATGTTCTGCTCGCACTGAAACAAAAGAGCAAACCCCCCCCCCCCCCAAAAAAAATCTGTTTTTCAGACCCTAAATTATTAATTCCATAGGGACTCTTATGCAACGCAGAGCGTTCACATTGCACGCGTTCGACTGAATGCTAAACAATCACGCTCGCCACAGTTTGACTGACAAGAAGCCGGTGTGACGGGGACATGACATTTGCCCAGTGTGTTGGAAAAACGCAGGTGTGCCCAGGAGATTATGGGGAGGGTCCCTGACAAAGCCTCTGATATTCTCAGGCGGCAGGTACTCTACCATGTTCCGGGAATTTGCGAATGAACGACGATTAGCGACGCATTTCAATTTTGCATGGGGCATTTATTCTTTTTGTCTGGTCGGCGACTTTCTGCTCGCGGTTCCTGCGTTCTCTATATAAAGCAAAGCAATCCATGCTGAATTACCGTATTTGCCGCTGTATAAGACGACTGGGCGTATATAACGACCCCCCCAACATTTCCACTCAAAAATATAGAGTCTGTTATATAAGTGCACCTGGCGTATGAGACGACCGTCCCACTTGGAGGCATGTTTTTCAGGGGAGAAAAGTAGTCTTATACGCCAGCAAATACAGTAGTCCCTTTGGGCAGTATTCAATTGTTGGCTTTTGCACAGCTGCTGGATTCATTTCTGAATCGGACCTTCTATTGGAAAGCCAAGGAAGGGGACGACGACCTGTTTTCCATGAGATTATCGGGATACGAAGGCTTCCTATCCAGAAAGAAGGAATCAGGGTGGCATTATTTTTAAGATTATAATGCATTCTTAGTTTACTTTATTCAGAGTTTGGTCTAGAATATAATCTCAGAGTGAAATGTGTTTTAGTTTTTCTATTAGAAACTCTCCCTGCGATGTGAAAAATACATTTCAACGTGTGAGGACAGCCGACTTTTCCAAATTGCTAACAGAGGGAAATAACTGGGTAAACTCTCTGCGGCTTGTTTTCCTTTCGGATAGAGTTTCCCTCCTAGCCGAAACCCCCTCATTATTAGGGGCTATCGGGTTGCTACTTTCCGTCCTATACAAAAGACAGATTTTTCAAGGGCAGTGTCTGACTTCATGGGAATGTATGGAAAACGTCCAAAAAATGAAATGCAATATTACAGATGGGTTTGATATGTTCCTGCAAGTGAAGTCACTCCTAAGAATATAGATTTCCAATGGCAGTGGAAGGAAAAAGGTGTGATCCAGACAGAAGATAATATAGAACCTTAATCGGGAACTCACAATTCCTAAGTTCCAGCGGTGTACCGAAATCTCTGGGGCTTATTTTCGCATTCGCCTCCAACTACCCTGAAAAGGTGGAAATTGTGCCCATTCCAACAAATGAGACCATTCTTTTTTCATTTTATTTACTGTACCACAAAATTACTTTTTTAACACAATTTGGTTGCCGTTGGTTACATCAAATGCCTTGACACGTTTTCTAGTGCACACCTTTTTTTAGAAATGTAAGTGGACAGCACTGGGGTCTTGCATATTGATTCCAACCAAGGCCGTATATGTGTGGAGTTTGGATGTTCTCTGCTAATGTGAGTGATGAGTGCGGTTCATTCCTAGAGAGTCCATCTCTTTGTGGAATATACTGATTATTAGCGCAGTCCTCACAGTCATGCAATGTTTTTGCTGCTATCCATTGCTAGGTACCAGCTCAGGTTCTCACCCCCCCGGAGCCATTTCTATACGAGAAGTTTCTGCAGAATTCTGAAACCGTGTAATATTTCACACACCACCAAACCATGCCTGTGTGATGTGACGGCCTTAGATGTACATTATAGGTCTGACCTCATTCGGTGTGGTTTACATGGGAAACCGCTACCTTACTGGCGTATGTGGCGTTGCAGAGACACACTGTGAAAGATTTGTTTGTACTCTTTTTAATGGGGGAAGTTACAGTTTTTGTTTTCAATTTAAAATAGTGAAAAAGTTTCTATGAGTTTGGTATAAAATGGGGTTTCAATAGCTTTCCTGGTGTAGAGACACTGACAATACTTGTGTGCAAAAGCGATGTCATAACAGAAAGTGAAAGTAATTTTTGCAGGGACGCTGATCTGTTTCTGCTGGATATGGAGAGAGAGGGAGCTCTGAAGACAGAGATTGGAGGGAAGAGCATATGGGGGGGTGGAGTGGAGAGGCTAAAATCTGTCACAGCTTAAAGTAAAAGGGGAAAAAGGTCACAGCGCATAGGGAAAGTACATGTTTTCCAGGTCGCCCCGGCTGGTTCACAGGTGTACTCATATGGGGTTATTTTGGTTGATTCACCAGATGCTGCCCTGCAAACGTCATTTTTTTTGTTACTCTGTGGCCTTTTGTGTGAATATTCTGCATCGATGCACTGGATTTATTTATTTTTGTGCGGAAATAAAGTAATTGTACTAGACAGCTAACCTACTTATCAGCCGTGATTGAGTGCAACAGGCCGGAAGCCTTTGCCCGCAGGAGATCTGCACCTCACTAATTTGCCTCATCTGGGCAGACGGAGGCAGACTATCGCTGGTGACATACAGAACCATAACATTTCTCCTCAGATAGATTACCCAGCAGGGATCCGTATTGACGGATACACTGGTCATAGAATCCTCTTTTGTTCTGAGACACACGTCCACATTACCTGTTTTTTATTTTTTTACAATCTCTACTCTTTACGCTCATTTACAGCAAAGTAAAGATATATTTTTTTCTCCCCCCTCCCAGGACTCTGTACATTTGTGTTGAATCCACATGAAAGATTTTTACTGTTCCCTAAAGCACGTTCACACATGGAAAGCGGTAGTGGGGATTTCAGCTGCTAACGCCAGACAAGCGTCGGAGTTGGGTAGATCAGAGGCTGCATTTTTGTCCAGATTTTGTGCTTGTTTGGAGGTTTGTTCTCTGGACTGGCTGGACACGGCTGCATTCGGTTTTGTCCAGCATGCGTGAATATAGACACCGCTTGGATATCTGCCAGTCTGACAGATACACAGGTATGCCCAGCTTGAGAGCGAGGGAAATACATTTCTTATCGCCACCCAATCTCCCATCTAAAGTGACAATGGTGGCTATTGGGCACTAATGAGTGCAATGTGAAAAGTCACTTTTTGCCTATTTCACCTCTGGGAGGTGTGAGCTGAAATGCCATCAGACGATTGCGCCTGAATGCGGCTGCCCATGCTCCTAACATTTGAATTCCTTTATTTTATTTTTTATTTATTTATTACCAGTTACTTATATAGCGCACACATATTCCACAGTGCTTACAGTGGAGCTTACAATCTATATTTCCTACCACATGTACACGGACACACAGATATTCTAGGGTTAATTTGTTGGGAGCCAATTAGCCTATAAGTATATTTTTGGATTGTGGGAGGAAACCGGAGTCCCGGAGTAAACTCACGCAAGTACAGGGAGAATATACAAACTCCGCACAGTTAGAGCCATGGTGGGAATCGAACCCATGACCTCAGTGCTGTGAGGCAGTAATGCTAACCATTACACCATCCATACTGCCCTGCCCTTTATAGGGGCAGATTTACGAACAAGTGATACTTTATAATATCAATCATTACGAATAATAAAAAAGGACTTCCGCCACTTAGCCGTTTTTCAAATGCGTTAAGAACTGATTGGCTGCCACCATTTATAATCCGTAACCAGCGGTAACAAGAATATCACTCGTTTTTAAATATTTACCTTTTTATGCTTTTATATAAAGCAACTTGTAATTCATTGATCTTTAAGAGGCTTGTTAACATAAACTGAGGACAAATCCCCCAAAATGATACCTTCTTCTTAGTATTAGTACGGAATGAGGCGATCTATCTAATATCAAATACATCTGCAGAAGTCTATAGATAACAATAGCGTAATAAATAAACCGGCAAATCTATATTGTGTAATCCAGCACTAGCGTCATATACAGTATCATATACAGTATGGCTGATTGTGTGTTATGCGGCGGCACTGTTACAGTCCTGTGCTTTGTGTACAGAGGGATGCCGCTTTGTCTGCCTGTACTAATTGAGCTGTCCGCTGCATTCTGCGTGCATCACGTAATCCCCACACTGCTCTCAAGGTATTATTCATCCATAATTGAGTAATACTGGAATCAAATATGTCCTTACAAGGCTGCCACGCTGATCATCTTTGCCAAAAATACTTGGACTCTGATCCAGGGCTGGCTCCTGAGGTTCACTACACGCCAACTGTTTTATTTTTTAAATTCAATTACTTTATATTTTGCTATATGCTATCCATATGCACTGTTCTGCAAACGGGCAAGCTGGGCGCGTGGGCCCCCCCACCCCCATACGCAGGCTGGCTGGGCGCGTGGCCCCCCCCCATACGCAGGCTGGCTGGGTGCGTGGGTCCCCCCCATACGCAGGTTGGCTGGGCGCGTGCCCCCCCCCCCCCATACGCAGGCTGGTTGGGCGTGTGGCCCCCCACTCCCCCCCTTATGCAGACTGACTGGGCGCGTGCCCCCCCCATATGCAGGCTGGCTGAGCGCGTGTGTCCCCCCATACGCAGGCTGGCTGGGCGCGTGGCCCCCCCCCCCCAAACGCAGGCTGGCTGGGCGCGTGGCCCCCCCCCCGTCATATGCAGGCTGGCTGGGAGCGTGCCCCCCCCATATGCAGGCTGGCTGGGCGCGTGCCCCCCCAATACTTAGGCTGGCTGGTTGTGCGAATGGAACTGTGTTCACTGTACCTGCCAATTTGACCTGTAAATTGAGCACATGCAAATGTTGTATGCTTTGCAAATTTTACTTTATGCAAAGATTGTGTTGATTGAGGGTACGTCTGGGTCTCTTCTTTTCTGTTTCAACATTTTGTTTGCAAACTTTTGAGTGTTTTAGGATGCCCCTGAATTGTGCTGGTCTTGAGCGCAGGAATAAGAGGGGGGAGGAGGGGGGGGGGGGGGGTGACTGAGAGGTTAAAAGCCTGTATAGATGAATTATTCAAAATATGTTCACCATGAAATTGCTGGATTCATATCCTTTTGAACTGCTGAGTTTATTTAACACAAATACTAAATTATTAATAAAATCCACATGAATCTATGGAGGATACGGGAGGCCGAATGTGTTTTGTGAAAGGTTTGAAATATTTATAGTAGCCCTGCGTAACTTGCAGGATAACAAAATGCTCTGAATCGCCGCCGCCCGCTGCCGTACACCTAATTAAAACAGTCGGCAGTTTATACACTGGTGGTCTGTAATGTCTTTCGGCTCAGATGGCGTAAGAATACGCAGCTCAGAGGCAATGTATACTATTATAATCCCTTTGATTCCTACGCCGTGTCACACTATGGAAACCGAAGCAGACCTATATTTACAGTCCAGATTGGTTAAACAATGAATTTGAAAAAAAAATATAGTCCTCTAAGCGTATGAAATCCTAATTAAAAATATTATAGTGTGGGGTGAGGATAATCCACTAGAAATTGTAAGGCTATTCTAAGTCACCAAGGAATAGCATTTTATATTATTGATCAGCTGCCTGCTTAAAGGGCCATTACTCATACAGTAGAAATTACCATAACGTTTAATGCTACAAACCGCATTAATAAATGTATTTTTGCATAATTCCCTATGCTGGAACAGAGCTTTCCATATATATAACATTGCATTTAGTTAGGATGGGTTGCAGTGTGTAAGCTTAGTGGCCAAAAGCAAGCTGGCAGCTGGGTCCTACAAGGAGATGGCTGACCGGACAATGGCCCTTATTCTGATCGGTGCGGATTTTTCCGCATGCGGTCGTACCGCCGATGGTTGGCGACTGCGCATGTGCAGAGGTCACTCTGCGCATGTGCAAGCGGTTTCGCCGCACGTATTCTTTAGACGCCGCACAGGGGGCGGAGAGGGGCGTGAAGGGCTACTTAGCCTCATTACCCTATGCATACGCCCCGCGTTTCATGGGCGTTCCCATGCAAACGCAGGGCGTATGCATGGTAATGAAGCCGTGACGCATGTGTAGGGGGCAGGCATCTGACATCGCCGGATGTCAGCTGCCCGCCCCCATACATGATTTCATACGGACAAGTGTCCGTGTGGTCTAGGGTGGCGGGAGCTGGTGGAGCGTGCGGCCCTGCATTCGATGTTCGGCGACCATCGAATGCAGGGGCTGCTCCCAAGATGGAGGAGGCGTATCCCCGTCCACTTTCATGTGGACCACCACATATCCGCGTACGGACGGAGGTGGCGATCCGTATGGAAGGCGGGGATTCGCCTGCACGGTCCTGGCCGCATATTCTGATCTGGCCGCACAGATCAGAATAAGGGCCCATGTGCATGTGTAAACATAACCTGACAAAGTCTGAAAGTCTTTATTGCCATGTATACATCGTCCTTGCACAACTGCTGTCTGTGTGTATGATGAGAAGTCCAATTAAGATTAAAGGTAGTCTAAATCAAGATTAGGCAACGTCTGGCTCTCCGGCTGCTGTGGAACTAAACATCCCAGCATGCCCTGCCACAGTTTTAGCATGTCCTAACTGAAAAACTGTAGCAAGGGATGCTGGGATGTGTAGTTCCACAGCAGAGCACCAGACATTGCCTATCCCCATGTCGATTTAAAAAAACTGTCTTCTTTTAGGACTAGTGGTTGCTTTCCCTGGGCAGTGACCATTGCCCAGGGCCCCGTTTTCTATCTGATTATATTCTTACCAATAGATACGATGGCAGTACTGACTTGCTGTGTAGGTTTCTTCGCAGCCTCTGGGAGATTTCTCAAAGTTCGATGCCTGTTTTTTAAACCCAAAAGTGTTCTCTTCTTCCTCAGCCTCTCTCTGTGCCTCGTTCGCGCTCTCTCTTTCTCGTACATTACCCCATTTTACTCAAGTGATGATAGATGGCCTTTCAAATCTATTTACTCGCAGGCTTTTCACTTTCATTCCCCAGCATTTCAGTCCTTTTTTAAGTGCTCCGGGAAGGAATCAGAAAGTAAGTTGCCTGATAATTGCTTCCCAAGGAAAGCGTTTGTTATAGAACTTGTGCAATGTCTCCGGGGAACAGTCCCTGCAGCTGAGGATGGAGCACATTACACGAGAATAGGCTCTTTATTTTTCTGCGAAACACTTTTTTTTTTATCATGTTGTTGTTATTATAGATGGTGGTTGAAGTGGTCGCCGGTAGCAAGACTCCTCCCCCCTCCGCCGGAAATTAAAAAAATAGATAAAATGATAAACAAAAATGTCAACGTTCTCAAGTAATCACATCGTTCAAATGAATCATTCAAATCCATGTTTCTTCTGCAGGTGGCCGTGAAAGTGATTGATAAGAAGAAGGCCAAGAAGGACACGTACGTCACCAAGAACCTGCGTCGGGAAGGCCAGATCCAGCAGATGATCCGACACCCCAACATCGCACAACTGCTCGACATCTTGGAAACCGAAAACAGCTATTATCTGGTCATGGAGCTCTGTACCGGGGGGAATCTCATGCATAAAATCTACGACAAGAAGAGACTGGAGGAGCACAAGGCCAGGAAATATATCCGGCAACTCATTCAGGCTGTGGAACATCTACACCGTGCCGGCGTTGTACACAGGTGACTAGAATCATTGTCCCGGCTCACATTTCTTCATATCCATTGACATTAATGCAGTGTGACCGATGCATAAGGGAAGGAAGGGGGTGTATCAAAATATGGGGACCGCTGCAGGTCTTGCCCATAGTAACCAAACCGATTCACGCTATCCTCTAGCTAATTCATGCTATTAAATACGTTCCTTTTGTTTATGAAAATAAACTTGACGTAGCAAGCAGGGTTGACGTAGCAAGTAGGGAAAATGACTTTAGAAGGGGACCAGTAAAGACGTTGTCCATAGCAACTAATGATCCTTTTAAAAAAAGGCAAAATGCTGTGTATAGGAGCTTAAATGGAACAGGCGTAAAAAAGACGGTAGGAAACAAATGCAGGTAAATTGCGCCGCGATTAGAACCCTTTCTGTGTATCCTATATTTGACTTCTAATGATGCCGTCATTTTCAAAGGAAAAAAAAAAAATATTTTCTTTTAGTAAGTTTAAAAAAAAAAAAATAACACCATTTTTCTTTTCAACACCATTGTTAAAAAATGGGTCAGAACCGTTTCATTTGTTGGAAATTGGTCGGGACTCGGGAGTTTTTCTTCAATGTGTTAGAATTGTGTGAATGAAGCACTGAGTCACAACTATTGTTCCCAGAAAGATCACAACTTTGTGTGTGACGTTTTCAGTATTCATAATTTCATGCTGGTAAGTGGCTCTCCGCGGCATTTAAAGAGAGGCGCTCGGAAATATAATGGGAGAGGAGTCACGACAAGACAAGGATTTACCTGGCTCTTTTGTTGAAGTGACTGAAGTTATAAATAGAATAATAGACCGGGGACTTTGAGAAATAATATTCTGGGGGCCTGGAAGCGCTCCAATCATTTCCTGCGCCTCGCACATTGAGAACGAGCTTTGGAGGCTAAATGAAGGTTTGCAGACCTCAATTTGCTGTGATGCGAGGGTGCACCGTGTAATTACCACCGTAGCAGCTCCAGTGTAATAACGCTCAATAAACAGATAGCGGTTCCATTGTCATTCTTGTTTCTCTATTGTACCTTTGTGGTAGGGGAAATGGTGTTTCTTTTTATAGATACTCATCCTTGTTGGTTTTATCCTTTTACATTACTCATATAACCAAGATATTTGTAGTCTAATCCCACGGAAATATCCCATTCTATTAAATTCATCTGTCTTCATTTCCCAGAAATTTAAATTGAGGGACATTAAAATGACTGCGGGGGTCTATTTACTAAGCCGTGGAGAGTAATACAGTGGACGGAGATAAAGGTCCAACCAACTGGCCCCTAACTTCCCTTTTTCAAACGCAGCCTCTAACATGACAGTTAGGGGCTGATTGGCTGGTTCTCTCTCTCTCTCTCTCTCAGGGAGAGCTCAAAGGGGGTGTGGCCACGAAAACGGCCGTGGATTGGCGATCTGCAGCCGGGATCGCAACAATCCACAGCCGTTCTCTGCAGAACGGGCCAGACAGCTTCTAAAGTCTGACCCGTTCTGCCGTGATCCCACTTCAATGCTGTCGCTAGAGACAGCATTGGATAGGGAGCCGCTGCTATTTCCCCCATCGGAAATAGCGGCGGCACATTGAATACCCCCCTAAAAGGGATAAAAGGAAGAGTGATCCACCACCACCACCACCACCCAATCAGCTCCTACCTGTCATTTTTTTTCAAACATACTTGTGACATGGTAGTTAGGAGCTGATTGGCTGGTGGTTTTATCACTTTTCAAGCTTAGTACATAGACCACTAACTTTTTAACAAAGTGCTAGGAATGCTGATTTATTTTTCTTTTGTTTGTTTTGTGGTGAGGTTCGCTACATGGATAACGACTTGCAATTTCCCCATTAGCAAATGCAGCCTCCATTCTTCAGTAATGACTTGTAATCTCTCTTGCATTAACCCCTCTCAGGTCACTGCTTGTCACTGCCCGGGCACAGTCTTTAATTGTTGTCTTTCCCGCAGAGATTTGAAGATTGAAAATCTGTTACTGGATGAGAACAACAACATCAAACTCATTGGTATGTAAATTCCTTAATGAGCTTCCCGTTAGCATTGTAGTCCTCAGTTTACACTTGATCTTTCCTGGCGGAGATTACATGCGGCCGCTCACTTCACCGCAGCAGTGTTTGTGTGACCCCATTGTGCTGAGTTTCCTCTCCCGTTCTCTAGAGCCAACTCTGCGGTGCTGACTGTGCAGCTATTTGTGTGCCCGTGGGATCTTCGTCCTCTAATTGAAATGTGCTCAGTGTAGATCTTATATATGTTAGCCATTCACACTGTGATCATCAACGGTTTTTAAATGGAAAGGGTTTTTTTACGTGATTGGAAGCTTCTTGGCAGTAGGGCTTGCACTCATTCATGTGAATAATCAATGATCGCATTTGCCCTTCAGAAACTCCCAGTCCCCGGTATACGGACGTTGAGTCAACACACACATAAGGTCGACATGCATTGCGTGGACCGCTGAAGGTTCAAAATAGATTAGGTCGATACATAAAATAGATCGACATCGCTAAGGCAAGCATGGTTGGAATGTCGACACAAGCATTAGGCCCACAATGGCTAGGTTGACAGTCAAAAAGTTGACATGGGTTTTTCACTTTCATTTTTGGTGGGTATTTCATGCCCTACCATCCAGGGCATGGAGGGAGAATATAATAGTATGTCAAGCTCAGTGCGGCATGGAGAGCGGTACACTTTGACGGTGCCCATGTCAACCATGTAGACATTTGAAAAAAAAAAAAAAAGGTGAAAACCCCATGTCGACCTTGCGTGGTCAACCCAATTGATATCGACCTAATATTGGTCAACCCAATGACCCATACCCCAATCCCCTTATACTGTAGCAGTGGTTCTCAACCTTGGTCCTCAGGACCCCCAACAGTTCACATTTTGTTACCCAGCAGGTGCACTCATTATCCGCTGACACATTTTTTAAGATTTACAGTTGGGGCTAATCACTTCACTTGTGATTCTGTGTGGATACATGGAAAACGTGAACTGTTGGGGGGTCCTGAGGACCAAGGTTGGGAACCACTGCCTTATAGGCATGTAAGCATCGTAGTAAACCGTCCTTTACCCTGTGTGTGACGGGCTGCTTGGCTTATTTGGCTGACCAGTACAACCATTTCCATTTATTGGCAGATTTCGGCTTGAGCAACTGTGCCGGTATCTTGGGCTATACTGATCCATTCAGCACACAGTGCGGAAGTCCGGCGTACGCGGCACCGGAACTGCTGGCAAGGAAAAAATACGGACCCAAAGTGGATGTGTGGTCCATGTAAGTGTTTATTCTTGTGTTTTTGTTGTTTTTGCTAAGATGACTATTTACTATAGTGTTTTAGTTAATGCAATAAACGATCACAAATTTAGTTTGATTTAAAATACTCAAAACTAGTTTTCTTTCTAAGTTCTGCTTTGCTTGTGCCTGTGAAAGTGTCATGTTTCGTCATTTAGGGGTTATTTGTATCCCTTGTATACTTCATGCTATCCAAGCAAAGTTCTGCTGAAGCAAGGATGAGATAAAGATCTACCATATCCCAAATCTATCACAGAGCAGCCTCGCTCAGGCGGCTGTGCCCTTATACACACACAGAAATTGGAATTTAAATACACAGTCCTTGAGGCCTTTAACCTCTGTCCTCTTGCCAAATGTTAGCCCCCATTAATGCATACAAGTATGTACAATGTGCAAGAAGAGACGGGATTGTTCCCTGTCGCTCACTTTTTCAGTCTCTCTTGTTCCCTTATACATTTTCTACTACATTCCCTGTCTCAGTCTTTCTCTTTTCCTCTCTACTTACAGTGTTCATTCTAGCACCTTGCACCTTCAAAACCTGCGCAGTTCCTCTTCCCTGCCTGGGGTGTTGCTCTCAGCTGTGGTGCATGTAGGTCTGATCTGCATATCAGTGCTGAAATAAAGACCAGACTGTGCTAGAAGCAACACAGCAGAGCACGACACCCCAGGCAGGGAAGAGGAACTGCATGGGTTTTGAAAGGTGCAGGGTGCTAGAACTCTCGCTCCCTCTCCCGCTCGCTCCCCCCTCTTCCTCTCCCGCTTGCTCCCCCCTCTTCCTCTCCCGCTTGCTCCCCCCTCTTCCTCTCCCGCTCGCTCCCCCCTCTTCCTCTCCCGCTCGCTCCCCCCTCTTCCTCTCCTGCTCGCTCCCCCCTCTTCCTCTCCTGCTCGCTCCCCCCTCTTCCTCTCCTGCTCGCTCCCCCCTCTTCCTCTCCTGCTCGCTCCCCCCTCTTCCTCTCCTGCTCGCTCCCCCCTCTTCCTCTCCGGCTCGCTCACCCCTCTTCCTCTCCGGCTCGCTCACCCCTCTTCCTCTCCGGCTCGCTCCCCCTCTTCCTCTCCGGCTCGCTCCCCCTCTTCCTCTCCGGCTCGCTCCCCCCTCTTCCTCTCCGGCTCGCTCCCCCCTCTTCCTCTCCTGCTCGCTCCCCCCTCTTCCTCTCCGGCTCGCTCACCCCTCTTCCTCTCCGGCTCGCTCACCCCTCTTCCTCTCCGGCTCGCTCCCCCTCTTCCTCTCCGGCTCGCTCCCCCCTCTTCCTCTCCTGCTCGCTCCCCCCTCTTCCTCTCCGGCTCGCTCCCCCTCTTCCTCTCCCGCTTTCTCCCTCTCTCCCTCTCCCGCTTGCTCCCTCTCTCCCTCTCCCGCTTGCTCCCTCTCTCCCTCTCCAGCTCGCTTCCTCTCTCTTGCTCTAAACTAATTATGGTGTTTATTATTTTTATCATTGCTATTCTTGTACTTGTTTTAATTGCACATATCAACAGAATGTTGAATGATTATTTTTGTTACTGATATATTGGTGCCTCTGAGTGACGTGGTGGAAGCAGCGAGGTTACTATGGAGACGTAATGCAGACGGAATTCAGAATACTGTTGTATGAAGGGCACTCCACACTGAGCTCGGGAGCGTGGAACTAGCTGGCATCTAAGTGTGACTTGCTCACTAAAATAATAATACCGAAAAGCAAAACCCTCTGTCTGCAGTCATCTGGTCTCTGCTGGCCAAGCAAGCTTTCCATTGTCACTGCGATACCAGTGATGGTTGCATAAGCACTGGCCTGCTTCATTATACAGCTAGAGATTTACTTATATTAGCTTATATAAGGCTGTATCTCTCTGTCGGTTGTTATGAATGACACGCTGTGGAACTAAGTCTTTCCCTTACCAAGGCCTAACCTGTACCGTCATCATCTTTGTCTTTCAAGTGGCGTCAACATGTATGCCATGCTGACTGGAACGCTGCCATTCACCGTGGAGCCATTTAGCCTGAGAGCCTTGTATCAGAAGATGGTAGACAAAACCATGAACCCGCTGCCCACCCACATCTCTCCTGGTAAGTACCGCCTCATCTCGGAGACCATTCATAAGCTGGCAGCGTGGAACCTTCACATGTTCCCGCCAGGCTTTCAGGAGCTGCACAGGCCCATTTCAGGAGCACTTTCTGTAATGTTGCTGCAGGAGGGGTCATTTTGTGAAGGAAATTAGGCTGCGTGCAAACGCCTAGAGTGCGGCTTTGTGTGGAGCGGTTTAGATGGCCTCGTACAGATTTGTTTCTTTTTGTTTTCCTCACAAAAACTAGTTAAACCGTACTGCAGAAATTAATATTCACGCATACTGCAACTTTTTTGCTTTTGGACGTGTTGTCGCATATTAGCCAGTATATCCAACTACACTTTATGTTGCAAGTGTCCGCAGGTTATTAAGAATAGCTTACATTGCGATCAGAATTGAATAATGCAGCGGGACCCTATAATTCATGATGATTGGGCCCAATTCAGACCCTTTTTCTGGGCTGTCAATTTGCAGATTTTATTGATCGACCAGACATGCGCATCGAGCCGTCCATATAAATACAGTCTTCGTATTGACACCCGTGGCTGTTTGGGGGTGGTAACGCGGATGTTCCACAGCTGACGTAATCAGCACCCTCCTTCTCCCAGCTGCCTTAGCAGCGCCGAGTTCCCACGGAGGAGGGTGGGGGTTCAGCGGGGCGGCATTAACCTGTGCTGGGGACTGAACACTTGCAACCCAGCGAGACCCATTTTCTGTTTTTGGTACCTGAGATCGGTGGTCTGATCTGAATGTGAAATTTTAGTATGGATAGTGCACTAATTAATATATTAATACCAATGTATTACAAATTATTACTAGTTGGTCAATATTGGTCGTCTGGAACTCTTAAGATGTGTAGGTCGACTCTAGTTTATTTTTTTCATACTTTTGGTGGTACAATATCAGATTGTACTAAAATGCTTTTAAAAATGACTTGCCTTGACCGTAGTGCCCCACCATTTTGTTCCCCTCGTTAAAGGGTTAAACACTCCTCACATGTACTAAACCTTAGAGAGTAATAAAGTGGAAAGAGATAGTGTCCTATTCATGAAGCAGCGAAAAGGGTGGAGAAGTTGCCCTATCCGCTTTCTGTTTACATTTATCAAGTGCATCCTATAAAATTATACGTAGTGACTGACTGGCTCACTTCTCCACTCTTTTCGCTGCTTTGTGAATAGACCACATAGTACCAACCAATCGGCCCCCAACAGCAAACACAGCCTGTAACGTGGCAGTTACTGTAAGAGCTAATCAGCCAGTGGAGAAATCTCCCATGGCAACCAATCAGATGCTCTGTGTCATTTTATAGTATGCAAATTATAAATGTTACTGCGATGCTGATTGGTTACTTACTGGCTGATCATTTTTGTGATCTAACTCTTCCCCCTTTGCTCTGTCTTTCAGCTGCTGTTAATTTCCTGCGTTCTCTGCTGGAACCGGATCCACTGAAAAGACCGACCATCCAGCAAGCGCTGGCGAATCGGTGGCTTAATGACAGCTACGGAAAGGGGCCGCACACGTTCACGTATCCAAACAGGTAGATCCAGGAATCTCTTCTTATACTTTTACACGTGGGTGTTTATATAATTGAGTGCTAAGCGCATGTTCTTAAGTGTTCCGTAGCACTGGTAGTCCGTAAAGTTGTGTGAGCAATCGCCTGTCATACGGTACCTTTTGAAGGCTAGGGTTATTAAGCCAATCCAAACCCCTTCTAGCATCATTTATATGGCAATTAAGAGCAACCGCATTATTTTCATTTTAAGGAGTTGAGGTCTGTGGTTCTGCGCACAGAACTACTGTGACAGGCTACTGAACAATCCAGGGGAGCGTTGCATTCGTGACAGATGCATTACCTGTCAGGAAAGTATTGGACTAGATTATTACTGTAATGAGGGAGCAATAGGTCAGAATGCCTTTAGGGTAGTCATTAAAGGTAATGTAGGATAGCGTATCATCCCTTACACAGCTGTCACACCAGTCTACCAGTGTCCTTTAAAAATGATGGACACAGACTGACAACTGTGACACGTTAGGACTTGTGGAATGCTTGAATGATGGGGTTCTCCATAATGATAGGACCGTTGTACAAACATGTAACCCTCCACATAATAGTGCAATGTGGGATATCAAGTTCTGCAGAACTTCAGCAACGGAGTTTCACCTAGGGATAGCCATCCCTGCCCCAAACCTTGTGGGACACTCAGAACCAGGGGGCCGGGCTTTTATGGGTTCCTCGGGGGTGGAGCTAGGTTTCAGCAACAACCATTGAGGAGCTCTGTACCTTAGACGGCGGAAAAACATTTTTTTCTCTTCCATCCATGGCAAAGCCACCTGATATAGACATTGTAACCATCAGCGGTCGTTGGCCAACCCTAGTTTTACCACTGAATGGCCAATAATTCATTCATTCATTCAAGTTGCTTATAGTATGGTGGTTCCGTCTTGTATTACACTGTATCCGTGGTACATGTGTCAATCTCATGGTTTTTTTCCTGTCATCTAGGATCCACCTTGAGGATCTGAGTCAGAGCGTGGTCCGTCACATGTCTGAGAAGCTTGGCTACAAGCACAGTGATGTCATCAATGTCATCCTCTCCAACCGCGCTTGCCACACCCTCGCGGTCTACTTCTTGCTGAACAGAAAACTGGAGCGCTACCTTGTCACCATGAGGGTAGGCATCCCTGTATGGTTATTTGCTTGGGGTTTTTTTTGGCTTATTTTTCCTTGTTCTGCCTTCTGCATGACTGAGCTTGCTGTTTGCAGGGGCTCTCTAGATGAAGGGGGGGCTAAGAAAGGCCGACTTGGACGCAATGATATCCACAATCCCACTGCTTTATGGGATCAGTAATTATCGGTTTTCTTTCTCGACAGAAACCCGACGTTAATGACAACGTTTGCCACAGGAACCAGATGCAGCAATCTGAGAAATACAAGTCCAATAAGAACTACTACGAGGTGAGAACCCTTGTCACAATGAGATTTGACATTAGATTTTGATTTGATTGACAAAATCGCCTGCAGATCGCAAAGGTTTTTTACCTTGCGATCCCGATGCCTGCTCCCGTGACAGCACAAATCGAAACCCAGATAGACAGGGCAGCAATGACTATATAGTGCAAATCTTTTGTATAAAAGTTATTGTTTGGGAAAGACTTCTGATCAATATTTGGCCTCCTGGGGCACTATTGTGTTGTTGCTTATGGCAGTTAATTAAAAGGATTGTCCGCAACATGGGCCATTTTCCCAAAGACTCTACAATATCACCAAACGCTTCCATAAGTATGTCTCGTCTCGCCCCCCGTCACCAATGTCATTACTTGACCCCAGGGTCTGACCGGACAGGGCAACCTTCCTATAACGGGATGAGTATAGTGAATCTGACACCTGATTGGCTAATCTCGGCTCCTGTTAAATCACGTGGAGCGTTCATATTCTCATTCCAGTACAGATAGGAAGTTTGTGCGTGGATAACATCTATACCCACTTCCTGCTGTTCTGCGACTCAGTCCAGCTGTCCGTTACTAGGTAACGGCTAGAGGAGATGTAGTGGTAGTTAGGGACTAGGTGGGGGTAGGGGAAGGTCTCTCCCTTCTGTAGATAAAAGAACCATGACAGCAATACACATAAACGTCAAACTAGAGCAAGAACTCAGCATTGCAGAACATAAGCCAGATGGGAAGCTGCTGCTCCTTTCATTGGCACAGATAAGGAAGCGTCTAGTGTTTCCGTCACTGTTTAGGAAGATCAGAACTCTACACGATGCGGTTCAGCGGTCTCTGCGCTGGCTCGGGACGTTATACAATAGCAGAGTGATGAAATTTGTTTGGGGCTTGGCACAGGGAGCGTGCCTCAGCGAAGGTCCGCTTCCTGCTCATTGTGAAGGGAACAGGAGACCGGAAACTCCTCCTAGGGTTCCATGCTCTCTCAGGGAATGAGAGTGGAGGATGTGTCTGATTCATGTCAAACAAAGACACCGCATCTCCTCTTCTACTGGCTGACTTGTGCACTGACTCTGCAGCCTATCACCAAGTAATACACCGCCTCGCCCATTCACTAAGAGCCTGCTGTCGCAATGATTGACACTCTGCACTGGCAAATCATTACTGGGAAATAACCACTGCCGGACCAATATTCTTATGCTGCCACATATTATCATTTAGTAACATATAGTGCAAACCACCTTCTTGTACCATGCACCAGTGTTCATGTAACCCAGGCTTGGCCAACTTGTGGCTGTTGTGAAACTACATGTCCCAGCATGCCCTGCCACCCTTTTTAGCATTTCAAAATAGCAAACTATGGCAGGGCATGCAGGGACTTGTAGTTTCACATCAGCTGGTTAGCCACAGGCTGGCCAGGCGTGATGTAGCCTATCAAATTGCTAGGTTACCAATGACACCACCTCGCCTATTGCTGTGTAATGAGGCCACAAAATGGAATTTGCAACTTTGTCTGGGTTCCCCAGCAACGATCTGGTAGCGTGCATCATGCAACCTTGTTCCTATTGGTTGATGGAATGGCATATTACAGCGGTGTATCTGCAAGACTATACCGCTGTGATGTCATATATTCCACTTCACAGGGGTATTCTATATTCTGTTGTTCTGTAATGCTCTTAGAAGTTTAGTGAATCAGACCTTCTCTAAAGTCCATTGACCATTGTTTCTTTACCCCGGGACTCTGCATATTTGCTGGCAGTGCTGCAGATAAACCTAGAATAAACACACATTGCAGCTTTTTAAGAATATCTCCACTTTAAAAAGGGAAAAAAAAGCCTTCTGTTGACATTTCAACAATGTCCTATTAAAATCCTCATGCCCCGGAGCAGGAGCTGGTGGCCGGTCGCAATAACTGTGGAATGTTTGCTAGATACTCATCTAAGCAGAGTTATGTTGAAGTTTTAGTGTCTGTCAGTCAACACGACCGTACAGCAATTGAGATTAATCCATGTGTTTTGTGATGGTGCGACAGCTTGTACATCAGTTACGTCACTCTCCTGTAGACAGCAGCTGGGTGCGATTCTGTGTATACATCCTGCATTTGTCACTTGTTCTGACCATGAGTTGTGCTCTCTTTAATCGTTAGGACCGAAAACCTAAGGATACAGAGAAACGCAGCGAGCAGCGCGCTGGCCAGAAGAAGCTGGAAAAATGCTCTCCCTCCCACCGCCAGCCGACCTGTCTCCTGACGCAGGGGCAGAACGCCAAGACTCATGTGAAGGAGCGGAGGTCATCCAAGTCTGAGCGAGGTAAGAGAGAACACCTTCAGCAGCGTGGTACTGCCTGCGCAAATCCTACCTGCAGCGGCCAGACTGGTTTACTCAGTTTTCAAATTGGCTATCAAACACATGACAGACGATACCCAATAAGATCCGGATTTAAAAACCGTGAAAATCAGGGTAAAACCGAACTGGCACATCTCTAGTTTGAAAGAAACCCTATGCGATACACCGGACCCTTGTCAACTCCAGACAGTGAACATTATAGGCTGTTACCGTTCACATACATTGGAGTGCAGTGTATAGTGGCGCTCCAATTATCACGCCATTGTCCTCTGCTAGTCTGTGTGGGCTGCGCCATTGAGGCGGTTTACATTCTCCAATGGAACTGATATTATAAGAAACTGTTGACCATTTAGTGTCACTGATTTTGCATCCCAATCAGCCGAATAAGATAAAAATAATTAATTGTGGATTGTGTTATTATCAATGGGGATGGGGGGGGGGTTGTCCATTCAAAAGATGTGGGTAGGTTCCCCTAACTACCATCTTCTAGAAAATGTGTTTCCTAAGCAACGTCTTAGACACGTATTGGGTAAGAAATGTAGAAGAACCCAGCACCATGGCACACGCCCGTGATTCTGTGGGCGGTATTCAATGCTCTGACAGCAAGCTGTGACGGCGAGCAGTGCCGATAGCTCGCCATTCAAGTATTCAACTGACCCCCCACTCGAAGTTTCCACCTTGCTGGTTCTTTTCAGCGAGGTGGAAACGACGAGTGTGCCCATTAAAACGGCGAGGCTCACAAAATGCAGCGGACTCACTGCATTTACGGCGAACCTCATCGTTTAAGGGGGCAAACACTGAATACGGCATGGGGGTTGGACGGAGAGGATGGCTTTTCCTTGCCGAAATAAGCCATCCTCAACATACAAACCCCCCCTCACTGCAGCATTGAATACACCTCTAAATCTCTCTCTGTACAAAGCCTTGGAGAGAGATAAAGTAGGTGGAGACAAAGTACTAGCCGTTCAGCCCCTAACTGACATTTTCAAACCCAGCCTATAGCATGGCACTTAGGAGCCGAATGGCTGTTCTTTACCTGCGTCCATTTTATCGCTCTCCAAGGCTTAGAACCTAGACCCCACATAGTGTTCATTCTAGGTAGGAACATGGCTACTACTGTTTGCCAATCAGAACTTTCTAGCAAATTGAGAAACTATAGAAACAAGGTAATTGTGCTATGGCGTTATTGTAGAAATGGTCTTCAATTTAGAGAATGTTCTTTAATATTATACAGTAAGTTTCGCTTAGTTTTTCTTTTCTCAGTTATTTATTTTATGTTGCTTGTTGCAGAGTCTGTTGGTGGGCTAAGCCCCTTCCACGAAGTCCGACTCAACAAGACTTCATGTGTCACCTCCTGCTCTCTGGAATACCTGGAGATGCAAAGCCCAGATCCAAGAACTCCGAAGATAATGAGGCGTCAAGACTCCCACTCGCAGGAGACGGTGAACATGAACATGGGTAGCCGAATGAGGGAACCTCACCTGAATGTTGTGCGTTCTTTCGAGTCCGTCAACCGAGAAGACCAAATAGAATCCCTGTCTCCGTCTCACCAGTACCGAGTCATAGACTCACCGGTGTCCTTCTCTCCCCGCCACTCGAGCGAGAGAACTCTCTCCCCGATCTTTCAGTTTGACAACACCACCCCTGTGAAGGCTCATTCCACACTCTCCTCTTTCACGTACGAGGACAAGAGCAGCCCATCCAGCTCGGAGTCCATGTCCCCAACTTCTCCCCACTCCCCGTCCGGTAACAATAACGTTTCTGGGAACTTGGGAAGCCCAAACTGTGTCAGAAGCCGAGGTCGGTTTCCCATGATGGGTATTGGACAAATGTTGAGAAAGAGGAGCCAGGTAACCTCTCCCAAGCCAGAGAACTCCCTAGAGTCTCGGATGCCTGCGTTGCACCAAATGAGCCCAGGTTATTCCAGTTTCAACTCCAGCGACAACGTGTTCTGCTGATTGGACATTTTACTGGGACTGGGCTTTTAGCTCTGTGGGCTAACCAAGCAGAAATTATTGATATACTTGTAAATTTCGTAATCTTTCTCATTGTAATAAGATCATTTGTATGGGTTTTGATTTTAGCCTTTGGCGCTTCCCGCTGATGCCAGTGACTGTGCTGGAACTGGAACAATACAAGTGTCATAAGTGTTCATGGCAAACTTTCCATGGATGTTACAATTCTACATTAATATACATTTCCGTGGAATTCCAGCATGCAGAAAGTGCATACAGTAAGTCTGCTGTAACTGATCTCATCAGACTGTACAATACAGTTCATGATCTACCAAGGACCACACTTGACTCCTTCGCTGTTTTGTCTCCTGTAATGGTCACGATGAACTCTACTCCTTTGGGAAAACAGAACTGGAAAAACGTACATGCAGGAAACATCTACTGTAACGCGTATTGTAAACATTATGGTTCTTTCATGCCACACCTCCCCCAGCTCATTGTCCGAGCACTTTGTCCCTGCAGTCTTGTTTTTAACGCAAATCTTTTCATAGCGCTTCAATAACAGGTCTGGTAAATGTTTTGCTTGGAATTTAGGTTGGTTTCGAATCGGTCATTGAACTTACAGATGTCTGAGGATTGTGAGGTGTAAATGAGGGAAGGCTGTGATTTTTTACAAGGTCTAATTTTACTTTATCACCCCAATTCTTGTGAGTTAAAGGATTTGCTAAATTATTACTACAGCAATCTGATCTAGGTTTGAGATTTTACGTCCTGTACGGTGTCCTCGGTGGAGCTGATGGCAGCAATCATCGATAATCTTCCACCACCAAGAGTTCACAAGCCACCCACGTGTTACTGTAGACTAGACTGTCTTATGCAGGGGTGGACAAACCGATCCTCAGTCTACCAACGGTCCACGTTTTCCAAATCACCCAGCTTGGGCACAGCTGTAGTCATTACTAACTGTCACATTCCCCAGATCACCTAGCTTGGGGCACAGCTGTCGTCATTACTAACTGTCACATTCCCCAGATCACCTAGCTGGGGCACAGCTGTAGTCATTACTAACTGTCACATTCCCCAGATCACCTATCTGGTGCACAGCTGTAGTCATTACTAACTGTCACATTCCCCAGATCACCTAGCTGGTGCACAGCTGTAGTCAATACTAACTGTCACATTGTCAAATGCATTCATTCCTACTATAGAGCCACAGGTTGCCTGAGACACATGAAATGTTGGTAGATCTTGAGGACAGGTTTGGCTACCCCTGGTCTAATAACCATGCGGCTCATCACTTATGGTGGTGGCAGACATTTTGTATCGGTATACAGCCAAGTAACTGTTGTGGCATGGTGTTTCTTTAATTTAGGCCGAGGTGATCAAACTGTAATAAGAGTAAAGAATTCAGGAGCGATGTATCAAAGGTTGGAGAGTGATAAAGTGCTAAACAATCACCTAGTAACTGCCATTGTAGCGGCTGTGTTTTACCATAAAAAGCAAAATTGTAATTTGTCTCTCTCCAGTCTATATTTGGTTACACACCTAGCTGCTTAAGTGGTCCTGTCCCCAATTTATGTTGCAGGCGGCCATTTTGTGGGCTGATTCTGCATTTCGCCTACTGGTCCATTGAAATGTTTGACCTGACGTTGTTGTGTGGCACAAAGTGAAGCGAGCTGCTGAATTCATTTTATAGCCAACCATGTTATCACTAGTCCTAGTATTGCGTGGTTTGTATGCTAAAAAACAATCAGCGGATGGCGGCTTGGAAGTGTCCGTGGAACACGAATTCCTCTGCAGCTGGAGCGCTGTTTGTCTAGATTCACATTTTGTTTTGCAAAACAACATTCCAAGGGTATAAGCTGTAATTCTTATATAGACTAACACATCCAGCATTCCTAGGCTCATCCGCAGAGAGTTGCTGTGACAAATGAGCAAAGAACGCAGGCTTTGAAGTAGTGTTCCGTTTCATTTAGTATTCCATTTACGATTGCGCGAGCCAACGACCATGAATACAAAAGTATGTCTGTTTTCTGCAGCCAGGCATTGTAGCTGCCATTAAGCAAGATCAGAGTCCGGTGCGCCAGGTGCACAGATGCGTTGCTGCTGTGCCAGGTGCTGCTCCGCATCGTTGCTGGTGCTGCTCCTCCGTGTTGCTGGTGTGTCCGGTACACCGCAGCAATGCTGGAATTTGAAGCCTAGCTGTAATCGGACAGGTGCCGTCTCGCACTTTTTTTTTTACTGGGATCCTTACAATGTGAACAGAAATAATTACGGCCTCTGCTGTATTACTAAACAGTTGTCTTAGATGTTTTACATCGGAAGGCAAGAATCTCCCCATAATTCTCTGGGATAGCTGCTACAGGTGTGACAGACCTAATGACCACTGTCATGGAATGGAACGATTGTATAAATGGCTTCAATACAAGATAAGCTACAGAACATTCTTTGTAATTCAGGTTTATACAGCCCAGCACTACTTATTGATCAAAACCCGATAAGAAAAGGACATCGCTTACTGCAGTCGTGGCGCTGGGCTCGGTCAGCCGCGGGAAACGTTTACAGTATCTTATTTACTGATACAACTACTGTTTTCTTAAAACCCTTCAGTAATGTGCTTGGCCATAAGCCAGCGTGACCATAGGTGCCCTCGGTGGTGATAGAGTTCTATAGATGGCAGGAGAGACACAGAAAAGGATATTGGTCTAAAGATTTATCATTTCTATTCATTTAGTCTAAGCGAAAATGTCCCAAGGGAACTGGAGAGCGATACAGTACCAACCAATCCTCTTGTTTCAGGCAGGAGATGATTGGCACACTCAAAGCTTTACAGCAGCTGATTGGTCGGTATTTGATCTCTGTCTACTTGTTCTCTTGTCAAGCTTTGATACATATGCCCCTCCTTCCGCTACATCACTCTGCAAGCTCTAATAGATCTTCTCTCTAATCTGGGAGTTTCTCAAAGATATCCGAAAGTAGGGTTGGCCTGTAGTCATTACTAACTGTCACAAATTCAAACCTGCTGCATTCATTCCTACTATAGATCCACAGGTTGCTTGAGACACATGAACTGTTGGTAGATTTTGAGGACAGGTTTGCCCACCCCTGTCCTACAGCAACCAGAACGTCCTACCAGATACTGCGCCATGAGGCGAGACTGGTTTTTAACACAAAATTCAAATGTATAGAATAAAAGCTATTTAGAATGGCAAATTTCCAGAACAAATGGTTTGTTTTCTCACTAAATACAGGTTTCCTTGCAGTTGCTTTTTCAGCTATCCCGACTCCCTGCATTTGAAAGGGGCTTGTGGGGATCAGCTGGAATCTATCCTGCTAATAACAGCCTGTGCAAGGATTGTGTGTGTGTGTGTGTGTGTGTGTGTGTAGAAAAGCCTGACGCCAGATCAGATGTCAGCTGTGTTTTCTCACTGATGAATTTTCGCTCCCTGTTTAAACCAAAGAATGTTTTTAAAGATGTTCGCAATTTAGGCAGAAATCTGTGAACATATTACATGAATATGTAATTAGCGCTCATTGTTGGAAGCTGCTGAAGATGTAGCGGAATGAACAAGTTCCCTTTTCTGTCTCCTCACCATATGTGTACCATGATCCATGAAATGTGGTTTGTTTCCCTGTAATACAGATGACATTGCCGCCATTGTATCTTCTATTTAATTCACCTTTTATTTTCTATTGTACTTGAACTGTTTTCATAAAATCACGATTTGCTTAAGAACGTTGTCTGGCTTGTTTTGTATCAGTGGGGGACCTTCGTTATTTTGGAACAGGTTAATCATCCAGTGATTGTTATTCACAAGCACCTTGAGTCCTGTTGGAGAAAGTGCGCTATATAAATTACTATATCTGGGCGCATCTATAGTGATCCCTTTAGGATCACGGCAGGGTGGAGGGGGAAAGAGGGCAGCTTGAGTCTGGGCCCACCGATGACAAAATGTGGGTGGGCCTGGCCCACCGATGTCACTGTTGGAGGCGTGCCTGGCACCAACAGTTGTGCAGGGCTTCCCCTAAGCTCCCTGGTCAACATGAAAAGATGCCGGGTGCATGCGTACGGTATCAACTCATGCTGTGGCGGGGACCCAGGGCCCCGGCTGTTTTAGCAAGAAGCTGTTAAACGGGCAGAGCATGTTTTGACCTTCAAGTCATGTTTGAAAGTAAAGCAAATTATGAAGCAACTGGGCAAAGTTATGCTGCACTGCAGGAGGGGCAGATGTAACCGGTAAATATTTATCCTGCACAAAACAAAATTAACCCCCCCCCCCCAATCTAAGGGGGTAATTCAGACGGCTGCATGTGTACAGCCCGTGGTATGCATGCGCAAGGGCATCCTGCGATGAAGTCCTGATATTTGCACGCCGTATACAAGGCAAATGACAGGAAGAAGGTGGCTGGAGGCGGAAGCCGGCTGTTTAGTGGGAGTTCTAAGAAAACCGCTGGCAGTGTCAGGGAAAACGTTAGGAGTGTCCAGACCAGATGAGCCTTTTCCATCGCAGCCACCGTGAAAGTCTCTGCCTACTCTCAGCCTGCCATGACTTGTGCCCAGTGTCAATTTCATTCGCCGGTGAGCCTGTCACGGCTGCGAACAGATTTGTAACCGCACACACCCATTTGCACAGTCAGCACATTCATTCGCAAAGGCGGGATTCCATTCTAGCGGGGTGGAGGCTTTGCTGAACACTGGCTCCTGCGAATTTGCGTGAAGAATGTCTGAATTACCCCCTGATTCTCTGCACCGCTTACTGCGCAACGCGGTTTTGCACAGTTGCTTGATCATTTGCTCTGCTCACAATCATGAATGGGGCACATGGCTGCCTAGAACAGCTGGCAATGTTCTGTCATGGAGCTGGATTGCAGAAAACCCTTTTGGCATTGGTAATATAACATAGAGCAGTAACAGCTGTCTGAGTAGGCTCCATTTCGAATAAAGGGCCTGATTCAGCCCTGTTCACTAGGCTGGGTATTTTGCTCCTTGTCTATCCAGCAGAAATCATCCAATAGATTGTAGCAGAAAGTCTCTCCTAATGCTAGGCACCCGCTAGAACATATATCTACAGACGGAGACCGTGCTACCTGATCCGTCGTGACTGACATCACAATTGCATCTGCATGTGCCCGCCCACTGAGCTGACAATCCCCGGCGGATTGCCCGTAGGTACAGCAAAATGTGCTGATCTTTCGGGCATCGGCTGTGTTGCATAGCCAACGCAATATAGCTGTGAATGACACCGTTCAGAGATATAATGCGCGTACACACTTGCCGATGGTCCGTCGATATATCCGTCATTAAATCGAGCGGCTGATATATTGGCCGGTGTGTGCCCACCTTAAGTAGCAGGAGTTGGGAAGGAATTGCCCCAAGCCGATCATGAATGATGCTGGTCACTGCTTACTTGCACCAAGGTGATGGTGTCTGTTCAGCAATATTGGCTGCAATATTTCCAGCCAATACTGGGGATGGCCATCGACAATCGATGATTTGAATTCATCCGTGATCTATGGCCGATGTTGAATTCTTTTGCCATTGATGTGGGAGTACCAGATGGTTTCCCTACATCGATGGCACAGCAGAACCGATGTGTTTTTTTTTTCTTCCCCAAAGTGCCAAGACATGGAGCATAGCTCCGCCCCAGACAACCCTGAAGCCCCACCCCCATGTTCTGATTGTCCCACAGACCAGTCAGTCAAAGAAAATGGATGACCATCGATGACTATAACTATTGCTGGTTATCTATTACATAGTTTGTTACTATCGATGGCTAGTTACATCAATGGCGACTGCACCAATGGCCATCCCTAGCCAATACCATCACAATTACTAGCATTCTTATGCTTCATTCGCCATGCTATGTAGGAAAATTCGGGTGCTGGGACATTCCGACGTCGGGATCCCGACTGTCAAAACATCGACAGCTGGGTTCCCAACGGCCACCTGCTATTTTCCCTCGTGGGGGTCCACGACCCCCATAGAGGGAGAATAGATTAGGTGGCGAGCCACCGTGCCCGCAAGGGGCTTAGTTGCGCTCACCATGCTGTCTGGGTCCGGCCAGTCAGGATCCGGACTTTCGGACCCCTATACCACACCCGTAAAATTCTTGCGCAGATGGTATTAGCATGTTATATAATAATGTAAGTTTTAAGGATTTTTTTAAGTTTTTCTGCTACCTGAATGGCGTGGATCGTATAGTGGGGGTAGCTGGGAAATGTATTTTGATTGTGTATTTATGTGTTTAAGTGCCCCGACTGTTAGCCGGTGATATATGCGAGTCATATCCTGACGACAGCATATACCGCTGCCGGCTAATCAGACGCGGTGGTTAGCGGTGTAGCCGTTAGCGCCAGAGAAAGCCTGACTCCACCAGTGGCTTGTCTGTGTGCCTACCAGCCGACACCGGCAGCACACGCAGCCCTCAGGGGGTGATAACTGTAGACGGGACGCCGTCCCTGCAGATTCCCCCCCCTAAGCGTGACCATAGCTGATGATTTCACAGCACGGTGTTCATTAGAAACATTGTATGTTTATCCGGCTACATGTGAATTGCTCATTTAAATAGCATTTACTACTACACCGCATATTGATACAAACGAGGGTTCTTGTTACTCTATATAGGTGTTCATACAATAAAGGGACATGGTTCCACGTATACTTTTGAAGAAACACCAGTGACCATAGATTGTACAACCCAGTGTATCAGGGTACACACTAAGCAACCAGCGATTATATATAAATCTACCCCCACTACGATAAGGGGAGTTTTTCTCACCCTTTTTAACAAGTCCAGTGTCAATCTATGTTGTATGTTTTGATTTTATATTTCGCATTTAATTGATTAATTAATAAAAGTTATTTTTTAAAATACTTTTTTTTTCTCTTCTCCTGGTGCACCGCAAAAAAAGACTTTCTGTTGTTTCCCTTGTACTGCTACCTGAATAGCAGACACTGTTAGTGCTGCAGAGAACAATGACTTGCTATCTACAATGCATTGTTGCAGAAGTCTGACATTAACAGAGAAGATAATTGCATTAACTTTTCCGTTAACCCTTTCCAACATAGCTGTGATGCTTAAATCATGCAAAAAACAAGAATTGTTTGTTAAATAGAAGGGTTCCAAGTTGGGCGCTAAAACTGCACCAGCAGCTCCATAGTGGTGTAAGCAGGCAGCATCCCACCATCAGCTCTTACCTGCCATGTTACAGACGGTGTTTGAAAAATGTAAGGTAGAAGCTGATTGGTTGGTTGTTTATCACTCTCCATTTTATCACTTTTGAAGCTTAGGGCATCTGGCCTACTGCTTGAGTCCCGTAGTTACAGGTAAGTCACCAGTGGACCGCTGGGTATGTTTTGTTGACATTTAATCAATACAATCATGTCGCACTGACAAATAAACAGCTGTATAGATCTCTTGGGGTTCATATGACATTGAGAATCACACAGAGCAAACAAACCCTTTAGACTATCACAGAAAACCAAGTATTACATAACGTTTATATATATATATATATATATATATATATATAAAATTTAAAACAAGCTTCTTTACATTAGAGTCTCATTTCCCTTTAATGCAGGAATATAAATCTGAGCAACAGTTACTATGGAAACATCTTCAGACTCTTCAGTGCTAATAGGAGATAAAGCCATTAGATTGCTCTGCGTCTTAATTAGATACAAAAGTAAAAATGATTTCTATACATGTTTTTGTTTGTGGAGTGTTAAGTGCTATTGCAGCAATTAACTATATCAACAACATGGTCACATAGCGGCACAGCAAACAGGCTGGGGGACTTCACCTGACCACAGGGATGCTTGGGTGTGTACAGGACCAGTCCTTGGAACAATTTAATTTTGGTCTTTATTTGGGGGGGGGGGTTAAATGTAATTCTGATACATTTCCATTGTTTATTGACCTGTGCATGTGAGGATCAGGGAGTACAATGCAAGGTAAGTAACAGCTGGAAACCATTTGGGGGCATAGAGGTGCAGAACACTGTATCGCCAGTCCCGTTTCCTGGGAGTGTCAAAGCAAATGGTAACGTGGTTTTGACGGACATCCTAAGGTTACTGGGATGTCTGATGTTAAGGCAGAGGATCCTGCAGCAATTCTCATGTGAACATCTGCTGGTACTTGAATCGGGAAACGGTCATCTGTCAGATCAGACTTAGGTCGACAGTCATTAGGTCGACCCCGGAAGGTCGACTGGCCCCAAGGTCGACAGGGTTAAAGGTCGACATGGGTCAAGGTCGACATGGGCCAAGGTCGACATGGGTCTATGTCGACAGTCATTAGGTCGACATGAGTTTTTCACTGTGTTTTGAGCCGACATGTGCCGACAGGCGGTATTTCATGCCCTATCATCCACTAGGGCGTGGTGGGAGAATAAAATATTGTGCCGAGCGTAGCGAGGCTCCGTGCCCGAAGCATCGCGAGCGATGCGAGGGGCTGCAGTTCAACTCCAACAGTGTCCATGTCGACTGTGTCGACATTCGGGGTAAAAAACAGTGAAAAACTCATGTCGACCTAATGACTGTCGACCTAAACCCATGTCGACCTTGGCCCATGTCGACCTTAAGTCATGTCGACCTTGACCCATGTCGACCTTTAACCGAAGTCTGTTCTGACAGATGTACCGATTCCTTTGAATCATCTATGCAACCAAAGCTCCCCAAGTTCTTCGCTTCTAGAGCAGTTGTCCTCAGCTTTTACACCAGCCCCATCTTTGGTGCAGGTGGTCAGACTGAAAGAGGATGGATCAGGTTCAGTATAATACTGATATTTTCAAAATGCCGACATCCATTATACGAAATTTAAATGGTCAAATCAGGCCCTGATGAAGCTAATCTGCGAAGCGCGTGCCGGCTAGCGGTGCGCAGGCAGATTAGCACACTGATACTTTTGTTATTTTTCATATTATATGTATTTTGATTATGTGTCCACCAGCGTGTTGATCTCGCAGCCCTTGTAAGGGCTCAAGATATTTCTAGCTCAGCGTACCCCCGAGCAATTGCCTCCTTTCTACCGTGCAGCACTGTGCATAGCGCTCTAGCACAGGTAATTGCACACAGTCCAGTCGGCACCCCATTCTGCCATCGCCCACACGCAGGCTTGCGGCGGGACACCCGGGGAGGTAGCCATCACAGTACCACTACCGTGTATTAAGCCCCGTACACACGGGGGAGATATATTGCTCAGTGTCTCCTTTTCACCAGCGACCAGAGATGGTCGCTGATGAAAGGAAAACTTCTGGCGGCGGTGCCGCAGAGGTAATCAGCTGGTCGCAGGAGCAAGCTCCTGCGACCAGCGATTAGAACGGGGCTGAAAACGGGAGCGCGCACCCAGCGATTTATCGCCGGGGCACACTCCCATCACTGGCAATATGGTCGCCTGCGACCATATTTCCAGCGATTTCAGCCCCTATTGACCCCGTGTGTACACAGCTTTACAAACATACCCCACAGAGGCCGCTTTGATACCAACATATAGATGTAATTATTAGAGAGGTGATTTTGGTAGGAAGGAAGCATTAACTTGAGAGGGGTTACTGTGATTAATATTACCCTCATCATTGATACTTAATTTAGTATGATACCTACACTTGTTTACCACCTATCACGCTGATAAAGAGATACACCTATATTTGAATACTCAGTAACTTTCAGTGTGCTATCTGCCTGCCACCCTCATTTTAAACATTTGTATTGTCTGATACTCACCACTGTTTGTATGTTTTTTTTAATATATATTTTCGCAGTTCTTAAATGTTGTTGAATAAAAGTTAATTTGTAATATCTTTTGGTGCACCTAAACAAAAGGACATTACTTTCTCTGGCTTTGCTCTAATATTTCCCTATGTCCGTTGGTCGCACACCCCCACTCTGTTATTAATTGCTGATCCTAAGAACCTATATGGGGGGTCCACAACCTAAAATTTTAGTCCTGTGCTACAGACCTTTTCCCTCCTTCGTTGAATCTATGTATATAAAACTCGATTCCAGGGCAAACACCCCGTACTGCCCTTTTGCCACCCTGTAATGTCTATCTAGCCAAAAAAGAGATGCGTATGAATCCGAATCGGTTGTAAGTGGTTTAAGATGCCTAAGCAGTTTGGTAGAACTAAAAAATGTTGACCCAACTGTATCTACAACTGCATGCAACTGAGAATAAGAGCCACTGTACTGTAACAATCCAGCTGGACTAACCTTATGTACATTAGTCCATTGAAATTAGGGATGTGCACTGGCCATTTTTCGGGTTTTGGGTTCTAATGGGTTTTGGCAAAACACCTCCTAAGTGTTTTGTGTTTGGATTTTTTGGGTTTTGGGTTCTGTTTTTTTTTTGTTAAAAGCATTAACCTCAATAACATTAATTTTCACTCATTTCCAGTCTATTCTGAACACCTCACAATATTGTTTTTAGATGCAAAAGGTTGCACCTAGGTAGCTGGATAACTATGCTAAGCCACACAAGTGTGCGGCACAAACACGTGGCTCATGTAAGAGTGGCACTGCAGTGGTAGATACAGCAGTATTAGGCAGTGAGCCCCAAAACAGATGGTAGATACGGCAGTATTAGGCAGTGGGCCACCGACCAGACAGGTAGATACGGCAGTATTAGGCAGTGAGCCCCAATACAGATGGTATATACGACAGTATTAGGCAGTGGGCCCCAGACCAGACATGTAGATACGGCAGTACTAGGCACCAGACAGGTAGATAAGACAGTACTAGGCACAAGACAGGTAGATACGTCAGCAATACTAGTATTGTGCACCAGCAGAATTTATAATAATTCATTTTATTATTAGGTACTGCTTGGCAGTGGCACACGTCAGTGCACAAGCAGCATGGAATTATTTTTTACAGTCCCACACAGCACAAGTATTATTTTTTTAAGAAATTAGATATAGCAGCCTAGTATGTAGTTGTACTACTAGGTAGGTACACTTAGGCAGTAACACTGCCAGTGGCAACAGTGGACTGAGTAAATAATACTGGCAACCTCTATTCACAGTATTCAGTGCAGGCAGCACCAGTGGACTATATATAATTCAATAATTAAGTATCTATAATATAGCAGCCTAGTAGGTAGAGAAAATATACTACTAGGTAGGTAGGCAGGCAGGCAGTAGCACTGCCAGTGGTCACCACAAAAGGTAGTTATATTACACACCACCAGTAGCTTTATGCAGTGCACCAGCAGAATTTATAATAATTAATTTTATTATTAGGTACTGCTTGGCAGTGGCACCCAGTGGCACACGTCAGTGCACCAGCAGCATGGAATAATTTTTTACAGTCCCACTCAGCACAAGTATTATTTTTTAATGAAATTAGATATAGCAGCCTAGTATGTACTAGGTAGGTACACTAGGTAGGCAGTAGCACTGCCAGTGGCAACAGTGGACTGAGTAACTAAATAATACTGGCAGATTCAGTGCAGGCAGCCCCAGTGGACTATATATAATGTGGGGTACTTGTGGAGTATCACGGCTCCCATCGTATGGCATCGTATGCCATATGTAGTGGCATACGATGCGATACGATTTTTACCGATTTTTGAGCATTTTTGCTCAAAAATCGTATGCCATCGGATGCGATGCGATGCCACCCGATTTTGCACTGAAATGCATGAAAATGCATTGAAATGTGTATCAAAGTTGTGAAATGCCCCCAAATGCCATTTTTCATAGTGCACCACCCCCACTATCAACGTCAACCCGAAGCGTGGCGAGCGCAGCGAGCCCGCGGGGGGCGGCGGTACGCGTCCTATGACCTTTTCATACCCCCACTATCCACGTCGGCATGGAGTTGAGAATAGAAAGTGTGGCGAGCGCAGCGAGGCGAGCGCAGCGAGCCCCGCGAGGGGACGCGGATACCTGTGAAGCCCGCGAGGGGACGCGTATAGCTGTGAAGGTATCCGCGTCCCCTTGCGGGGCTCGCTGCGCTCGCCACGCTTCGGGCTCGGTGGCTCGCTGCGCTCGCCACACTTTCTATTCTCAACTCCACGTGGATAGTGGGGGTATGAAAAGGTCGTAGGACGCGTACCGCCGCCCCCTCGCGGGCTCGCTGCGCTCGCCACGCTTCGGGTTGACGTTGATAGTGGGGGTGGTGCACTATGAAAAATGGCATTTGGGGGCATTTCACAAGTTTAATACACATTTCAATGCATTTTGATGCATTTCAGTGCAAAATCGGGTGCGATCGGGTGCGATGCGATGCAATGCGATTTTTTAGCATACGATCAGCATACGATGAAGGTTGTGGGAGCCGTGATACTCCACAAGTACCTAATATAATTAATTATTCATATAATATATATTACAGCACAGCACCAGAGGTAGGCCCCAGCACAGAGGAGACAGTAGTTTGAAAAAACTCAGGAGCCCGAGGTGTGCTCCCCACCACCAGTGCTGTGCCTAAACACGTGCAAAGGAGGCCGTGCGATCGAATGGGTCCGTCTCCAAAGAGACAGGGCCCCGTTTTTCCCCTAACCCCTCTCAACCATAAGGCCGAAGAGGGGAAAATAGGGAACGGTGGGTCCTCTTCGCCGAAGCTCAGAGAGACCCTCATTCCTCAACCCCCGAAAGGGTTAGGACGGTGGGTCCTCCGCACCCCATGGTTTGGAGAGACCCGCAGTGGACTTCCCTCCACCTTGCGGCTCGGGGTCGTCCTCGGGGGGACCGCAGCTCTCCCCAAAAGGAGAGAGCTTTGGCACATTGGGGAAATGGAAGGCCCGAAAGGGTCGACCACACTGCCCAAAAAACGTGACAAAACTACAAAAAACAAGGAACGTGAAAAGTGACGAACGTGAGAGGGGAAGAGAAATAAATAATAAAGGACCCTAGCCAGAAGGCCAGGGTGGGGGTGTGAAAAATTGTCCTACTCCATCCAAAAGGACGAGGTAAGGATGTGAAGCGCATACCTAGAGGGAAAGTGCGCAGTGCTAGTGCTTACTAGTGCATGGTGATTTTGGGATCACCCGTGCATGTTCGGCACCCCCGAGTTTCCCCGGGGGCACAGTGCAGCCTCGGACTCCAAGCAGCCAGCCAGTCAGCGTCCGACCAAGTGTTTCTCCGTCTCAACAGCAGGCACTTTCTGGCCCCTGGCATGGGAATGGGTACTCCACTGGGCTTTTCGAAAGACTCCCTCAGGGGCTGCACCCCCCTCGGAAGAGCAATCTACTCAGTCCCAGTGTTTCTCCGCTCCCAGGGTTAAGATACTAAGCTGAGCTTTTCGCTGTGCCCAAGCCGGGGGACGGTTCCCCCCGACCTGGACCAATCTACTCGGTCTCAGCTTTTCTCCGCTCCCTGGGAATGGATACTAGACTGAGCCTTTCGCTGTCTCATCCTTCGGGGGCTACAAACCCCGTTAAGAGAGCCAAACTACTAGGCCCAGTGTTTCTCCCCCCCTCTTACCAGTGGATTTACGGAAACAACACCTCCTACCAAAGGCAGAGGTGAAGATACTCAGTGAGACTTTTCACTGCTCCCGGGAAAAAACAGAGGGGTCCCACACCCTCCGCCCATCAGAGCAGCTACTCAGTCCAACCTTTCTCTATTCTCTGCCAGAGGCCAGTCCATACCCACTGATAAGAACAGATACTACACTTGATCTTAGCCAAAAGGCCGAGAAGCGAAAGTAGTACTACAGGTACACAGTTAGACTGTCCTCCTTGCTAGGGAGAGCCCACCCTAAGCAGAGAGGAGAACAGAGTACACAGCAGCACTGAGGGAGACAGCCCCAGCGAATAAAATAATTACAGCACAGCACACCAGAGGTAGACCGCACAGAGGAGACAGTAGTACTACAAGTACACAGTTAGACTACACAGCAGCACTGAGAGACAGCCCCAGCGAATTGCGTTCAAGGTCAAGCTCAAGCTTAAGTTTAAGCCCCAGCAGCAGCACCATCACACCCTCTCCCAACCCATTACTAGACTGGAGTGAAGATGGCGGGCGCAGCAGCCGCTATTTAAAGCCTCGCGAAATCCGGCGCCTGAAGATGATGGTAATAGAAAAAGCTAGGTACACACTAGAGCAGGTCCTTAAGATCTACCAATGGTCCACGTGTTCCAAATCCCCTAGCTGGTGCACAGGTGCAGTTGGTGACATCGGGGGAAGGGTTACTTTCTACCTAAATGGGTGCGGTGTGGGCCGCCCTTGGAACTCAGGGACCCATGTGCTCCCATGTTAACTACGCCACTGAATATGCACCATATACAGCGGTGGTGATCCAGCAGTACTGAGCAGGATCTGCATCTTTGTACGCAGTCTCCTTTCTGAGACACTATGGGGCAAGTGTTTCCTCAATGGAGGATGGAGCTGGAAGTCACGCCGTGCAAGATCAGTAGTGCACTCAGGCTGGCCAGGACGGAGTTGCGCTGTTACAACCGCTGCAGCAGAGAAGACAGTGCAGAGCTCTATTCTCCAACAATGAGCAGGGGTGCAGGGTCAGGACAAAGCTTTAGAAGGCTCTATATGGATTATGGTCCACCGGTTGGTTCCCTCTATACTAAAGACATTGGCTGACTTTATTTCAATATTCTTTTTTTGCATTTTTGGTAAGTACAGCAAACCTGTTTAGGAGTCAGAGGTTAGGCCTGGCGGCAAGAAATGGCTGCCACTTCCTAAACAGGAAGGAGAAGTTTATTGATTGTTCATTATTACTATTCTCAGACTATTCTTGGACTCATACTCACAAGCAAAACTAGTGCTTACCTCTCATCTTCTCCTGCCTGGACTGCTGCAACCTCCACCCAACTCTGACCTGCATGCCCCGTCTTTTCCCTGTCCTGAATGCTGTGATGGTGAGACTGATCTTCCTTTCCGAAAGCTCTGCAGGGTCCTAGCACTCAACCACTCCCTACCAGTGGTGCAACCACCTGAGTAGGGATGGCTCATAATCATCGATGGTTTATAGTCGAGGTAGAATAAGATTGCCATCGATGTGGAGAATCAGATGGAACACGCATCTTTAACAATATAGTGGGTACACACTGAAGAATTTGCACAATATATTGTTGACAATATCGATATTATCGTCCATATCGTTAATGATTTATCACCTACTGTGTACCCAGCTTAATGGGTCTATGTACTTTGGTTGGAGATAGATAAAGTGGTTGAAGTACCAGCCAATCAGCTCTTGTCATTTTTCAAACACTTCCTGTAATATGGCAGTTACGAGCTGATTGGCTGGCCCTTAGTAGTTTAAATCTTTGATGATCTGACAGCATCATCTTCCACCAGGTTTCTCCTTTTGGCATTAGGACGGCCAAAGTATCATGTTAACAGTCCTTATGCCAACACTGTAAAATACTGTGTACATTACTCACGTGGTCGACATTTTGACTGTTGACAAAATAACTGTTAACCGTTTAACTCACTCCAGTGTAAAGGATGGTGCTGTGTCCTAAGGCTAATGTCTTATTACACCACTGTCTGACAGAACATGCTGTTTAGAACTTGAAAGTAATTTAATTATTTTGTGACGTCCTAGGACAGCACTACCCATCATCTTCAGTGCAAAGGGCTGTGTTATTTTCTATGTGAGGAGGCCATACATGCAATGTAATTCTTCGTTATACATACCTCTCAACTGTTCCGATTACAGCCAGACTGTCCTGCTATTTGGAGATTGATCTGCTGTCCCTACCATGGGTGGAAATGTCCCACGCTTGGGGTGGGAGGGCAGTTGGGCAGAGCCAGAGAGCAGACAATGATTGCTGAAGAGAAGTCGTGCACTTCAGTGCAGGGAGGGAGCCTGGGGCTGCCCAGCTGCCAGGGGAGTGCTGGGCACACCCCACAAAATGATAAAATATGGGGGCCGCAGCGCTAGGCCTTCCAGAGGTCACACCCATCCTTGGTTCCACCCCCTTTTCGGAACAAGTCCCGATTTAAAAATTAGAATTAGGTGGGTTGGATAGGCTATGAGGACAGTCATCATGTAGACAGTGATGAATTCTCGACATACTATTTAAAGCCCATCAAAATTATGGCTTCTGCAATATACTTTCACTTTGAGCTGTGACAGTTTTTACCCCAAAACCTCTACACCCCACCCCTCAATGATTGATACTCTGGGGACCAAAACTTGGAAGCAAATTCTCATCCTTTCGAGTAACCGTAACCCCGCCTTGCAAATGGTTAGCTGGCACCACCCATTCGCAAGCGAGATTCGTTTTACACGACCATCCATTCGCATGCCAGTGGGAACCTCTGACCATCGAATGATGGCGAAGGCACACGGATATGTAAGGGTGGTCCAGACTACTTGTACATATGCGTGTAGAATACCAGGGAATTGGGCGGGTAGCTGACATCCGGTTATATCAGCTGTCCGCCCACCCCGCACGTGCTTCAAGAACGCATTAGCATGTGCACGCCCAGCGTTTTCATGGGAACGCCCATGAAACGCTGGGCGTTCACATATGCTAATGACCCAGGCTGGCACCCCACGCCCCCTCTCCACCCCCCCTGCTCGCAAGGCTGGGAGTGTGCACTCGGTGCACAGACGTTTTGCAGAGTTCGCACGCACACCGCTCCCCGTGCGAATGCATGCCCGAGCGAGTCAGCTAGAATAAGGGCCTCTGTGTGTGTGTGTGTGTGTGTGTGTGTGTGTGTGTAGAGGTAGAATTAGATATATTAAAGATTTAAACATAAATGACATTTCCGTAACGTAAGTAAAGAAAACAACAAATGGTTAAAGAGCCGGTTTAAAAATGCATTTAGGTTATTTAAACAATTAAAGATTTAAAGCCGTAAAGCCATAGTATTTTGAGAAATTGCACTTTAAATTGGCTCTTACATACTGTCTCGCAGGGTATAGGCAATAGTGGTCCGCGCACGCCGCTAAGCTTTGCTCCCTGAGTAAATGAGTAAAGCCTTTAAAAGCTAGATTACAGTACAAATGCGGCCTGTCAGAAATATCACGTTTTTTGGCTCGGCCGGATTTACTGGGTTATTCTGCAATGTAATTACATTGTCATTATTGCTCAGGCTGTGCAGAACCCTGAGATTTATGCTAATAGCTGAAGTAACTATTCAAGTTCCAGAGACTTAAAGGGACACATTCAGCAGTGACAGGGTGATAACAGCAAATTAGGGAAGGGAATAGCCTCATGATGAGACAAAACAGTAACACAACAAATTGCTTTAGTGATTTTTTTTTAACTTATATTAGCAAACATACTATTTTTGTCTGTCCTGCGCAAATATCACTAAAGATTCAGTAAAGCAAAAAAAGAATTTCGGGTTTACTATGCAAGGCGAGAAAATACACTTATATTGTTTCTCTGCAGGGTAAATATTGGCTGCTTTTGCATGTAGCTATCACGCCTGAGGGATTTGTCTAATTGTCTGGAACCAAAGGAATCGGCTGGAACCAAAGGAGGTAAATTAAATGGTCCGACCGATGTTGACCACCGATGGTATCGCTGGAGTAGATGATGGGGCACCGTACACGGCAGGTAAGCTGAATGAGCTCTGGAGGTATACCACTAACGTAGGCACTTAGCTGAACATCTTTGATGATGATAGTTATCGATGAAGGACACCGATGGTGGCTGGAATCGATAGTGACTCTTTGATGGTGTACTGGAGATGAGCAGTGTGACTGATGGTAACTGATAGCGACTGATGGTGAGTGATGGTACACTTGGAATCGGCTGGAACTGATGCCTGGCATCAAGCAAGAAACCCCTAACAATGAGCAGTGAGGTAAAAGCCACTTATGTGGCATATTATGGAATAGGCTTTACAGTGTGTAGTATAATATGCAATGGGCATTACAGTGTGGGGCGTATTGTGTAATGGGCATTACGGTGTTGAAAGTATTGTGTAATGGGCATTATGGTGTGAGGCATAATGTGTAATGGGCATTACTGTGGTGGGCATAATGTGTAATGGATATCACAGTGTGCAGCATAATGTGTATTAGAAACCCCTAACAATGTGCATTTAGGTAAGCGCCACTTATGTGCCATACTATGTAATAGGCATTACAGTGAGCAGTATAATATGTAATTGGCATTATGGTGTGTGGCATAATATGTAATGGGCATCATGGAGTGGGGCATAATGTGTAATGGGCATCACGGTATGTGGCGTAATGTGCATCATGCTGTGAGTAAGTGGAAGGTCCCATGGTTCCCAAACCCCTTGCAAATGGGTATGGGTCATTGGGTTAACCCAATTTAGGTCGACATGCATTGGGTGGACCACTGAAGGTCGACAAGGCTTAGGTCGACCCCTAAAATAGGTTGACATGGATACGGCCAACAGGGCAGGTAAGGTCGACATAAACATGAGGTCGGCAATGGCAAGGTCAACAGTCAAAAAGATGACATGAGTTTTTCATGTTTTTTTGTCCCGAATGTCGACATAGTTGACATGGGCACCGTCTAAGTGTACCGTGTCCCCTGGCATGGTTTTGTACACTATTCTATTCTCCCACCATGCCGTAGTGGATGTTAAGGCATGAAATACCGCCGTCGGCATGTCGGCTTAAAAAAAAAACCTGTGAAAAACTCATGTAGACCCTTTGACTGTCGACCTTGCTATTGTCAACCTATTGCTTGTGTTGACCTTCCAACCCTGTGGATCTTAGCCATGCCACCCTATTTCAGATGATGACGCAATGCATGTCGACCTAGTGACCGGATCCCTTGCAAACTGCTGCTTAGTACATCTTGCTCCATGTGTTTCTCCTCAATGTGGCTGCAAGACCTCCGTGAGCTCACCCTCATTCTTTTCTTTAAGCATACTTGCCTACCCCCCCCCCCCCCCCCCCGCAGCTTCCGCACCCCACTTCACTGCTGCACCAAGTCTGCGGAGTACAGGATTTTGCAGGTCCGCGGCAAAGGGACGGGGCTAAAATTACACAAATCGCCCATCCCCAATCCATGGACCAGTGTATTCTCAAGTTTGACTGGCATGAGCCTTGTCCCGCCCCTCCCGGCAGCAGTTTCTGGTCTCCTCTCTGTGGCTTCTCCCGGAGAGGAGAGAAAAAAAAGTTGGTAAGTATGGGGGTTATTCCAGTTCACTCTTTCTGACAAAATCCTTCTTAGATGGACAAAACCATGTGCACTGCAGGTGGGGTAGATGTTACTTGTGCAGAGAGAATTAGATTTGGGTGGGGTTTTACTTCAAAGTGAGATCTATATTGCAGTGTAAAAATAAAGCAGTCAGTATTTACCCTGCACAGAAACAAAATAACTCACCCAAATCTAATTCTCTGCACATTTTACATCTGCCCCCCTGCAGTGCACATGGTTTTGTCCATCTAAAAAGGATTTTGTCAGAAAGAGTGAACTAGAATAAGGCCCTATGTCTTTAAGTGACCTCAAATTGATCTACATGTCTGAATAAAATACCTAAAATACAACACATAGACCCCCTGTATGAAGCGACACAGGGCTCTTTATTGTTTGTTTCTTTTGATTGTGCAGTTTTATGAGGTATATAAACCAGTAACGTGTGTTAACGTGAGAGTGTTTATAGCCTATTCCATACAGGATTCCTAATTATTTCTCGCTGAGATCTGAATCCTAACATCACCATAACAATAATAATCGCAGAGCCGGGAACAGAGCCGCGTCTTTCAAACTCTCCCAGGCGTTTAAATCCAAACCGCACTCATAGAAGTACCTAGCTCTCTGCAATAACCCGGCCGACAGATGAGAAAGGGAATAGAACCGGGGGCTCCTGCCAATGGCAGCCCTGCGTTATGCTGCATATTCGCCTCTTCTGCTGACAAGTGACGCCATTAAACTGAACCAGCTCCCAGATAAAGCAATAGGTTCAATGTTGTGCTGCCAGGATGTCGGTGGATTATTATAATCTATCCAGTGTACGGGTTTGGACTGCTCTGGTAAATGGGCGCCAAGCTTGGCTAAGCCTCACACGTCTGCGCAAGTCTCGTACTGAATGTTACATACATAGCTAATATAAAACGTGTATGCGACTGGCTTCCAATACAATCGCTGGTAGTGTTCTATCAACAATGCACAAAGCTGTACTTGTCAGACATGTGATCAATGGTTTCTACACTTAGCCATTGCAAGTAATACCCCTTTTACACCGCCGGGCAGGAGGGGCAGCCGCCGGTGTAAAAGGGACCAAATGCGGGGTCACACCCGGGTTGAAGCTGGGTCCAAAAACCTGGATGCGACCCAGCGTTTTGGTGTAAAAGGGGTATAAGATAACTGGAGCATCGTGTAACAAGGATCCTGATTCCGAGATGTACATAAACTCTTATGTCTGTCAGCACTCTGTCCGCACCAATCAGCATGCGGACAGCCATTTACTGCCTGGCTTCAGCCTGGAAGGCAGGTAGACAGAAACGCCGGCCCTCCGATTGTAGACTAAAATATGATAATTAACTGTTCTGTGACCGACGCAGCGTCTTTGGGATTCACCATGGCACCATTGGACGCCTCAAAGCCAATCCAGGCGGCGGTGGCATTTGCATGTCCCTGTCTGGTGCACTTTACCTTGAACCATTTATCACAGATTGGGTTTCATGGGCGTGCACATGCTAATGTGGGCATGACGGACAGGCAGGGGGGTGGGCAGCTGACATCACCAGATGTTAGCGCTGCCCGCCCACTTCCCCCTGAACATGCACACATATGTAAGGTTGCTCAGAGCAACCTTACATATGTGTGCACCTTCCACATCTTTTGATGGTCGTCGACCAGGGCCGCCACTAGAAATTTTGGGTCCCGGGACTGACCTACAGTCCGGGCCCCCAGCGGCACAGTGCCATACCTCCGGCCAGCCGTCGCCACCTCCCCCGAATGCGCCCGCCCGCCGTGCCCCCACCCCCCGCATGACTGCACCCCGCCATTACTTACCATCATCCACGGCGCATCATCCTCCGGCTCCTTCAGTGGCCACAGGTCCGGCGCAAACACTGCACAGTGTAGCCTGCAGAGCGCTGAGCCACTCTGTGTCCTAGGCTCAGCTCTCTGCAGGCTGTATTGTGTATTGTGTGTGCCTGGCCGCTGGGTGAGGGTGGCTGGGTGCGGGGTCTGTGGGCAGCTGCCCAGGCCCCTCCAGAGCCCGGGACAGCGGCCCTGTCGGCGACCATCGAAAAGTTGGTTCGAATTTGCAGCCTTTGCGAGTCCACCAAACCCTGCCCTGTGAATGGTTGGGGAAAGCCCCCTGACCAGCGAATAGATGTTACTGTGTAACATCGATTCGCACACCCCTGCGTGCGAATCGCACTTGAGAATGGCTAGCACCAGTCAACCATTCACAAGGCAGGGTTTGGTGGACTCACAAGGCTGCGAATTCGAACCAACCAGAATAACCCCCCTAGTCTGTAGGCACCTCCGCGTCTGATACTCCTAATGAATAAATTCCCAGAGAACCACATGACAGTGCGCTACAGAATTCAACTGCGACTACCTTATGGGCAAGAAGTACCCCATAAAATCTAGTCATAAAAAGAAACTGTATGCAACAGCTTTTTCCCAGTCAGGCGATGTGTGAACGAGCAACGTGTGAGAAAATATTAGGCGCACTAATGAAGCCTGATTTGCATTTTAACAGGTACTAATGTCAAGTTCAGTTGAGTGCACACATACTAAATTCTCTCTGACAGAAGCAGCACAACTGGCCCGTGTCCTGGGGCGCTGACAACGAGATGAACACGTTGGGTTTGCAGAATCACGCGGTACAATATGTCTATTTAGAAGTGATAGAAACTGAAAAATAAAATAAAATAGAAAGTGCATGTTAAATCGAGTCAGGAAAAAAAAAGCTGTAAAACATTTCCCAGCGTAGCCATAACAACCTCAGAGACTTACGTATTACATAGATCGTGTGCTATTACTGCAGTTAAATTTAGGAGCTTTGAGCGGCCGTCAGAATCGTTATATAGCATTTAAATTATATATATTTTTTAGAAGATACATTTTAAAGATGCAGTGTGTCCTAATAGGCCATTTCTGGAGAGACATTAAACCGCAGTATACATTTATTGCCTCATAGACTGTTCTTTAGCAGATTCACTCACGCCATCGGAGAATAGCGCTGGGGGTTGCAGAGACGCAGGGCCTAACAAGCACCCCCCATCTCCATAGCAAGTCAGAGCAGCTGACAGCACAGTCAGAATACCAGGCAGCGAGAGAGTAGGGAAGTGCAGAGTGCAAGGTGGGACAGTGAAGAGCAATGGGCGCAAGGGGGCTACACAAGGCCGAGAGGAGGCAGACTTTTTGAAACTCCATGTAGGAGTGGGCGGGAAGGGGGGGCTGGGAAGTCCACATACTTTTATTTGACAAATACGGACATGATCGCTGATTTGCAAAGTTACAGTTGACTTACAGTAGATAGCCACCACCGAGACAGAAAGAAAACCCGCCCCACTCAAGTCTGCGAGTGAATCGCTAATTCAAAGCCATCACATGATTTTTACAGGCTGTGCAAACGTGCGTAAGTTTGACCATTCAGGCAATCTGCATCAGAATGAGGTAGATCGAGGCCGGCGCTGGCGTCACACACCCTCACTTAGGGTGGGATGTACTAAAGGAAAAATGCGTTAAAACCCCCGTTTTCGGGGTTTTAACGCATTTTCAAATGTACTAGGCCCAGCCTCCGCATTTTTGTGGCCCAGGGTATTGCCACCTTTGGTTGGTGGTACCCTATACAAGACTTTCGGCTTCTTAGCACTGGCCACCGCAACCCACCGCGGACGCCAACCCCACTCTCCGGCCGGCATTCCTCCGTCAAACTCCTCCTCCCCCTAGCAACACAGCCGGAGGTCCTTCTGGCTGCAGGAGGGAGGAGGTGCCCAGGAATTCTGCTTTTTCAGCCAGGGAGAGCCCAGGGATGTGACGGAGACCACCGCACACCACATCACAGGTATCGCGGGGGCCTCCATCACCGCATTGCAATGTTGATCGCATATGTTAGTACATACAGTATGTTATCAACATCAGTTCAAAGGGCGGTGATGTATTAATATATCCCGCCCATAAAACTCCTGCGTTTTTTGGACACTCCCAAAAAAGCTAGTTACCACCCCCTAAACACTCGCTTCTTGTCAGTCAAGCTCCGGCCGCTTTGTGTTCACGATCCCTATGCTTTTCTGTCGCTTTTTCCCCTCACATATGCGCAGTCATTCAATAAATGCCCCGGTCTGTGAATTTGCTGATCAGCGATCCACTCTGAATCAGGCCCCTAGTTTTTCTTGTTGAAAACGTCATTAAAATATTCCGTTTTATTCTTGCCATAACATCAGTTTCAGCTGCGGTGCTCAGTCCATTCTCTCACGGCAGTTAGGAGCTTATGGCTGGTACTTTATCTCTCACGGCACGTTATGACTCTCTGAGGCCTAGTACATCTCCTCCCTGCATGTTATGAGACTATAACTCAGCAGATGACGGCTGCAGTGCAGGGAGGCTGCACAGACAGCTCATGTTTGTTTCCTCTTACAAGAGTGCAGAATGAAAACACATCCTCCCAAGAGCACTGGATTTATCATCAGCGGGGACCGGTCACAGGACAAACCCTGCATTCTGTCACATGCATAACTCAGAACGCTGACTGATTGCACAAATACAATATGAAAGCAATCAGTCTTGACGGCTCAATGACACTCCGAGCAGATGAGAAATTGGGAAAGGCCTGGTAAAGATAGGTGGCGATGGGATTCAGAAACCACACACTGTGCTACAATGTATACACAAGCGTGATCTTAAAGGGCCTGTACATCTGCATCTGATTGCCGCAATTCCCCGTACTGCTGATGGCTGGCTTGGGGCATCAAAGACATCAACATGCTGGATTTCCTCGACTTGCCAATTACAACAAAAAGATGGTTGGGAACGGTAAGCCTGGGAATTGTGACCTGTTGGGGTCAATTTACTAAGATCGAGTGGGTGGATTCTGGTGTAGGAATGAATACACCCTCGCTAGAACTATACAACTGGCATGTGGTATCTAATGCTTGTGACGTGTGAAGGAGGCTTTGGCTTTAGGCTGCCCGGCTGGCGCTGTAGCACAACGTACATAAAGTAATGGTTCCATCAGTAAGTTACACCAGACTTGCCTACCCTTGCGGAATGGCCAGGAAGCTCCTGAGAATTGGGCCCGTCTCCTGGCCCCCGGAGAAGGTAGGCAAGTCTTCCGCTTGCTTCCCAGAGCATCACACCCCCCTTCCCCGCTGACTCAAATACCAAAATTGACAGGTCTGCGGAGAGGGTGCGGAGCTAAAATGATATGCATAATTTAAGTCCCGCCCTCTATCCGTAGACCCACAAATCATGGCGTTTGTGTGGCATAGGGGTGGAGCTTGACGACATCAGCCTCATCCCCGCCCCTCGACGTGTTGTCTCTCCGGGCTTTAAAAGCAGACAAGTATAAATAACACTGGCCCAGCCACCTGGCAGTCACCTTAAGAACTTTACCCCTCACAGTACATTGGGAGGGGTGATAGCTAACAAGCCTGGAATGAATTAGACCTTAATTTATACCTCATCTGTCACCGGCAAGGCACCCCCCTAGTTCTGGTGCCCTAGGCTGCAGCCTAATATCAGCCTATTGGTTAATCAGACGGTAGATCCCATTGCATATGCGATCCTTTAGTAAATGGACCTAATGTTATATATTTGCAAAGGTCACAAAAGAGACGCTCAGTAGTAGCACTACAGGGCGCTCTCTCTGCCGGCCACTATCTCAGTTATTTATTCACCGGCATCTGCTGGTAATAGGTGGCTGTAGTGCTTTCCAGGGTCTCTGCCTGTTCATGTGCCAGCAATAATAAACAGTTCCGCTTCAGGGAAGAAACACCATTACACCTCCAGGTTTCTGACATACAGCATCCAACCATACACAACACTCGGTTCCTACTCCAAGATGGTTATTCAGACTTGATTGGTGGTAATGATGGACTGCGCATGCAGATGGCTCAGAGTACACACACGTGAGGCCATCCTGTGATAAAATCCAGCGTCTCTTTTCATCGCTGGCCGTACGCAAGTTGATTGACAGGACCCCGGTGTTTGGGTGTGGCATTCGGCCGTTTTCTGGGAGTGTCAGGGAAAAAATGAAGTGTTCCTAAGCATTTGAAGGGAAGGCGTGTGAATGTCAGCTCCAGCCTGTGTCTATGGCAGCCACCGAGTAGGTCTTGGGCTGCGCACTGGAAAATGGTGACCGGCTCGCATTTCGATTTGTTACTAAGCCTTGCACAGGGCGATTTCTCACTCTGGCCATGCAGCGATTTGTTGATAGAAAGGCTCTGCATTCCATTGATCAGGTCTGAATAGTTGCTGCAAAGTGGGAGGGGTGGTGCGTTTATTTCATTTACGAAATCATCAGCGGCAGGTGGGTGCCAGACAGCTCCAGGAGACTTTCCCAGTCTTCCATGTTCTGGGAGCATGGTCTGATTTTTGGGAGAGCAGGCAAATAGGCCATGGGCGTATCAGGCTCTAGCTGGGTGGCGGGGCCAACCGAACACGGCAGTATCTGGCATCAGAAGTAGAAGTAGCGTGTGACACACACAACTTACTGTAGGAACAATTAAGTTGTGATATTTCTTTCCTTTGAGGTGTCACTAGGGGGGGGGGGGGGCACTCGCAGGTGTCACCCGCCGAAGGGTGAAACCAAAATGCCGGTTCTGATGAAAAATATCTCTTATATAATATCTTACCAGCCATATGCTTATTTATATGCATTCCCATGATTAATACACATACACAATATATAAACAATTTAATCATGATATAGAATGAAAACACAGTGGGACGCTCTTTTGCTTTCTCCGCACTTTTCTCGCCCCACCTGGCTCTGAGTGTGATAAAACTTGTTGACGATCACCTTGGCATTTAACACACTTTATAAAACTCCTTTCCTCCCTCCTCTAAGCCTTGTTGATGCCAGTGGCGCAATGACTGAGTTTATGTTATTGGACTGCCGCGAGCAGTGAGATCACTCTGATAGGAAACGACAGGCAGCTTTTACACTACCGTAATCAGCGGATGAATCTAATGGGCTCAGCTGGGCTGCAATAATGTACTGACATGAGGCTCAGACCTCTCACATCTTTACTTCCAGACCAGTGCGTGTAAGTGGGAGTTATACAATTCTACCATTGATTCGGAGGTGGACGCAGACTTTTTGGTGGATGGATGGAGTTATAACACGTCACGTCTGATTATTGAACTTGAGCTGTTTGTGGTTCAACCCCAGGAGCTGGCTTGTAAAATCAATTGGGATTTCCAATATGTTTAACCTACATCAATGGGATTACCTCAGGTAGTGAGGTAGAGTCCAGGACCCGATGGCCAAGTATAACGCGTATTAGAAAAGGTGAGAAGTGCTTGGGTGCAAGAGTAAGAGTCTATGGCAATGGGTATGATGAACACTGGAACGGGCTGTACCGATAGTCAATCAGGATCTCTCTGGAACCGGAAGAATGCTACAAGCTATTAATACTGGAATGCAGATCTAGGGGTCTCGGATGAACAGATATGATAAAGAAAACTGCAGCTACGTACGAAAGCTCAGGTAATTCCCACTAATGCAGACACAACAGGAGCTCACCGATAATGACAGCTTATCGATGTTTTATACACCAATGGTGACTGATATCGATGAAGTTCTCTGACTGGTGACTGGTGGAACTTGGGGGTGAGCAAGTAGCTAGTGAGCAGCGAAAGCTGGAAGGAAAGGTGATCTGATGGTACATCGATGTTGAACCGATGTAACCAATGGGGTATTGATGATGGATCAATGGTAACCGATGTAACCAATGGGGTATTGATGATGGATCAATGGTAACCCGATGTTGGGTTGATGGTGATGTTTGGGAACCTGCTTGGAATAGCTTGGAAGCTAGAGAGTTTGGAGGTTGGAGGTTGGCTGAAACAGATAGACTATCAATGGTGAGATGATAGTGATGGCGGGGAATCCACTTGAAATAGCTTGGAAGCTAATGGTGCGCCAGTGTGACATGATCAGCGCTGTCTGATGACCACAGGAAACATCGGCCGGACACCGGGCCCTGGGTGTTTTCTCCCCCTGCCAGTCTGCCCGTGATATCAGAGAGAGCACACTTCCCAGGGAAGATACTCCCGTGCTATACCATCAGCCCTATCTGGATTCTATGAGCTGCAAATGATGCAGTCCAAAACCCAGCTTGTTTAGCATTGTGTGAATTAAGCGCCACCCCCGGACCTTTCTCAATTCCCGGGATCCTGTACATATAAATCCCCATATAAACATATATGTGATGTTGTAATATCAGGCTTGCCTAGCCTCCCGGAATGGCCAGGAGGCTTCTGAAAATCGTGTCCGCCTCCCGGCCCCCCGAGGTGGGCAAGGTCTCCCGCTTGCCGGCCAGAGCCCTTGCATCCCCCTTCCCCGCTGATCCCATTACCTGCGTTTACCGCAAATCGCGGGTCCGCGGTGAGGGGACGGGGCTAAAATGACGCAGCAACGTCATTTCACGTCATTTAAGCCCTGCCCCCTCTAAGGGTTTTGTGACATGGGGGTGGGGCCAAGTGATGTCACCCTGGTCCCCGCCCCCTCTGCTGGGTTGCCTCTCTGGTCTTCTCCCGGACAGGTGAGAAGAAAAGTATGTGTAATATATGTGCGGGCTGCGTTACCCAGGAGTCAGAAGCCGCTGCCGTGTGTATCACTGACTTGCCAGGAAACAGCACTCTACTATTCATCTTTTATAAGCCATGAGGCAGCAGGCACCACTGCCCAAAGGTGTTGATGATGCCCATTTTGTCACCACTACAATGCTTCCTCCTTGGTGCAGGGCCTCTCCACACATCCTGGCCTGGCCGGAGGGTGACAAGTTTTTCGTTGTTACAATTATTGTAAGAATCTGTAGAACAAGATGTCAAAAGGCCACCATAAATATGTCTGCTGCAATACATTCCAATTATTGTAAAAATTTCAAGCATGTTTTCAGATGTGATTGTCACGTCATAATTTACAGGCCATGAAACAAAACGGTGACAGATCCTCTCTGATTACAGCCAAATATGACAGAACTTCAGTCACATTACCCAGAATGCCTTGCCGTCGAAACCTTTGGATAAGGTTATCTCCATCGGAACAGAAGACACCATTGTGCTCCCTGAAAACACAATTCCCCTGCCTGGTACAATCCGCCTGTATGTAGGTAATTATCCTAATAACTGCAGCCTTGAATGATATCCTTGTTCCCTCTTTTCATCTCGAGTTTGGCTACACAATGAAATTATCTGCCGCAACTGCAGCTCTCCCTGACAAGGAAACAGACACGCGTATACCGACTACAAGTAAAATCATTTTTAGCTTCTGAGCTAGCCTGTGATCCATACTGGTTTACTCACCCGGATCGGTAGGGAGGCTTCCTATAATCGGTTGACCTTCCCGTCCCCCTGGGGCTTAGGCAGAACTCCAAAAAGGAGGCGGGACAGGGCATGGTGACCAGGATAACATCACTGTAGCCACACCTCCCGCTTTATAAATGCTGAGATTACGGGATTTAATGATGCAACAGAATTGCTAGAATGGTATCTGATATAATGACTGTGGGCGGGATGTATTAATATACATCGCCGCCCTTCGCCTAACAGCCGCCGCGATGCTGCCGCATATGTACTAACATATGCGGCTAGCATCGGGTTGCGGTGACTGAGACCCCAGCGATACCTGTAATGTGGTGTGCGGGGGTCTCCGTCACCTCCCGGTTGCTGCCAGCGTCCCCATGCGTCTCCTCCTCCCCCCTGAAGCCGGATTTTCTCCCGGCTTTGACACCTTGGGGAGGAGGAGATCAAAGAAGGACGGGAGGGGGGGGAGGGCGAGGATGGCGGGCGGTGAAAGAAGCCCATAGGCTTCTATAGGGTATCGCCACCCAGAGGGTGCCGATACCCTACAATGCATTGACGGGGCGGCGGGGTTTTAATACATAGGGAAATGCGGTAAAACGGGTGTTTTACCGCATTTTCCCGTTAGTACATCCCGCCCACTATCATAGACAATAACAGCATTTCCGTGTTTAGTGATATTTAAATCAATTTGAAATTTGGGGCTGCAACACATTTCTTCCCTGGAACACAAAATGTCTGCATCTGCCACTTTGTTACCGGTTATTTTATCATGGAGAGCGAGAGAGAGAGAGAGAGAGCTACAGCACAGACAGCTGCTGAAGCATTCCACACAATGTTATGAATAATTAAGTTATTTTAATATATCACCGAGCTGCCTTCAACTTAATCTACCGAACATGAAGTTAAGTTAATGAGCTGTATCATTTTATAATTATGGCTTTATAGTTATCTCTAACATAATGACAATAGTTACACTTAGAAAATCACATTGTTTTGCTAACTTCTAAAAAAAGACTGAGCTGGGGACAGTTTAGTTCAGATTTGCGATTTAAGTTATGTGAGATTTTAAAGGGATTTAAAAATGTGATTAATTTACATCATGTACTTTCAGTAGATCTTAAATGTAGCATACACCTTGCACTAATAACTCTCCTCCAGTCTCCAAACCTACAAGCGTTCCCTGAAATCTCACATCTTCAGGCAAGCTTATCAAATTCCAGAACCAGCCTCTTAACCTTCATATACCGTTCCTATCCAATCACATGCCCACTGTACAGGCCACACATCCTTTCTCTCTGTCTATTTTACATTTTTCATCCTCCTGACCCCTGGCCAAACTGCTGGGTCACCGTATCATACAGCACACTAGGAACCCTTGCATTCTGGTGGACTTTATGCAATAAAGAATATCTATCCTTATGTATCAATGCCTATTTTCCTATAGATTGTATGCTTGTGAGCAGGGCCCTCCTACCTTTGACTGTATGTAAATATTCAGTTTGTTGTATCACTGTCTCCTATTGTAAAGCGCAATGGAATATGCTGCACTATATAAGAAACTGTTAATAAATAAATAATAAATCGGGTCCCCCTCCCGACCCCCCGGAAAGGTGGGCAACCCTCCCGGATTCCGGCGGTCCCTCCCCCCCCCCTCATTTACCTGGGGCAGAAGCATGAAATTGCCGCGATTCGCGGAGTTTCTGCGGAAGGAGGTGGGGCTAAATATGCAAAGCGGTCATATTAAGCTCCGCCCCCCATCGGAGACCCGCATATTGCGGGATTTGCATCATGGGGGGCAGGGTCTGATGATGTCACCATCAGACCCCGCCCCCAGAAGTGATGCTGACAGTCTCCTCTCCGGGGTTCCCCCGGAGAGGAGACTGTAAAAGTCGGCAACCCTGTAATAAATTAATGTGTAACCATGTGTAGGGTCACTGGCACCTGACCAACTAATGCTTCCCACACACCTCCAGGCCTTGAAGTATATTCTGTCAGGACCTACACTCCTTTCTCACTGTGGGTTGCAGCTATTGATCGCCCACCGGGGCAACCCACACAATTCCTGGAAGATTTTGCTGCCAGGCTCCCTCACTTCCTTTCCTCTGACATCTCTAAGATCTTCATAAGTGACTTCAATATCACTGTTGATAGCCGAAAATCTGCTGCACATGCCTACAAACTACTCCCTCTAAGCTCCTCTCTTGGCCAATTCCAATGGACTGACTCTGCTACTCATCGGGAGGGCCACAGCTTTGATCTTGTATTCACTAAGCTGTGCTCAGTGTCTGAATTCACCAACATTCCTTTCCCTCTCTCAGATCACAACCTTATCACCTGCATGCTCTCCTCTATTACTTCAAACTGAAATACACTGAAATCCCTCAATCCACCTCAAACCTGCAAAAAATTTAAGGCTGTTAATTTTCAAGAACTCTCCTCCTCTCTGCAGTTTGCTCCTATTTTTAACCGGACATTTTCAAAAGCCCTTGATGAAGTGACTCCAGCTGCCCATCACACTCCATGTAGGCCTAAATATCAACCGTGGCACTCTAAATGAACAAGACACTTACGTAATCTCTCACGGAAAGGCGAATGTAAATAGTGTAAATCTCGTAGTACAATTGACTTCCTCACATATAAGACTATCTACCAGTCCTGTAGTATATCCCTGGAAACTGCCAAACAAACATACTGTATTTCCAAACTCTTATCTCTGCTCAAGCATCTAACCCCAAACATCTTTTTAATACATTTAAATCACTTCTCAACCCTTCCTCACCAAAGCCACCAGCCACTATCTGTGCACAAGATCTTGCTTCCTTCTTCAGAGATTGACAAAGATCCAAGATGAAATGGTATGCTCCTCATCAGTCAGTGAACTGCTCAATTCCCTACCTGAACCCTCTGGCACATTCACTTCATTTGATCCCGAACATGAAGTATCTGCACTTTTCTCTTCCTCCTACTCTACTACCTCTTCTCTTGACCCTTTACCCTCAAAAATAAGTAAAGCTCTGTCTCCTGTACACATTCCTTCCTTAACTAAAATCTGTTTTCTCTACTGGTGTCATTCCTTCACTGTTGAAACATGCAGTGATTACTCACATTCTGAAAAAAAAAAAACACAATTCTGACCCAAGATCTCTCTCAATCTACCATCCCATCTCTCAGCTTTCATGCATCTAAAAGCTACTTGAGAGACTTGCCTACACTCGCCTCACACACTTTCTTAACTCGCACAACTTATTGGACCCACTTCAGTCAGGCTTTTGCTCTCAACACTCCACAGACACAGCACTGACTAAAGTTGTAAAATGATATGGTCACTACTAAGTCTAAAGGCCACTACTCACTACTTATTCTTCTAGATCTCTGCGTTTTTTGACACTGTTGATCATTCCCTTCTCATACAAACACTACAATCACTAGGTGTTCAGGACACTGCTCTTTTTTGGTTCTGATCTTACCTATCTGATCGCTCTTTCAGTGTTCGTTTCCACCTACTCTTTTCTATCTATATCAGTTGGCGTACCCCAAGGCCCGTTCTCAGGTCCTCTTCTTTTCTCAGTCTATACCACATCTCTTGGCAAACTAATCAGCTCTTTTGGATTTCAGTATCATCTGAATGCAGATGACACTCAGCTCTACCTATCCTCCCGTTCCTGTCCCCATTTGTATTGGGCCGTGTCTCTGAATGCCTTTCTGCTGTTTCATTCTGGATCTCATTTTGCCACCTCAAACTAAATATTTCAAAAACAGGATAAATTACATATCCACGACCAATAGCAGTTACCAACCTAATATCTCTATCACTGTTGAGAATATGACAACCTACCCTACCCCACAAGCTCACTGCCTAGGGGTCATCCTCGACTCAGCACTTTCCTTTGTTCCCCACATTCAATCTGTCTCAAAATTATGTTACATGATGCAGAGACACAGGGGTCTGGAGATACAGAGACAAAGGGGGGCTGGAGATGCAGAGACACAGGATGGCTGGAGATGTAGAGACACAAAGGTGCTAGTGCTACAGAGATACAGGGGGCTGGAGGTGCAGAGACACAGGGGGCTGGAGATGCAGAGACACAGGGGGGCTGGAGATGCAGAGACACAGGATGGCTGGAGATGTAGAGACACAAAGGTGCTAGAGCTGCAGAGATACAGGGGGCTGGAGGTGCAGAGACACATAGGCTGGAGATGCATTAACAAAGGGGGTCTGGAGATGAAGAGACACAGGGGGTCGGAGATGCAGAGACACGGTGGCTGGAGATGTAGAGACGCAAGGGGGCTGAAAATGCAGAGACATGGTGGCTGGAGCTGCAGAGACGCTGGGGGTGAAGATGCAGAGACACAGGGGGCTGAAGATGCAGAGACACAGGGGGGCTGAAGAGGCAGAGACACATGGGGCTGGAGATGCAGAAACACAGGGGGGCTGGAGATGAAGAGACACAGGGGGGCTGGAGATGAAGAGACATGGGGGGTGGAGTCGGATGAAGAGACACGGTGGCTGGAGATGTTGAGACACAAGGGGGCTGAAAATGCAGAGACATGGTGGTTGGAGCTGCAGGGACGCTGGGGGTGGAGATGTAGAGACACAGAATGGCTGGAGATGCAGAGACACAGGAGGGCTTCAGATGCAGAGACACATGCTACACCCATGGTAGCTGGGTCACTCTTTATTCAGGCCTAGAACTCCTGTACCAGTCCAGCAGTACCCCCTGATGGCAGCCCTGCCTACTGCTGACAAAAGTATGATGCTTCTTTGGTACAGCTGTAGCGATGAAAACCTTTTAGTATTATAATACAGGAGCGATACATTTGTAGAGTAATACTCTAACTTAGTTAATGTTCTATATTGGTTAGTTGAAAAAAAAAAAGTCACAAATAATAAGTTTCATGCCAAGTACTTTATTAATTTAAAATTGAGTGCTGCCAGTCTCATTTCAGTTACTCCGCAGACATAATACACCGGTTACATAGGCATACTAAGTAACGCATCCACAGGACACTCACATAACAATATAATTATCCAGGAAATCAAGGAACCAAAACAACTCTAAATATAACACAATCTCACATAATTCTGGGCTAGACACAATTAAAGTCTATGACTCTAATGTTCTGTACCTAACTTAAGTACCAAAACATAGAACTGGGCGCACTACGAGTCATCTGCAAGTCGTTTCATTGTTTATTCAACATAGTCAGTATGTACATATATAAAAGGGAAAACAGCAAGTGCGCGTTCTGCCAGGGGCGAAGCCAACGGTGCTTCTCTTCACCATATTATCGTCTACGCTTGTACAATACAAAATAATCAGAGAATGTGGTGCACAATGAGACGCGGTTTGGGGGTCTGACTTCTGTATATACTGTAAGTGAAAGATGCATGTACAACTTGAATCTGTTTTTCTTGAGGCACATATAAAGCTGTGAGGCACATATAAAGTACGATTGGCACATATAAAGCACGTGAGGCACACATGAAGCACAAGTGGCACATATAAAGCACAAGTGGCACATATAAAGCATGTGAGGCACATATAAAGCACAAGTGGCACATAAAAAGCACGTGAGGCACATATAAAGCACGTGAGGCACATATAAAGCAGGAGTGGCACATATAAAGCATGAGTGGCATATATAAAGCATGTGAGGCACATATAAAGCAGGAGTGGCACATATAAAGCAGGAGTGGCACATATAAAGCATGTGAGGAACATATAAAGCACGAGTGGCACATATAAAGCACGTGAGACACATATAAAGCACGTGAGGCACATATAAAGCAGGAGTGGCACATATAAAGCAGGAGTGGCACATATAAAGCAGGAGTGGCACTTATAAAGCATGAGTGTCACATATAAAGCAGGAGTGGCACATATAAAGCATGTGAGGCACATATAAAGCAGGAGTGGCACATATAAAGCATGTGAGGCACATATAAAGCAGGAGTGGCACATATAAAGCAGGAGTGGCACATATAAAGCATGTGAGGCACATATAAAGCAGGAGTGGCACATATAAAGCAGGAGTGGCACATATAAAGCATGTGAGGCACATATAAAGCAGGAGTGGCACATATAAAGCATGTGAGGCACATATAAAGCAGGAGTGGCACATATAAAGCATGTGAGGCACATATAAAGCAGGAGTAGCACATATAAAGCAGGAGTGGCACATATAAAGCAGGAGTGGCACATATAAAGCAGGAGTGGCACATATAAAGCATGTGAGGCACATATAAAGCACGTGAGGCACATATAAAGCAGGTGTGGCACATATAAAACACGAGTGGCACATATAAAGCACGAGAGGCACATATAAAGCACGAGTGGCACATATAAAGCAGGAGTGGCACATATAAAGCGGGAGTGGCACTTATAAAGCAGGAGTGTCACATATAAAGCATGTGAGGCACATATAAAGCAGGAGTGGCACATATCAAGCATGTGAGGCACATATAACGCAGGAGTGGCACATATAAAGCATGTGAGGCACATATAAAGCAGGAGTGGCACATATAAAGCAGGAGTGGCACATATAAAGCATGAGTGGCATATATAAAGCATGTGAGGCACATATAAAGGAGTGGCACATATAAAGCATGAGTGGCATATATAAAGCACGAGTGGCATATATAAAGCACGTGAGGCACATATAAAGCAGGAGTGGCACATATAAAACACGAGTGGCACATATAAAGCACGAGTGGCACATATAAAGCAGGAGTGGCACATATAAAGCATGAGTGTCACATATAAAGCATGTGAGGCACATATAAAGCATGTGAGGCACATATAAAGCAGGAGTGGCACATATAAAGCACAAGTGGCTCATATAAAACACATGTGGCAAACAAAGCACGTGTGGCACATATAAAGCACATGTGGCACATATAAAGCACAAGCGAGACATAAAGTAAATGTGGCACATATAAAGCACATATAAAGCACAAATCTGTGACACATATAAAGTAAATGTGGCACATATAAAGCACATGCGAGACATATAAAGTAAATGTGGCACATATAAAGCATGTGTGGCACATATAAAGCATGTGTGGCACATATAAAGCATGTGAGGCACATGTAAAGCAGGAGTGGCACATATAAAGCACAAGTGGCTCATATAAAACACATTTGGCAAACAAAGCATGTGTGGCACATATCAAGCACATGCGAGACATATAAAGTAAATGTGGCACATATAAAGCACATGAGGCGCATCTGTGACACATATAAAGCGCTCTCTGCAACAACAGCTTACTCCTATTTCTGCATTCACTACAGCTAACTCTTAAAACAGTGCTGAAGTGGCTCCAGTTACCCACCACACTCCACTCCGCCTAGACGCCCACCGTGGCACTCTAAATGAACAAGACACCTACAAAATCTTTCATGGAAATTTGAACATAAATGGTGTAAATCTCGCAGTCCAATTGATTTCATCACATATAAGACTATCTTCCAGTCCTATAGTTATGACCTGGAAACTACCAAACATATTTCCAAACTCTTATTTCTGCTCAAGCTTCTAACTGTAAACGTCTTTTTCATACATTTAAATCACTTCTCAACCCACCCCCACCCAAGCCACCAGCCACTATCCATAGACAAGAGCTTGCTTCCTACTTCATGGACAAGATTGACAAGATCCGAGATGAACTGGTATGCTCCGACTCAGTCAGTGATCTGCTCAATTCCCTACTTGAACCCTCTGACACATTTACTTCATTTGATCCCACGAACGAAGATGAAGTATCTGCACTTTTCACTTCCTCTTAATCTACTACCTCTCCTCTTGACCCTATACCCTTAAAATAAGTAAATCTCTGTCTCGTGCTCATTCCATCCTTAACTAAAATCTGTAACCTCTCTTTCTCTACTGGTATCTTTCCTTCATTGTTCAAACAGGCACTTATTACTCCAATTCTGAAAAAAAAACAATTGTGACCCAAGCTCTCTCTTAAACTCAGTTTCCATGCACCTCTAAACTTCTTGAGAGACTTGCCTACACTCGCCTCACACACTTTCTTAACTCGCACAACTTATTGGACCCACTTCAGTCAGGCTTTCGCTCTCAACACTCCACAGACACAGCACTGACTAAAGTTGTGAATGATATGGTCACTACTAAGTCTAAAGGCCACTACTCACTACTTATTCTTCTAGATCTCTGCTGTTTTTGACACTGTTGATCATTCCCTTCTCATACAAACACTACAATCACTAGGTGTTCAGGACACTGCTCTTTTTTGGTTCTGATCTTACCTATCTGATCGCTCTTTCAGTGTTCGTTTCCACCTACTCTTTTCTATCTATATCAGTTGGCGTACCCCAAGGCCCGTTCTCAGGTCCTCTTCTTTTCTCAGTCTATACCACATCTCTTGGCAAACTAATCAGCTCTTTTGGATTTCAGTATCATCTGAATGCAGATGACACTCAGCTATACCTATCCTCCCGTTCCTGTCCCCATTTGTATTGGGCCGTGTCTCTGAATGCCTTTCTGCTGTTTCATTCTGGATCTCATTTTGCCACCTCAAACTAAATATTTCAAAAACAGGATAAATTACATATCCACGACCAATAGCAGTTACCAACCTAATATCTCTATCACTGTTAAGAATATGACAACCTACCCTACCCCACAAGCTCGCTGCCTAGGGGTCATCCTCGACTCAGCACTTTCCTTTGTTCCCCACATTCAATCTGTCTCAAAATTATGTTACATGATGCAGAGACACAGGGGGTCTGGAGATACAGAGACAAAGGGGGGCTGGAGATGTAGAGACACAAAGGTGCTAGTGCTACAGAGATACAGGGGGCTGGAGGTGCAGAGACACAGGGGGCTGGAGATGCAGAGACACAGGGGAGCTGGAGATGCAGAGACACAGGAGCAAGGCAGCACTGGCTAAAGTTGTGAATGATCTGGTCACTGCTAAGTCTAAAGGCCACTACTCTCTACTAATTCTCCTAGATCTCTTTCTGCTGCTTTTGACACTGTTGACCGCACACTTCTCCGCACACAAACACTACAACCCAAAGATCTTAAAGACACAGCCCTTTCTTGGTTGTCATCCTATCTAACTGCTCCTTCAGTGTTCGTTTCTCTGATTCCACCTTTTCTCAATCTATACCTCATCTCTTTCGGATGATACTCCGCTCTACCTATCTTCCCCAGACCTGTCTCCATCTGTATTGAGCCCTGTCTCTGAATGCCTTTCTGCTGTTTAATCCTGGATGTCATCTCTCCACCTCAAACTGAATATTTCAAAAACAGAATTATATTTCCACCAATAAATAGTACCTTACAAAAGACACTGCAAAAACTCTAATCTGTGGCATATAGGCATGCGCAGGGCTTCTGTGCGGGCACCTTCGAACACCTGCATAGTCTCTGGGGCGCTTGCACAGGGGGGGGATGGAGATGGTGGGCAGGGGTTGTTCGCATACAAATACCCTGCATTTCCTGGGCGTACCCACCAAAACACTGGTTGCGCCCAGGAAAATGCTGGGCACCCCCAGCACCTGGCTTTCATGGGCGGGCCGCTGACATCACAGGACATCAGCCGCCCGCCCAGTTCTTGGACCAGGACACCGCAAGTCTAAGTCAGCAGAGACTGACTTAGATTTGGGGGCAATATAGAAATCATTCGATGTCTGGCGACCATCGAATGGTTTTGGACCTGCACACCTGCAAAACATTAATTCGCACTGAGGAGGGGATATTCGTGTGTGGGGGGGGGGGGAATCGGCATTTGAAGGCTCACTAAGCAGTGGACTACCGCTACTTAGCGATTTAACCAGAATCAGGCCCTGACTACCTAATGGCCCATACCCAACACTGGTCTTTGGGCTGAGTATAACGGGAGGCTTAGTCTGATACATATCCTACGTACGTTTGTACAATACTGTTATTCCAAATTTAGGTTACAGTTGGCCTTCACAAACCTGTCCTCAAGATCTACCAACGGTTTTCCAGGCAACCTGTGGAGCTATAGTAGGAATGAATGCAGCAGGTTTGATAATGTGACAGTTAGTAATGACTACATCTGTGCACCAGCTAGGTAACCTGGGAAATGTGACAGTTAGTAATGACTGCAGCTGTGCCCGAGCTAGGTAACCTGGGAAATGTGACAGTTAGTAATGACTACAGCTGTGCACCAGATAGGTAACCTGGAAAACGTGGACCGTTGGTAGATCTCGAGGACCGGTTTGGCCACCCCTGCTGTAGACTGTACTCTGTACTATTTTATAGGAACATACCTGGAAACTAACTCCATAGCCAGAATTTTGCAAGACAACGACGGTGTCTGTTTCCCGGATGTGATGATCCTTCCCACATCCACTCAGATCTGATCAGAAACAGTCTTACACTACAAACAGTCTCACGTCGTTGTAAGTTGCAGGGTCGCTGGAAATGCCCCCTTTGTGCGCCTGAATTCCATTTTGATACCTTTAGAAGAACCTTCATAAATCTGTAAGGAAAACACATAAAGCCGGCAATTCACGTATGTAAGGCCCCGATGAGAAAAGTAAACAATGTTTATTTCTAACACTTTGCGGTGATACTGCTTCCATGTAAAGCGGCAGTGTTCCCGGGCCCGTTGCTCAGCAGGTCGGCATTTTTTTAACCTCGGAGTTTGGCAGAGAACGTATTTGCTGTCACTAAACTTTTCCTGTCACCTTTAAATATTTTTAATTGATTTTTTTTTCTCTCCTGTCTGGTGTTCAGTTGTTGGGTCACAGCCTTATTCTGCATTTTAAATAGAGAGCTCTACAGTATGTTCCTGTGTTGCTTTGTGGATTCCAAACCGTGTCCTAGGCCCCTATAGCGATCATATTCAGTAGGTGTTCTTATGTGTGCGTTACAGTTCTGCATTAAGGGGCATACACACGGAGCCATTAAGGGCCCATTTCTAAGAGATCTGACCAGATCGCTTAGATAAGGAGCACGGATAGCTCCGTGTGCATGCCCCCAGCGATGGCAATGCACTGTCTCATCGCCTGCAGGTAAAAAGACAGTGCATGCCCTGTCTTTCCTGCTAAGAATGCAGAGTTTTGCCTATGTGCATGTTGACCTGTTGGGGTCGACCTAGATATCGTCGACCTAAACACTGTAGACCTGCTGTAATAACCCCTTTCCAGGGCACTCCCTGTCTCACATCGCTATTGAGAAGCCAACACATAAGGAACCGGCCATGCCATGTAAACATCAATGCAAATTATGACAGAGATGTCTGTATAGGTTGTGTGCAGCTTGTTCTTTATCCAGTGATGTCACAATCATGCAAACTCAACTTTTTCATGTGCATAAAGTTTGGTCTATCCAGTGTCACTTTGCCTACCCTTCCAGAATGTCTGGCTCCCAAAATTGGGTCCCACTCCCGGCCTCCCAGGAAGGTGGGTGGGTCTCCCGCATGCTCCCAAAAGCCCCCGCACCCGCGGAGCCACTGAAACAAATGCCGGAATTCGCGGGTCCGAGAGAGTGGGACTAACATGATGTGAATTGCGTCATTTTAGCCACACACCCTTCCCGCAGATCGGCAACGTTGGAGTAAATTCGGGGCGGAGCTTTGTGACATCAGCTTTGTCCCCGCCCACCGACGTGCAGCATTGCGTCTTCTCTACGGCTTCTCCTGGAGAGGCAGCTTTAAATGTTGTAAGCATGGCCTACACATGGGTAGATGAACAATGCTAGATCGCTCAGCACACAGTGATATGCCAGTATCTGTCAGGGCCAGTGTTCTCCTGTGATGAGAGCATCACACCGGCTATGACACCGGCGATTACTAGATTTATCCATTTTTCCAAGTGATCTAGTCAGATTGCTTAGAAAATGTTGTGAAATCGCCCAATGTGTAGGCACCAGAACACTGCTCTCAGTACAAAAATATAATGTTTCCTAACAAAATGCCACAGTACCTGTATTGTCTTAGTGTCTTGTGAACTCTATGGTAAAGGCCACAGGCTGACAACTCCGCTGGATGATAAAGTCTTCACTGCTGAACACACTGACCCTTTACATTATGTCAATATGAGAGATGAGACGAGCAGTTCGGGGCATGTGTATTGGTCAAAGCCTGGAGACATGAATGTGATGAGGTTAAAGGTCAAAGCGAACATGTCATCAGGAAAAGAAGAATGTGTGACTGTGTATAATGCAGCCGCAGTACATTTTTATTATTATTATCACTTTTCCCCCCCAAAAAAACAAAACAAAGGGTCACCTCTTTCCCCACCTTTCCTTATTGGCCTCTTTACGTCTCAATTATTGCCCCCCCTCACTCTGATTTGACGCTTTAGCACATGTGGGATGGAGTTCATACCAACTGTCATTACATTCCAACATGATGATGTCATTTTTTATCAGCTGTCAAATTTATTATATAGATTTACAGCTGTCAATCTGTTTGATAAGCACCATCCTTTTCGCCAGTTAATTTCTTTGAACAACACAGACAGGTGTCTTCAGCCAGGTAATTTTATCATAAATGAACTGGTAGATGTGTTATTTGTCTTCTCCAGAGTTGACCAGTCAGTACATTGGAGTAGGGGGTGCAGAAAAAAACTGGGACTAAACAGTCTTAACTTTTTCACAAATGAAGCTTTATTGCATACAAAAACGGGGAATTAAATGGCGTTGTATCAAACCTTTCGGCGTGGAATTGAGAACATTGGGGTATTGGGAGAGAATTTCCCCAGGTTTGTACGTTGTCCTGACCTTTACAATAAAGTTTTGTATTTAATACCTAGTTTTATTTGATCAATTATTTTTTTATCTTTTTCTTTCTACTTTGTTTTGTACTTTTTTTTGTTATGTCAAAGGGTGGGAGAGACAAACACACCCAGGCGTGTCATTATAGATCTTCAGAGGGGTTTACAGCCATTGACTTATTGTCTCCTAGTCTTTGTTCCTTATTTCTGTGCAGCTTTGACGCCCTGTAATTTATCACGACAGATATATAGGAGACAGATAATTACACATAACCATCAATCAACCGGATAGAAATAATGACATTTATTTTTTATTTATGTTATTGTGTCGGTTTGCCAGTGAACGGCCACAGGTTAAGAGGATTGCAGAGATTGCTAAGGACCGGTGCTAGAACATTGTTTGTCACTGGTATATGAGCATCACGTTCAAGTTATAATTACATATAAATGGCAAAATCCCATGGGCAGCAGCATTAGAGACAAATCTTGTATATGAGTAAATGTATACATTAAACATCCCAGCAACTGATGTGTATATAACTGCATTCCCCAGTGGGCCCTTCATGCCCCAGTCCGACACTGGCGATTAGGATCCCAGCACGAACCCCGCTCAAGTAACTTTTTTTTCCCCACGGGGACATATCTACGCCCTCTCCAGAGGCCACGCCCCCTCCATTTGACCAGGTCCCAGCCAATCTGTTGGCGCTCCTGATCCCGAAAGAGGTCAGGTAAGTATACCTACCCTGCCCTGCACCCCCTAACCCTCCCTCCACGCAGCCTAACCCTAACCTCCCCCGCCACACAGCATAACCCTAACCTCCCCCTCCACGCAGCCTAACCCTAACCTTCCCCTCCACGCAGCCTAACCCTAATCTTCCCCTCCATGCAGCCTAACCCTAACCTTCCCCACCACGCAGCCTAACCCTAACCTTCCCCGCCACGCAGCCTAACCCTAACCTCCCCCTCCACGCAGCTTAACCCTAACCTTCCCCCTCCACGCACCCTAACCCTAATCTTTCCCTCCATGCAGCCTAACCTTAACCTTCCCCACCATGCAGCCTAACCTTCCCCTCCCCGCAGCCTAACCCTAACCTTCCCCTCCACGCAGCCTAACCCTAACCTTCCCCCTCCCCGCAGCCTAACCCTAACCTTCCCCTTCAAGCAGCCTAACCCTAACCCCCGCTCCCCGCAGCCTAACCCTATCCTTCCACTCCCCGCAGCCTAACCCTAACCTTCCCCTCCCCGCAGCATATCCATAACCTTCCCCTCCACGCAGCCTAACCCTAACCTACCCCAACATGCATCCTAACCCTAACCTTCCCATCCCCGCAGCCTTACCCTAACCTTCCCTACCATGCAGCCTAACCCTAACCTTCCCCTCCATGCAGCCTAACCCTAACCCCCCCTCCCCGCAGCCTAACCCTAACCTTCCCCTCCATGCAGCCTAACCCTAACCCCCCCTCCCCGCAGCCTAACCCTAACCTTCCCCTCCATGCAGCCTAACCTTCCCCTCCATGCAACCTAACCTTTAGTCCCCCCACTAGTGCCTTACCTAACTCCCCCACTCCCGGCTTGACCCTATCCCGCCCCGCATACTCGCCTGTCGAGATAGTGTTGTCAGCTTGATCCTTTTGAGTATCCAGCGCTGATCTTCTGATGGCAGTCTGGATGCCAGCGTTGCTGTACTGACCACCGGCATCCTGACCGCACCCCCAAACATCATCTGGTACTAAAGAAGCAGCCAAATGGGAGGCTATGTGTAAATATCCACATAATTAATGCACAGCAACAAAAGCATAAAGAGACTGTGTCTATGGAAACCGGTGTTAAACTGATCTATTTTAATACCAATTATGAAATATAAACAAACAACACAAAGCACCGTTGCAGGAAACAGGCAGATTTCACCAAGTTGCTAAACGGCCAGTGTCTTATCTCAGCTGAGCCATACACAGGTGTATAAAGATTAGGGTTCTGCACCGGTCACTTTTCGTGTTTCGTGAAATGCATTTTGGGTCTGTATCTCGGGCAGCTCCTACCTGTCATGTTACAGGCTTGGTTTGAAAAATGACAGGTAGGAGCTGATTGGCTGGTTGTTGATCACTCTCCACTTTATCACTTTTTGAAGCTTGATACATCTGGTCCTTAGCGTGGAACCATTGTTTACATACAGCGTAGGTATCCGTTTCAGGCCTGTGTGCATCGCACACACTGCGTTTATGCCTCTCTGTGCTACTTTACCAGGATAGGGTAAAAACTGGGCCCAGTCTGGACCCTAGAATTCCAGAATGGAGCAGCCCCCTGCAGCAGCCTCTAACACTGCTGTGCTTGTAGTGCGTATACCGGTCTGGGGGTATCTGTGACAGCTGTCACTGGGAAGGCGGGGAGGGATTGACTACAGCCACCCCATATGGTCCAGGCATTATTTAAAAAGGAACAGTCCGAACCATACCAGGAGACTGCAACCTCTCACTGCCTATCTCCCTGGATGGGGATGGACCGGGATGGACCACAAGTTCCACAGTGGCCAAGGTTGCTTCACGTAGCGTTCCGGACCGTTCCAGTTTTTAACCGATTCCCACTTAAACGCTGTTCTGCAAACCACTTTCTCTTGCTACAGTGCTTCTGGCATCTGCTACAAATACAAAAAGAAAAAAGAAAAAACACATCTAGACTCCCTCCTACACATACAGCGTGCGAGTTATGTAACCAAAGTGTGTTATATAAGCAATCCTGAAAATTACACATTGCTTTCAGGTGATGCTAAAGTAAAATTTATAGACAGCAGAGTTGTGCCCAGTGGGGAATTTTCAAACACAACACATTATAAGCAAAAGCCCTACAAAGGCCGACTGTGGTACAGAGCGCAAGCGGCACAATACAACACACACACCTCACACTCTCTTGTGTCAATGTAATCCATTCTTGGCGTGGGGGACGGATAACATTGTGACTCACGCTATAATTAGTAAATTCTGAAGACAACAAAAAAAAAAATCTCTTTGCACATTTCCAGTAATGCCCTTTGAAGAAGCATAATATCTAAATTACGTGTTTGGACCAAAGAATAGTCCCTCACACACAGGTTTAGCGAGATGAAATAACTCCAAGGTTGTTGTGTGTTCTTCACCAAACCACACTCCTGTAATTAATGCCGGTAAAAGATCTCTTAAATGCGGCTTACGCTTCGTGGGGAGGTGGATGACTTATGCCGCGGAATACATTAGTGCGTGGGTCATGTGGATGAGAAATGTGTAACTGGAATGGAAAATGAAGTTGCTGTTATGCTGTACTCTGTTCAGTCTCCTCCCGATAGTCTGCCGCAAGGCGGCCAATAGCGGCATTCGGGAGGCGGAGCCGACCGATGTACACAAACACCGTGCGGCTCTCTGCTGTCCGGCTGGTTTCGCGTGTCGGTTTTTTTTTTTTTGCAAAGACCCTTACCTGGACTACGTCGCCCTGGGACAGGTGAGTATGGTTTCCTTCCACAGCTTCCTCCATGGATTTCGTCGGACTCCGGACCGCCGACAGTGAGGACGACATGGACAGCGACGTCGACATGGAGGCAGAAGACGACACAGGACCAGAAGACGACACAGGACCAGGACTACCTAAGGAAAGAAGATAGGTAAGTATTAGTATTATGGGCTTTGTATGTATTAAAGTTTTATTTTAAGTGTGTGTCAGTGTGTTTTATTTTACTATTTTTAATACTGTGGCACTACAAGACCCAGCGGGCCCTTTAATGCCCCGCAGGCTGGGACTTGTGGTTCTCCAAGTCCCAGCTTGCGGGGGAGGCTTGCTGGGACTCATAGTGCCCCAGTATTAGACAATAGATTATTCTATATTCTACACCACTATCAGCTCGATGCCCACCGCCCAGGGGCATCGAGGACAGCACCAGGCTTCAGCCTGGTCAGGTAAGTCCTGGAGGGGGGGGGACCCCTTTATTGGGGGGGTCCCCACTCCCCCAGGGCCCCTGGCCAGGCTGACTGGTCGGTAGGGTTAATGCTTTGGCCGGGGGGACTTGTATAAAAAGTCTCCCCCCGGCTGTGGCATTACCCTGCTGGCTGGTTTGGCCTGGGGCTGGTTCTTAAAATACGGGGGACCCCTAGTCATTTTGTCCCCCATATTTTGGGAACCAGCCCCGGACCTGGAGCCTGGGGCTGGTTGTTAAAAATCGGGGAACCCCTATTTGTCGGATTCCCTGATTTTTAATTACCGGCCCCGGCTCCTTCAGCCTGGTGCTGGTTACAGCTGTGGGGGGGACCCCACGCTGGGTTTTTTTTAAATTTATTTAATTTTTCTATTTTTTTTACACACTGCAGCCTGCACGGATCTGACTGATCCGTGCAGACTGCCAGAAACATTCGTATTCGCGGCCGTATATATGGCCAGCTAATACGAATGGTTACACCATCGGAGGGTTTCAGAGCAGTCGTATCTGACTGCTTTGTACATTCCCCTCCGGAACACGACTTTGCAATACGACTGAAACAGTCGTATGCAGTCGTAGGGGAAATACCAATACGAAAAACTAGGTTTTTCATATTGGTAAATTTCCCCCAAAGTATCAAAGGATAAATTACAATTATGCCAGACCAGGGTTAAGTATCTGGGCCACTGTCTTACCCAAGGGTTGAGACACCTCACCGATGACCGAATCCAAGCGATTCAAAACATGGTACTGCCGCAGACCCAACACCAGATCCGTACGTTCCTAGGCATGTTTGGATACTGTCGCAATTGGATCCCAGGATTCTCTTTTCTGGCATTACCACTACAAGAAATGGTTTCCTGAACTAAGCCAGATCGGGTTTCTCATACTGAGGAATCTGAACTGGCTTTCGAGGAACTAAAGTTGAGCCTCACAAAGGCCCCAGCACTGGGAATGCCAGATTACGGGAAACCCTTTGAACTGTACAGAACAGAATCAGCTGGGTGTGTGGCAGGAGTACTTGTCCAAATACATGGTGATGCCAACCGACCAGTAGCGTACTACAGTGGCCAATTGGACACAGTAGCACGCTCACTCCCAACTTGCTTACGAAGCGTAGCTGCAATAGCACAACTAGTAAGCAAGAGTGAGGATGTGGTGTCAGGACACGATTTAACTGTTCATGCTCCCCATGCTGTCTCTGCCGTCCTAAACTCTGCCCAAACGCGACATGTGTCCTCAGCACGGTTCACCAAGTGGGAACTGGCGCTGATGGCCCCAGTAAATGTTACCATAAAAAGATGCAACACACTGAACCCAGCCACATTCCTACCTCATGTGCCCTCCAAGGCACAAAGGGTGGGGGTTGATGGGAATGTTGCTGAGAATGGTAAGGCAGAGTTTAGTGAAGGTGAGGACAAACATGATTGCATGACCTACCTGAATCAGACCTTTACAGCACGTCCTGACATAAGCGACAGCCCATTAAGTGAGGTAGACTTAACCTTGTTCACTGATGGTAGCTGTCATAGACAAACGGAGACGGGAGAGCTGTGCACAGGCTACGCGGTAGTAGATGGAGAAGGTATTGTGGAAGGACCACCTCACTCAGCACAGGTAGCGGAACTGGTGGCATTGACCAGAGCATGTGAACTGGCCAAAGGGAACTCAGTCAACATATATACCGACTCCAGATAAGCTTTTGGAGTAGTGCATGATTTTGGGGCCCTATGGCTCCTCAGAAATTTCATGACGGCGGCTGGCACACCAGTGGCGCATGCGACATATATCAGAAAACTTCTGGGAGCTATTCAGCTTCCAGACAGAGTGGCTGTTATCAAGTACAAAGCACACACATCAGAGAAGGACCCGGTGTCCCTTGGTAACAGCCGCGCTGATGAGGAAGCGAAAAGGGCCGCATGCCCTGTAAATATTTCTACCCCCCCTACAAACCTCTGTACACTTAACATGGTATCCACATCAAAACTGATAGACATGCAGCATTTGTGTTCCCCACAGGACAGAGCAGTATGGAAGTCGAAGGGATGTGGCCAAGAGTCCACCGGACTTTGGAGAGATGGACACGGGAAACCAGTGGCCCCCAGGGCATACCTTCCTAGTCTAGCCGAGGTGGCCCATGGACTGACACATCTTGGGAAGGAAGGTATGTGCAAGCTGGTAAAGGCCTACTGGTGTGCACCAGGGTTCGCTTCTCAAGCAGGTAGAGTGGCAATGTCATGCCTCACCTGTTTGAGGAAGAACATTGGAAAAGCCATCCCACATCCCTCCTACAGAAGGCCCTTTCCAGGTAATACAAATCGACTTCATACAGTTACCACCCTGTAGAAATTTGAAGTATGTGTTAGAATGTGTTGACATGTTTTCCAGCTGGGTGGAGGCTTTCCCCGCTGCCTCCAACACTGCTACCTTTACAGCTAAGAAAATATGTCAAGAGTTTGTCTGTAGATATGGTATCCCAAAGGTTATCGAGAGTGACAGAGGCACTCATTTCACAGGAGAAGTCTTCCAAATCATGTGTAAACTCCTGGGAATTAATAGTAAACTTCATACTCCATATCGAATCCAAGCGAGCGCCAAAGAGAATGAATGAGAGAATGAATGGTACTATTAAGAACAAATTGGGTAAAGTTATGGCTGAAACAGGGTTGTTATGGACAGAGGCACTGCCCATTGTGCTGTATAGTATTAGGACCACTCCCAGAGCTCCGCTTAACTTGTCCCCCTTCGAGATATTGTTTGGCCGGCAGCCACACGTCATGATAGACCCACAGGATGATCTCAAGTGTAACAATGAACTAACTGTACAATATATCCTAAAGCTAAACAAACAGCTGAGGAAACAACAAAAGGAACTGAATTTGTTGACACCTGACATGCCTATTGAGAACTGTCATAATCTTAAACCAGGAGACTTTGTTATGATCCGCAATTTTTTACGCTCAGGTTGTTTGATAGACCGTTGGGAAGGACCGTACCAAGTTTTGTTGACCAGCACTACATCAATTAAGAGAGAGAGACTTGGATACATTCGTCCCACTGCAAGAAAGCCAGTAACCCGGAGTCCCCTTGTGCAGAGAGCGAAAGAGAAGAAATATCGCTAGAGGCATTGTTTCGGGAGGATTGAAAGGCAGCTAAGGTCGAGCAACCTGTACGAGCAAAAGTTAAAGAGCAGAGCAATAAAAGACCCCTGGTAGAGATGATGGAAGGACTCCAAGCAACAGGTTCATGGTTATATTTCTATTCCTTTGTTTTCTTCCTGTTTCCCCTTCTTCACCCAAAGATACTCGGTGGCTGCCACACTCTAGAGCGATCGGAGCGGAGTTCTGACAGTGTACTAATGGACCCAGACCAGGGTGAAGTAGAATCCCTAAACAAGCCTGATACTTTACCCATAACAGGAGAGGGTAAGAGGTATGAGGGGAACGTAGTTCAAGGGCAATGTGATGAGTTATTGTCTGGTGAGTACTGTGTTTGTAGATATTGTCAGCCAAAAATGGAAGAAGAATGCATCCAGCGATGTTAGTCGATGGGTAAGGCAACTACGAGCCGACATCCCTTGAGTGATTACCACTCATTAGTGGGTAAGGTCTTAAACCAAACAGAATGCTGGGTGTGTTCACAAGTATTACATAAAAGAAGTAGTGTAGGCCTAGTCCCATATCCGCTAAATATCTCTGAGATAAGCGCCTTAAATAAGGGGAGGCCACTGGATAAGAGATACCTGTATGCCAGGTCCCCTAGCCTTAGATTACATCCATACCAAGTGGACAAGTTCCTGGTGTGTTTGAACTTCTCTAGTTCCAGACAGATCGGTACTTGGGAAGTGACATGGCACAACCAGATGATAACTTACTCCCAGCGTCCAGATGGAGAGCCTATTGATAAGGAATTATTATTAAAGATCCGCACCAGTGGAAGACACTATAAATATGTTTACACTGTAAAGAAAAATAAAATGATGGCTGGCAGAGTATCTGCCGGTTATTGTAATATGACCTTACAACCAGAAACCTGTGAAGAACAGGTCAGGGAGCAGGGAACGGGAATGTTCTTATGGATAGTGTGTGATAAAATCATGAAATATTCTGTCCCTTATTTTCTCCCTGACGATGTTTATTATATTTGTGGTAGAAGGGCGTACAAATGGCTCTCCATGAACTACGTTGGAACTTGTTATTTAGGTAGAGTGTTACCCGAAGTAATGACCCTTACACATGATGAAATGGTAAGCATCCACAAAGGTATACCTCCTCCTTACACTCATACCCATTATGACCAAATCCACAAAAGGGATTTAACAATCAAGAAGGAACCCCTAGCCTCTGAACTGATACACGAATCATTCGGTATCCAACTCCTCATTGCGTTAGACATTACCCATACCGCCAGGGGAGTCATTAATTTTAAGTATATACAAGCATTAGCAAGCTTGGTAGACAATATTACTGAGATTTATGATGACACCTTTAGATACACTGGTAGGGAGTTACAAGCTTATAAAAGAGAGCTAGTTCAACATCGGATGGTGTTGAACTATCTGACAGCCATGACAGGAGGATATTGTGTCACCCTCTCTACACAGTTTGGGGTAAAGTGTTGTACTTACATTACCAACAATACTGAAGACCCAGAAATCATTGATCATCGGATGGATGAGATTCTTCAGCTTAAATGGGAATTTAGAAGGGAACACAATGTCAGCCTGGCAGAAGTAGGTGATAAGGTCAGCGAATGGACCTCCTGGTTGAACCCAATGCATTGGTTCTCCGGGTTAGGAGAATGGGCGCAAGGAATCATAGCTAATATCGGAAAACTACTTCTTTGTATTGGTGGTGCCATCATAGTCTTTGTGCTAGTGTTTAAATGTGTTAAAATGATGACCCGGGGAAAGACCAAACATACTGAAATCATGAGTGTAAGAACGAGGGATGCAGAGGAAGACCAGGGTTTGGTATATGACCCTAGAATTGAAACCATCACCCACTAAAAGATATCATATCGGAAAAAAGTGTATATATTGTAACCTCCCCTGTTTTTATTTTATCCCAAAAATTGTATAGTATCCTTCGTCTCCCTGAGTAGATTGTTCGATAAATGTGGCCCCTCGTTTATCCATAATCCTGGATTGGCCTAGCGCAGATGGTTTACTCCCCTTTTATGTAAAATTCAAGGATCCCAAAATTTTTGTTAGGATTATGAATTTCTGTTGTGTTTTAGGAAATATTTCGTACTGTGACAGTTTTGTAGTTACTGTCAACGGGTGGACTGTTAAAGTCGAGTTGCACACACGCCATTTTAGGATAGTATGGCCGCCATTTTGGTTCGCAGAGTTGCGCAAATAAAGTATAAATACCCGAGTCTGTGTAACAAAGTGGATCATAAGCGCATCCATACTAATACACATTAATTCATAATACCATACCTACACCAAATAAAATATAGTTAATTAAAGGTTTAGAGCACTACACATAGTTTAATCAGCAATACACACTATGTCTGTATAATGTTCCGTTTCTTATGCGCAGCACTCCGGTCGTTGCGAAAACTTCGCAACTCACATGGTCCGATAATTACAGACAAAATCTATATTTCAAGGACTATTTCTGCTAAACTGTGTGAGACAAAGGAATCTAGATATAACCGGTTCTTGTTGCTGTTTACGACCCCCGACGACGATGCCAACACACAAAGGACACCAAAGTTCACTCCCCCTGCACCAATCCAAACCAGGTGTAATACTTTGCCCCAATCACTGAGGACTGGACATTTGAACCTTTGACCAATAGGAATGGCCTTTGACCTCCCCCTTCTGACCCTATAAGATAGCTAACCCTGGGCTGCCTCGGTCACTTCGGCACTGCTCCTATCCCTCACCATTGACCGGGCTATAGTTCAATCTGAATATAGCGAGCTCCGACCGGACGGCTCTACGCATATTTGAGACGGTAAATGGTTGCATTCCCTGTACTTTCTTTTATTGTATTGTTGGCTGATTGTATTCTGTAATTGTTTTTCTTTCCCCTAGTAGTATTTGACTTGTATTAGTATTGTTAAGGACATTGTATCACGTGTTATCCTGTATTTCTTCTTTCAGTTACCCCCTTTTTTCCGCTAGGGACTAAATACACTATTTTGGAGAATCTATCTCCTCACTTGTTATATCGTGGTCTCGTCTATTATTCGCATCTAGCGATAACGTATATTACGGACATTGTCCTTAAAAGGTATTCGCAGATTAGAGACTAAGTACTGCGAAGGGATTTCCAATTACTGTTATTGATTTACCGTTTACAATACACTGAAAAGGTACGCTACGCTGCACTACGTTTTGTTCGCACGTAGCTAGAACTAAAGGGTACGCAAGTTACGGAATAAGTACGTAAACTGCACATTTCACTTATTGTTCTTTGGCTATATAAATATCAGCATTGATAGTGTGTAGGGGCCACATTGCATTGTTTTGCCAAAGGCCTACCCTGCTGTTAAAACAGCCCTGTCCATAAATCTCCAAATACTCAGATTATTACATAGCACTAGTCATTTCTCTAGAAGCACCAGGGATCAGCCTGAGGTTTGTTACTAATTCCCATAGAGAATAATGCACCTCCAGCTGATCAACTATTGCATATGTACAGTCTGCAGCCATCTTTACTGTGTAAGATTTTTACAGTACTCTTAGCTCCTGAGGTGAGATAACTGGCTACCTGCTATTATACACTGTGTGATACCAATGCTGTTAACATCTACATTACCACTGTTTCCAGGTGGCCGGGTGGATGATGAGGAGAGAGCGATGGCAATGCTGCAAAATCTAACACCTGAACTTCTCGAGGGTGGTTTAAAATTAATTGTGACAAAGCTACCAATAGAAATCTTGAGGGCTAAGATGCTTTAATTGAATGAATGCATACTGATTGAGACCAATGTTAAGAGATGTACATTACTCACAAGGGACACTAAACCTAAAAGCCTCTGGCTGCAGATTGAGAGATACTATTGGCATGCAGCAAAAGAAGTGACAAAAGAAACGAGACAGCTTTATATGTAACAGACAGTCTCAAAAAGGATTGCTGGTATAAAGATGTGGGAGCAACCAGTCCCTTCAGTTGCAATCAAGAATGGCAGACATCACCTAGCACATGTGATTGTGTAATAGTCACGGCAATTGGAGACAATAGTCCTTACAGCCACAATAGTTAGGACAATGGCGGTGCACCTGAAAATAAAGGATGGCAAAGTTTCTGTACTGCAGAGAGGGAATAACAGAACGAATGGGAACAATGCAGTGTAATGAATGTGGTGGCCAGTCTGTAATGCGGGGCCACATGTCACCAAACAAAGCAGGCCTCAGTGGCACTTTGACCCACGGAGAACCTTCCTCACAGACATCCAAGATGTGTTATTTGTATCCGATTTGGCAACAAATCTCATTGCCATAGGTGTCCCTAATAAGAGAGGACACTGAGTCAAGTTCAAAGAGGGAAAGTGTGCTCTGCAAAATAAAAGAAGGACTGTCTGTAATAGTGGCAGCAAACCATTGCCAGCCACTATATGTCCTAGACACAGAGGAGTGTTGTGTGATGACGGCCTCTGAGAGCAAGTCATACAGACTTTGGGTCTCTAAGCTGCTGCCGCTGACAGTTGGTGGGGAGGGGGGGTGCAGACCCGAGCCCCTCCAGCGAGCCCAGGAAATTAGTAACACCCCCCCTTCTCCAAGTCGGTCTACTTCTGAGGTGGAAAGCGTCGAACTTTCAGAGGCTGCTACAGAAGCCTCATGCCTGAAAGGTACATTGATTGACTCTAATCTTCTTCAACACTATGGGGTAGATGTATGAAGCAGTGATAAGGGGGGAAAAGTGATAAAGTACCTGGTACTTTATCTCTGGCCAATCAGCTCCTAACTGTCCCTTTTTACACCCAGCCTGTAACTTAACAGTCAGGAGCTGATTGTCTGATGATAAAGAACCAGGCACTTTATCACTTCTCTTCCCATATCACTTCTCCTCCCTTAGCAATGCTTCATACAGTCTTCCATTTCTAGCACAGAGTGTTGGCGTAACAGAAATCACCAGGAAAATCATGTGGGTGCCATTTCTCCAGAGATCTATGCATGCGTAGTGGAACGATCACCGGGTGTAAGGTCAGCACCATGTTCCCGGAGATCAGCGGATAAGCCGTAGACTCTGGCTCAGTGCTGAAGAATTCTGGTGGAGGGCGCAGGGTGGTGGAAGGTGGACGGCGAGATGGGAGCCACTCAGATGAAAGCTACCCCATCTTTACTCAGCAATAGAGATGTCCATTGGTGCAGACGCCATCGATGGCAATTCTGCACCCATCCATCGACAGTAGTAAAATATTTGATGGATAACTATCAAAAGTTTAAGCTATCGATGGTCGTCCATTATATATGATTGAATAGCCCTAATGGAGCTATGCTCCGTGTCCCGGTACCTTAAAAAAAAAACCGGGAGCCATCGGTTCCCTTCCATCGATGAAGGGAAACCACATCGATGGCAAAACTATTTGACATCGGCCATAAACCATCGATGATCTAAAATCGATGGACGATGGCCATCCCTACTCAGCACATGTGCCCACAATGAAAAGCCAACACAGAGACTGCACTCAGAACCGCTCCTCTGATATCCATCCCTGCTCCGTACCCTCCCGTTCTGATTGCCATAGAAACAGATAACTTTGATGAGGAAATACTGGTGATGATATTGGTTCCGTGGCTCCTGCAGTCTGTGAATCCCTGGCCACAGCAGGGTACCTGGATATGACAAATGTACTGCTATGGACGTTATATAACCCCTGCTCTGATTGGACACCCGGAGATCACATACAGTATTATAACAATTCAGGTTTTTATGTTTATGGCATTATCACAATACATATGATTACTACACAGCCCTCAAAACAATCACTTGTTTGTTGCTACAGAAATAGGCTGAGACAATGACACATCTGCCGCTGAGCAGTTACATACTACATTACCACAGGTTATCCTGGAGTTTCCTAACCAGAACAGCATGTGTAGGTTTATGTAATAGATCAATCAGCGAGTTATTCTCAGTATAGCATGCACAGCCTGAGAGGTTTATTCCAGCCGGGCCCTTCGCTAAGATGTTTTCTTTACTATTACTAATACGAAAGAGAAACAGAAGATTTGGTTCCCTGAGGAGATGAGCAACGTTCCATGAAATATCTGCATTTGTCAGAATTAGCATTGGCCTTAAATGTCTTTATTCTTTCGGGATGCGGTCATTTGGTCTACAGCATTATGGTCGATAGTCATTAGGTCGACACCATTAGGTCGACATGGGAAAAGGTCGACATGGGTCTAGGTCGACTCGGTAAAAGGTCAACATGGTTCTAGGTCGAAAGGTCATTAGTTCGACAGGTCGTTAGTTCGACAGGTCATTAGTTCGACATTGTCTAGGTCGACAGTCAAAAGGTCGACATGGAGTTTTCACTGTTTCAGTGTTGTATTGCTGACACGTTACAGACCTACGGAGTAGACTGCTCCTTGGGCCATATGTATCAAGCTTAAAAAATTAATAAAATGCAGAGTGATAAACTGCCAGCCAATCAGCTAATGTCTGACATTTTCAAACGCAGCCTGTAACATGAGAGTTAGGAGCTGATTGGCTGGTTGTTTATCACTCTCCATTTTATCACATTTTGAAGCTTGATACATCTGGCCCACAGTGAGTTCCACTGGCGTTTTGACAATGTCGCATGTCGACCTTTTCCTAATGTTCACCTACAGAAGTTTATGTTGACCGTCGACGGTTGACCAATTGATCCACAGCCGAATACTTTACATTGGATTATATTGATTTCTTTCTTTTTTTCTCTAACAGTTCTGACTCATTCCATTGCTATGCCGGATTTGTACGTTCACATTCTCTCACCAAATTGAAGGTCAGAGTGTGCAGTGACTGTGCTAAAAGCACTGAGGAGAACAGAAATGCCTGCAGCTGTAATTGCCCAGTAACACAATGGACAATTATGATACGCCAAATGTCTTTTTGTCACCTTTCTGGACCTTACCATCTCTACAGTACAGAGCGGTTTTGTCCTCTAGCTCTTGGTTCTCAGCAAAGGCTCTTGGAATTATGGATGCTGCTGGTGAACTGACTGAACAGACTGGTTGCAGACAGTGTTCCTACATGGAGTAATCATATTGGGAGAATTACTAAGGCCACTGAGGATATAACAATGACAGGACTTGCCAGCTCGTCATACATCATATCCAGGTTGTCATACGTCATATCCAGCTCCCTCTATGTCATATCCAGCTCGTTCTATGTCATATCCAGCTCGTCATACGTCATATCCAGGTTGTCATGTGGTATGCTGCCAAGCTCCCGAAACTTAATTTTTTAAGGGGAATAGTCAATTAGGTATGAAGCCACGCCCCCTTTTACACAAAGTCCCCACTCAGTGAATGTGAAAGTTGGTTGGTACAGATGGAGCTGGGCTCCCTCTTGCTGGCGAATCACCAGAACGTCACCGCTGGCGATCCGCCAGCAGCCCGGCTCTCATCTGACTGAGACGCGCGTGCGTCTCACGTGCACGCGCGTCTCACGTGCACGCGCGTCTCAGTTTCCGGGCGGCGGGGGAACTGGGGGAACCGTGCGAAAGGGGACACGCACGCATCTCGTGCGCGCGCATCCCCTTTCGCAGATACAGGTGGCGGGGATGGCGGCTGGCGTTGCCATCGCCATCCCCTGCAAAGAAGAGACCCGCTCCATCTGTATATAATATAGATTTAGTATATACAGGAAGTGCCACACTAACAGGGTGCCCACCAGTCTGCCTGCAGCACATAATATATATTTATCAACAATTGAGTGTATCAGTGGCTGCTCCAGAGGTTGGGCTGCATCACAGTTCAAATTTCAAATAGGGGAGCCACACCCACTGCCAGGGAGTCAGTTTGGAATGACAGTTGGTGGTAGTGGGTGTTGCTCCCTATTTAAATTTTTAAACACCCTCTCCTCTGGAACAAACACTGGCTGGACTCACTAAAGTAAATAGGATTCAGTGTCATCACACACACGCACACACACACACGCACTCACACACACACACACACACACACTCTCACTCTAGAACAACGCAGGGGGATAGCATTCACCAGGGATTTCTGCGAGGGATTTTGGACTTTCTCTGCACTATTACTATATGCTATAGAACCCTAATGCAACTAGCAGGGAGTGAGGTAAATACTGGACCCAACACAAGAGTGAAGATAGATGCTAAATTCATGGGAAACAAGGGAATCACTATAGGAGGTGCATAACTCCCAACTTTGTGGGGGCCATGAGCGGGACATGCTGAAGGCGCAATAGGGATGAGAAGGGGCAGCCTAAAGCCAAGGGGGTGGAGCCTCAGTAAAATGGGGGTGTGGTTGAGTGAAGAGACCCAAATTGTACATAATTTTGGGGGTGTGCCCAGTGCACCCAAGCAGCTGGGCAACCCCTGGCTCCATCCCTGCACTGAAAAGATGCCATCTATTCACTGATCACCGGCTGCTCTACCGAGCAGAGCAGCGGTGATCATCAGAGCAGTGGTGCCCCTGCCAAGGGGCACTGCGACCCATTGAGGAACAGTGGGACAGTCTTCAATTAGCAGGACTGTCCTGCCGTAATTGGGACAGTTGGGAGGTATGAGAGGTGGCTGGAGAGAGGGTATAAACAGGGCACCAATTCATAGCAGTAGTAGCACATTGGTATGGAGATCAGAGAAGCATGCCTCTCAAGGTTCATTGAGCGGGCTCCACCAAGATGGCTGCCACTAGGATGGACAGGAGGACCTACAGAACCCAATGACTCAGAGCAACCTTACACATGCGTGCACATTCCACATCATTCGATGGTCGCCGACCATCGAATGATGTGGGTGTTACCTGCCAGGGTTGCGAATGGTAGCAATCCTGTGGAGATAGCAGAGCACTTCCCCACCTGTCCCAGTCCAGGGGGTGTCTCTTCTGGGGGAGAAGGTATATCTGAAAGAATACGGTGACATTAGAGACATAGCCTTTCTGCTCCGGGACCTGGCAGAAAGACAGAGCGGCCCAGACTATACGGGTAGGCAGTACATGGCAGGTAGGAGATGATTCGCTGGTACTTTATCTCTTTTAAAGACTTAGTACATCTCCCCCTCTCTCTTGTTATTATCTATATATCTAAAAGGCTAACTACTCCTCACCTCTATGAGGTGAAGTAACGCCACTGACCACTAGAGGCCCCTCAATGGACCAAATTACTCCTTAGTGTGCTAAAAGATGTCAACAAAAAAGTGAAAGCAATTTTTGCAGGGACACTGATCTGCTTCAAACTTGCTGGATATGGAGAGAGGGAGGTGGGGTGGAGAGTTTTGGGGCTAAAAACAGTCACAGCTCAAAGTGAAAGTAAAAACGGTCACAGCTCAAAGTGAAAGTACACTGCAGAAGCTGTTTTTTTGACAGGGTTTTTAAGTAGCGGATAATTAATAACGGGCTCTGTGATAAGAACAAGCCGGCTTCTGCCGTAAGTAGTGTAAATGACAAAATGCTTTTTATATAAATATTACCAATAATAATATAAATTATCCCAGCAGTCAATGCAAACAGTGGAACTGCGAAATCTTTGTTTGAGGTTAAACATTCTGAAAAGGACCCGTTCTGCCGAGAGGATAGAATGTCACAACAGCAATTTGGCAGAGCATTCAGCTAATGACAAGAATTCTCCTTCATACAGATAATTTTATACCTACAATTAATAACCTCTGTGCAGCACTTACATGCTTTGTCAGGGATAACAATTAACTATGTAACGTGAGTGACGAGCCCTCGTGTTTGACGTAAGAAAATCTAAGATGTGTTAATGAGACAGCAATAAACTTGATGTTTTTCGTGCCACGTTAGACACGCACAATGGTGGCATATACTGTATCTGGGACCTTACCTTACATGTATTCTGCGGCCCCTCGCGGGACTCGCTGCGCTCGCCACGCTTCGGGCTCGGGGACTCGCTGCGCTCGCCACACTATATAAAAACCACTCCACGCCGACGTGGATAGTGGGGGAATGATAAGGTCGGGAGGACGCGTTCCGCCGCCCCTCATGGGGCTCGCTGGGCTCGCCACACATCTCATACAAATGTATAGCAAAGTCAATGGCATCGCACCCTATAAAATCGCATGCAATCGCATGCGATTTTGCGGTGAGGTGAGATCGCATGCAATGCGATGGCATCGCACCCGCAGCCAGAGTGAAGTGAATAAATGACAGGGAAAGCGCATCGCATCGCACGCAAAAAGTGCATGCGATGCGATTTTCTTACGCAGAATCGCACACTAAGCAATTTGCTTAATGGGCACCCTGCTACTACATACCAAAACAGGGAAGTTTCTTCAAACTATAAAATACTCCTCTTCTATATTTAAAGTCTACCATTGCAGGGGCTGGTGAAAGTATTGCCAGCCCCCACCAGCGGCCGGCTCCCGCCATCGGGAGCGCCCCGTGGCAACGGATCTTGCCCCGGGTCCCCCTCACCGCCGCCGCCGGTCCCCCTCACCGCCCCGCCCCCCCTAACCCTGCCCGTCTCTCTGAAGTTGAGACGGACAGGTACCCCCGTCGAGAGACTGGAACGCGCATGCGTGTGAGACGTCCCAGTTCAGTGTAGCCCCTGTCCGACGGCGCTCGCCAGAGGGGAGGCTCTGGCGAGCCCCGGCCAAGGATGACAGGGGCTCCATCTGTATCTCCCCTTCTCGTATCCCTTGTCCAGTGCCTTAATAACCAATAGTGGTGGTGGTGGTGGTGGGCAGTGGCGTAACTAAGTTTTGGGCGCCCCCCCGCCGTTAGGGGGGGGGGCGCCCGCCGCCCCGCCAAGCACCCCCAATCCCCCGCCGCCCATGCAAACCCCCCCCCAATCCCCCGCCGCCCTGCCGCCCATGCAAACCCCCCCCAATCCCCTGCAGCCTTACCTATCGTGCTGGTCCCGGCGGCTCCGTTCTTCTTCTGCTGAGGACCACCACAAAATGGCCGCCCCCATACAGCAGACAGTTTCAGAGAAATGTGTGCTATATGGGGGCGGCCATTTTGTGGTGGTCCTCAGCAGAAGAACGGAGCCGCCGGGACCAGCGAGATAGGTAAGTCTGCGGGGGATTGGGGGGGGGGGTGTAACTATAGCACCGCAGCCCCCGGCGCCCCCACATGCAAAGCGCCCCCCGCGGTGGCGGGGGCTGCGGTGCTATAGTTACGCCGCTGGTGGTGGGGGTGTCATCTATCATCGGTCCCGATGTAATGTGTGTTTAGCAGCATTACAAGGGGAGCTACATGTGTGCCTAGGGCACCTGAAACCTTTAATCAGGCCCTAACCCTGTTCTTCACTTATCTTCAGTCTACCATCCAATTGTTCTTTCTCCCTTTTACATGCAGGGGAGGATCCAGAGGAGGGGCTGCAGTGCAGTTCAAATTTCAAATAGAGTAGCTGCCAATAAGTACGTTTGGAATGACAGTTGGGGTCAGTGGGTGTGGCACCCCTATTTGAAGTTTGAACTGTGCTGCATCTCCCCTCTGGGGCCTGAACCCTCCTCTGCACTGGCTGCAACATGTGAGTGGGCTGCTCACCACGCATGTGCGGAGCAGCCCTGGGTCAGTTAGCGGGGCTATCAGGCAGTGGAGCAAAGTACAGATGAATTCATTATATAGCAATCTGAGATATGACCCCATCACTTGTCATTGTAAAGTTAGCCCCCTCCCCAATGTAATCTACATTGGGAACATGATAAAGGTCGCTTTCACAAGGAATATAAAGAGGTATTATTATATTAATAACCAAAACATATACAGAGAGAACAAAGGGCCTGTGTATTGTCTGCAGACACTTGGCGGAATATTCCGCATAGATCACCGACCTGGTGTCTTGAGAACGAAGGACAACCAAGGTCAGACAATAGATTGTGTTGCTTATATTGCCATATATCTTACCCTTATTATTATTATTATCCTTTACATATAGGACCTTATTCTGGTCCGTTCGGATGGCTGGGTGCATTCGCACACGGCTGATGTTTCTGATTTGCGCATGCGTATTTCTGCGCATGTACACGAACTGGGTGTGTGCACCCATGGCGAATAGACTTCGAGGGGGGTGGAAGCACTCAAGATAGCAGGTGGGGGGTGGAGAGGGGCGCCGGGGCATCAGCATATGGGAACCCCCAAGGTTTCATGCTAATGGGCCAATTATGTGGGTGCGGGGGTGTGGGGGGCTCAGGCAGCTGACATCACCGGATGTCAGCTGCCCGCCCACTTCCCCCCCGAGCGCCCACGCATATATAAGTGACTTCAGAGTCACTTTTATATGCGTGAGCCTTCACCGTCATTCGATGGTCGCCAACCATCGAATGATGTGGGCGGATCGCACAAGGCTGCGAATCAATGTTGCTGTGTAACAACCATTTCCAGTCCCTGCGAGCGAATCGCCCTTGCGAATGGTGGGACTGCGTCCCACCATTCGCAAGGTGGGATTAGGTGGACTCGCAAGGCTGTTATTTCGCATCCATGCGAATCAACCAGAATAAACCCCATAATACACTAAAACCACAGTGGCTTATAAGACAAACAATTTGGTAAATTTAGGTAATCATTTTGAAAGGACAGGTTATCTTTATGGGGTCCCGTGGGACCTGCCGGGCCCTAGACAGGTGCCTAGGTTGCCGTGTGGAAAAGCCGCCTGATGCTAGACTCTTCTTTTGTGCCCTGGCATGCCAGGAGAAGCTGCAGCAAAAAGGTATAAGGACACGTCTTCAATTCAATTTCATTATTTTGCTTTTCTAGGCTGCATAGCTACAAAAAATTCTAAAAAAATTCAAAAAAAAATCTAAAAATTTCTAAAAAAATTCGAAAAAATTCAAAAAATTATGTCAGAAACGAAATGAACGCAGACGAAGCCTCAGGCCTCAGCTAGTTTATTTAATAGAAGTCCTTTGCTAATTCCGTCTGTAGAATACTGTAGCATCTACTGTAACGTTCACCATAAATAAGACTGAAATGTTTGAACTCAAGACACTTATATCATCTTTTGTTTTACTGACTTCCTTCCTGACATCTGTAAAACGAATAGTTCTGGCTGTAAATTCCAGAAAGCCAAATAAGTGACAGCGATTTCTCGCAGAAATCCAGTTTTAATTCAATTTCACTACTTTGTGCCCTTTTTAGGTCTTTTGTGTTGGAGATGTCTTGACGGAAATGAATGTTTAACAGACGACAGACCTGAATCAGCAAAACCTTGTGGAGCTGACTCCTTCCACCTCTTCCCCCCTGACTTTCCACAGAACGGTCCTCTCTAGATTTTAAAACAACAGCTGTCAACTGGCAATTGTTGTCCAGAGCACATTTGTCAGCTGAAATAATACAGGTGTCCCTTAATCTGTTCCGCAGGCTGCAGTGACAGCTGTACCCCCAGCTCTGTGCTGCTCGTGGACGTTCTTGCTTTACACTGTTTTGTTTGTTTGCTTTATAGTGCAAATTACATATGTTTCTTAGGTGTCTGTTTATCACCATCGACATCTGAGGATTCCGATGTGATCTGATAAAATCGGTCAAATTTGATAATTGCATACATACATTGCAAGGGTGTATCAATTATCACTGGCATGGACAGAGCTTGCGATAAAGCATTGACCGAAAAATACCCCAATGCTGTACTGCACATGCACCGCAGCTGCCGGCACTCTCCTCCCCATTATTATGCCGAAACCCCCCATCTCCGCTGATTTATACTGACCAACCCCCAGGGACCAGCTCCTGTAGCTCTGCTACGCTTCCTTCTCCTGTGGTTCCCGATGCTGTAAAGTGAACTTTGCAGCATCACTTTACTGCAGGGTCATAGCACAGCAAGAAGCCCAGTAGGACCGGCGTCCCTCACCAAAGCAGTGATCTCTGGACCCTGGGGAGGTGAATATGAATTTTTTTTTTTACACAGTGATCAGCCTGTGGACCTTATTCTGGTCCATTTGCTCCCCTGTGCGTTCGCCGCAGGTGATGTGCAGTCACTTCATGCGAGCGGGCACAGCAAATTGCTAGTTTGCAGACCTGAACGGTGTCAGACACTGTTGCGCCGCTCTCCCTTGGCCCAGCACCCGTTCCCAAGTGTGCATTGCGGGCCGGTCCCTTGCGTCATGACGTCACGTGCCGGCACCACAGACCCGCCGCACTCAGGGGAAAGGTCTGTCAGCCCCCTCCACATTCTCAGTGACGTATTTCTGGGCGCGAACTTGAAGCTGCCTGAGACTGAGTAGCTTAGCGTGCAGTGCGGTGGGAAGCACGTGATGGGGAGATCGGATCATCTGATGTTGGAGCCTGAAGCACTCACTACACTGCAGCAAGTTAAGTAAGGTGGCTGCACTTATTCAATAATATTATTTTAAATCGCCTCATCCTCTTATCCGCTCGGCCACGCCCCCTTTCCCAGTGGGCACACCCCTTTATGATCGTGTACTGATTTCTGCCCCTCAGATGTTGGAGGGTATGCAAAAGGGGGTGTGGCTTTATGTCCAGCTCCCGTTTCCCTGTCACACTAAGGGCGGGAAGTAGTAAAATACATCGCCACCCGCCCGCCGCGATGCCAGCGCATATGTACTGTCATATGCTTTTGGCATTGCGATGCCGTGACGGAGCCCCCCGCGATACCTGTACTCTGGGGTCTCCGTCACCTCCCTGCCGCCTGGCTCTCCACTCACGCTGGGGACAGCTAAGCAGGCTGTCCCCGGCGCCTCCTCCTCCCCCCTGCAGCCAGAAGGATGTCCGGCTGCTTCACTAGGGGGAGGAGGGGTTTACCTTCCGGGGTTCAGGAGGACCCTTCAGGAAGGTAAGCCAGAGGGGGGGGGGGTAGGTGAGGCGGCGGGTTTGCGTCGAAGGCGGCGGGCGGCGAAAAGAAGCTCATAGGCTTCTATAGGCTTCTATAGGGTATCGCCACCCTTCAATGCGGTATCAGTTTTGATACATTGGAAAATGCGGTAAACCGGGGTTTTACCGCATTTTCCGTTTGATACATCTCGCCCTAAGGATGAGCCAGCACCCCTGCACTAACTGGACACCTCGCGCATGCGTAAAACATCCATTCACCGCTGCTCCACAGTGCATTGATGGGACAGAGAAGCTACAGAGGGGGGGGAGGAGCGGTTTACCTTCTGGGGTCCAGGAGGACCTTTCAGGAAGGTAAGCCGGTGGGGGGGTCGGCAAGTCGGCGAGTTTGCGTCGGAGGCGGCGGGCGGCGAAAAGAAGCCCATAGGCTTCTATAGGGTATTGCCACCCAAAGGTGGCGATACCCTACAATGCGGTATCGGTGCGGCCGGGTTTTGATACATAGGAAAATGCTGTAAACCGCATTTTCCGTTTAATACATCTCGCCCAGGAACTGGAAATTCCGCCTGGAACTCTCTGTCAGCTGAGGAGTTAATAGTTCATATTAAAACCTGACTTTGACATAACGTAATGGCACTACAGAGATGCAGGATTAAAAGTCCCCAGGCAGAATATGATCTCTATATCCAGGTATTCCGCATGTCACAGGCATGAGAAACGGCTGATTGTTTGTACATTCCACAATGCAGCATCCTAGTACACCCTACAGCTGCCATTGCAACATGTGACTGGTATGTAGGAGAGCCGTCCTGATGGAAGACTATGTACAAGCATCACATACATACTGGTGAATACCAATGGGGCAGGGCATGATCAGGAAAACATGGTATGTGCAAAATATTTTCAGGGGCCCCTTTACTTACACAACACTTTATTAGTCTGGGAAACTCTGTACAATAATAGTGTCACACAATAATAGTGTGTGTCACACTCGCCTACTTTTCACAAAGTATTTCACGGAGATTGCAAAAAGTAACATTTATAACAACTAAAATGACATTCAAGCGTCAAAGTAGTTAGTAAGATCTACTGATGAAAAGTTCAGGACTTGCTTGTATATTATTTAATAAGGGTTTCTTATACAGCGCAGGAAATTATGTTGTGCTTTGCAAATGGAACAACTGTGAGTAAACAAGCTGGGTAGTAACAGAAACACATAGAGGTGGGACGGTCCTGCTCACCTGCTTACACTAGCTGTGATTCCCAACCTTGGCCCTCAAGTACCCCCAACAGCTCACGTTTTCCAGGTCACCCAGCAGGTACACAGGTGCATTCATTACTCAGTGACTTCTTTTAAACGATCCACAGGTGACGCCAATTATTTCACTTGTAATTCAGCGAGGAGATCTGTAAAACGTGCACAGTTGGGGTACTTGAGGACTGAGTTTGAGAACCACTGCTCTATAGGGAAGTAGGCACTGATACACAAGGATAGGTGTTATCTATTGCACAGTGGTCCACCGGATTGGAAAACTTCATGGTGGGCTACATGATACAGTGACCCAGCAATGTTTCCCTGGGGTCAGGAGGATGGGAAAGGGAGATATATAATAAGTGAGGATAGGTGAGGACTGTACAGTGGGGATGTAATTGGATGGGAAAGGTTTATGAAGGTAATGGGGGCGGTTCTGGAATGTGATAAGCAGCCTGAAGAGATGAGTTTTCAGGGAACGCTTGAAGGTTTGGAGACTGGAGGAGAGTCTTATTGTGCGTGGGAGAGCATTCCATAGAGTGCGTGCAGCTCAAAGAATGTCCTGCAATCATGAATGGCAGCGAGTAATGTATGGATTAGAGATGTAGTTCTTGTGAAGAGCCAAGAGGTCGTATTGGGAGATTTGAGATACGAGAAGAGATGTGTGTTGGTGTAGTTGGTGAGACCATGATCATCTGTGCAGCTGTGAGGATCCTTTGCTAGCCAAGCCCCATTCATAATTCAGGCACCTCAGTGTGGACAGTTGGCAATGGGCAGGGTTTGGAATAAGGGGAGGATACTCACCGGAATTGCAGCAATGTACCCCGGAAGTCACACTGAGCAACAAGAAACTGACCCATGGCAATGAGCATGTAACCCCTGGCAATGAGCATGTAACCCCTGGCAACAAGCATGTAACCAACTGGTAACAAGCAATAAACCACTGGCAATGATTAAGAAACCCCTGGAAATGAGCATGTAACACCTGACAATGAGCATGTAACCAACTGGTAACAAACAATAACCCACTGGCAATGAATAAGAAACCCCTGGAAATGAGCATGTAACCCCTGGCAATGAGCATGTAACCCCTGACAACGAGCATGTAACCCCTGGCAATGAGCATTTCGGTAAAAACAAAAATTATAAATGTATGGGGGTGGGGGAGGCAGAATTTGTTTGGCAGAGGGGCACAAAATTTATAGCTACGTCATTGGGATGGAGGGTTAGGCACTAACAGGGAGGGTTAGGCTAAAAGGGGGGGGGAGTGTTAGGGATAGGATGTGGGGAGGCATGATTTGGGTTAGGTAGAAGGTAATAGGGGTTGCAGGATACTGTAATCTGACCAGTGGTATTCCTGTCCAGAGGTTCCTCTGATGTGATAAGATGTGAATATATCTGCCATACAGTAGAGAAAGCAAATGTAATTAATAGACCCCCATATTGGGGTACTGTGCAGTGGCTGGGGGTCTTCCTTGCCAACAAAGAGGTCTTTGGATTACATGTAAGCATCACACGATCAGATCCTTCCCTGATATACTTATGATAATGATCATAATACTATACCATTATCTCATGTCTCCTCTGCCATAATGCTTTAGCCAAGGCCAATAAATGACTTGCAGGAATGCGGTGAGGAAAGAAGGGTATTGGCCGGATAGGATTGGAAGCCCAAGGTCTCATTGGCTACACGGCGGTTTGGATTTGTGCAGGATTCTATGATGTTCTGCAGCTGAAGGACGCTGCCTCTGTGTCTTTGTAGATTGCTGTGGGAGAAGCAGAATTTCATCTGAGCCATGAAGGCTGTGACTCTCAGCCCATGCCAGATATAACCTCAGTGAGCTGTATACTATGTATGTGCCCACTGGGACAGTCACATTCTTAATGGTAATCCTCGTGTTTTACAGATCTACAGTGTTCTGCTGTAACCGTGTCTGTCTACCAGCGGGCTTTCTCATCCCTTCACTATACGGCCCAGCTGGCTGAACACGGAAATGCAGTTTACAATGGACCGGTCACATTTAATGATCAAATTCTGAATGAATCACACAAATGAGCTTTACTTCAGGCCACATGGTCATGCTTTAATTTATTTAATGTGGGAAAAGTTCACCATCAACTGCTTTAGGATGGGCAGGGCTGGATTAAGGGGGGTTCAGTACCCCTGGGCCCCCCCTATCTAGGGTTCCCCTGTTGTTGGCATGTATTTAAAAAATAATAATAATAATAATTTTTAGCTAAAAGTTTTGTGCATGGGAGTGATGTAGTGCTGCAGCTTTACCTACCTACTTACCTACCCATGTGACAATTATTAATGGTGCCAAGGCACACTGACTGCAAAAGTGTGCAGTGCAGTACTGGGAGTTGATTAAGTCCCATGAGACTGCACAAGAGGTCAAAGGCTGAGAGGCTTGTGCTGAGCTCTGATTGGTGGAACTCATCACATGCTTCTCAGGCCCATGAAGGACAGGAGCAGCAGCGGCCTCATCATGGGAGGGTTTTTAATCAGAGGCAGCGCTGAGCCTGTGAGGTCTCCTACAGAATAAGATACAGAGGGACAAAATTCTAAATTGGCTAGTGTGGGAAAGTTGTGACTTGACCTGAATAAGAAACATGCAAAAGCTTTTTGATCTGAGTCAACCTCTTCTGTTCTGGCAAGAGGCCTGAAGTTTCACATTTTTGGTGAAAATGACGAAAACTGTGAAGATGCTCCGATCTAGTTAAAATTATGTCATGATGTCTTAGAGTGGTTTATTAAAATACTTTAGCTTAGTAAAAGAGAGTACGAGCTTGTCCTAGTGCAAAGTGACTGACTTTGGCAGTAGAAAAAATCCCTGATAAATGACCCATTTTCATGGTTTCAATTGTGAATATGGTGATTTCTCTGGAACGTGTTTTTATTTTTTATTTTTTTTGGGAGAGGATGCTCTGTAATGGATGTGATCAGGAATAGAAACTTGGTGAAAAAAAACAGGGTAAATCCCTTTCGTTTGCCTTTAATAGAATAGTGCACCTATGTGTCTTCTAATGTCCAACAAACTCTTTACTGAATGCTCCAGTAAGTTCAGTAACAATGCATTACACTCTGTTCTTTAGGTGCAGGATTTAAAACACTTCTGTTTATTGTCTTTACTTGTGGCAGTTTATTTGTTTAAAAAACAGTCTGAAAAACAGTTTTGCTTCCCTTATGCTGGGAACATGAAAGTGCTGCATTACGGTATATAGTTATGCCAAAGATAAGCCAATGTATTAACAGTTAAATACGTTGAAGTGTATTATGATGTAATAAACAAATACATCTAATGTTTAATGATATTTAAAATGATACATTAAACAGTTTACACTGTTACTTGTAATACTTATTGTAACAGTTACTGTTTTTCAATAACAGACTGCAACAATTGTTTCTTATTAGCAAGATCTGACAACCAGACACTCTTATTGATAAGACACAATGGGGCAGATGTATGAAAGATCATTATGGGTTAGAAGGGGTATCAGCGCACGTTATGTGCACTGATGCCGCTTCTTCCCATGTATGATGGAGCCAGCGTGCGGTAAAGGCTATGCGCCCCTGTCCATATCGGTGCTGCTATCTAAATGATAGCAGGCCGAATGCATGAACGGTCAGCATCATTACTAGTGAAAAGTTAATGAGGCTTTTCTGTGAACTGTTGTATCACCTTATTCAAACCTGATCGCTGTAAAAATTTGTTCTCAAAATGGGCAAAAAAATGCTGCACTGCAGGATAAAATAAAGCAGTCAGTATTTTCCCTGCACAGAAACAAAATAACTCACCCAAATCTACCTCTCTCTGCACATTACATCTGCCACACCCGCACTACACATGGTTTTGTCCATTTGCGACGGAATTTGCCTTTGCGAGTGAACCAGAATAAGGGCCACTGTGTAGTTTGGTTGTTGTTAGTGCACTCATTGTTCTGCACACAGGGTGCCTGCCCTCGTTTAGCCTCATCAGATGGATTGCCCAATAAAGAGTATTAACACCACATTGCTGACAGCTCTTATAACAAGAGACAGTGCAGCCGGCAGACCAGAAAGTGAACAGCTGGTGCAGGAAGAAGGGCCGCGGCCTATCACATAGTCCCATACTTAAGGGGACTTAATGGCTCCCGGGAATTAATGATAATAATAAAAACAAAGTCGCCAACAATGACAACTTGCAATGACAGTTTTATGATTGCAGCTTAATCCTTGGGTTTGGGTCTCTGGGACCATCTGCTGCTGGGTTCCCTGTCTCCTGCTATAAAGGGCCAGAGGCAGAGTCAACTTTCTTGGCAAATACACAGTTTATACTCGCAAAAAAAGATGAAAAAAGCCCCATGAGCGGAATAGAATAAAATTATATTACTATAAATTAGCTCACGTACATCATAGACAAAGTATAATGGCTTGCCGGGTAAGGACTTCGTCCGGGGAGAGAGTGATGTTGCCTATGGCAACCAATCAGATTCTGTCTATCATTTCTCTATTGCATACTAGAATATGATACACATAGGAGGTCATTCTGGTCTGCTCGGTAAGATGCGAAGCTCAAAGCTTACCGAGCACCAGAGATCCCACCCCACCAAATCCTCCCCCCCCCCGCCAAATCCTGTGACATCAGACGCCCGCCACCATCTGCCCCCGGCCTGCCCCGATGTATGCCAATGCAAGTCGCTAAGGAGGCCTGCACATGCGCAATAGGTAACCATGCGCATGAGCAGTCCCCCAAACATCGGAATGGGACGACTTTGCCCCGTTCCGAGCTAACCAGAATGACCCCCATAATCTGATTGGTTACTACTGTATGTAAAACATTTCCTCTTTTCATCATTAGAAGCTTTAGTAAATTTACCCCAGTAAGGATGAGATGTACTAAGCCTTGAAAAGTGATAAAATGGAGAGTGATAAACTCCCAACCAATCAGCTGCTACCTGTCATTTTTCAAACACAGCCTGTGACATGGTAGTTTTGAGCTGATTGGCTGGTGGTTTACCTGGGCCTTTATATTGCTTGAACAACCATAAACCACTGCACAGACTAATTATATCCCACAGGGAATGTTCATAGACGTCTACCCAATTAACCCGGGATACGGTCATTGGGTCACCAGCAAGTTGTTAGACAGTCATTAGGTCGACACCATTAGGTCGACGTGTCTCTAGGTCGACATGCAGAAATGTCGACATGAGTCTAGGTCAACATGGGTTAGGTCGACAGGGTCATTAGGTCAACATGGGTTAGGTAGACAGTCAAAAGATCGACACACAGTTTTTTGAGCCGACATGTGCCGACAGGCGGTATTTCAAGACCTTTCGTCCACTAGAGCATGGTGGGAGAATAAAATAGTGTGCCGAGCACGCCGAGGCACCGTGCCCGAAGCATGGCGAGCACAGCGAGCCATGCAAGGAGACACGGTGCACTTTATCCTGTGTCCATGTCGACTGTGTCAACATTCGGGTAAAAAAACAGTGAAAACCCCCATGTAGACCTTTTGACTGTCAACTTAACCCATGTCGACCTAATGACCCTGTTGACCTTATGACCCTGTCGATCTAACCCATGTCGACCTAGACTCACGTCGACCTTCCTGCATGTCGACCTCATGGTGTCGACCTAATGACTGTCGAACAACTTGCTGGTGACCAGTGGTGTAGCTAGGTGCCACAGTGCCCAGAGCATGGGCATGTTTCGTTCCCCCCCCTGATTTGTTGTAGGCGGGGCTCTTGCGTGGCAAAAAGGGGGTGTGGCCTAACATTATACCCCACACCGTAATGCCCTTTGCACATTTTAGCGAACTTTGTAATACCCACTACACATAAAGCCACATGCTGTAATGCCAATTACACATAAGGCCACACATGATGCCTATTACTTTCTATATAACAAACTGTAATGACCATTACACATTTGACACATTCTGTAAGTGCCACTTACCTACATGCTCATTGCTGGGAACTTCATGCTCTATGCCAAGGGTTTATGCTTGATGCCAAGGGGCTTTATGCTCGTTGCCAAGGGGACTGAAATTGCTTGTTGCCAAGGGGGACTGAAATTGCTAGTTGCCAAGGGGAACTGAAATTGCTCATTACCAGGGGGACTGACATTACTCGTTGCCAAGGGGGACTGACATTGCTCGTTGCCAAGGGGACTGAAATTGCTCGTTGCCAAGGGGAACTGAAATTGCTCATTGCCAAGGAGGACTGACATTGCTCATTGCCAAGGGGAACTGACATTGCTCGTTGCCAAGGGGATTGAAATTACTCGTTGCCAAGAAGGAATGCAGCCCGCTCTCCCGCCTGCCCAGCTCTCCAGCTCCCCGCTGAGCCAGAGCTCAAGTCTCCCGCTGGACCACTAGCCAAAAGGCGCTCACAGTCCAGCAGCCAATGCTGCTTCTGATTGGCTGCTGGACAGCAAGCGCCTATTAGCTAGCAGTCCAGCGGGTGACTTTAATTTAATAGCGGTGGACTCCTACGTGGGGGAGCGGGCACAGCGGGGGAGTGGGCATTCTCGGAGGAGCAGGCAAGCAGGGCGAGGGAGCCGCCAACAAAGTGCATGGCTCCGGCGCACCAGTGACATTTCGGCGCCCAGAGCTTGTGCTCCACCGGCTCCACCCTAGCTTTGCCCCTGCTGGTGACATAATGTGGGCCAGATGTACTAAGCTTGAAAAGTGATCAAATGGAGAGTGAGAAACCAGACAATCAGCTCCTACCTGCCTTGACACAGGCTGTATTTGAAAAATGACAAGTAGGAGCTGATTGGCTGCTGGTTTATTACTCTCCATTTTATTACTTTTCAAGCTTAGGACATCTCGCCATATGAGAGGAGGTGGCCCTTCTTCATCCTCCATTTGGGCATTCTCCGCTCTACTTGGCTGCCGCTACCGGCCCCGCTGAGCATTAGTAGACTCTAGATCTATGCAGATCTCCAGAAAAATGGCAACTGAGTGATTTTGCAGAGCTGTTGCTGTCAATTCGGCACTCCGGAGGGGTAAGTACTGAAGAATATATGGGTCATACTTGCCAACTTGAGAAATCTCCTCTCCAGCTCGTAAGTAAGATGCATCTGCCACTGTGGGGGGGCAGGGCCAGGCTGGTTATCGATGACTAAAAAATGCAGCGATTTGTGGATTTGCAGGTAGGGGGTGTGGCTAAATCATGTAAATTTGCATGATTTGGCCCCATCTCCTCTATGCCGCACTGAAGTTCCACCTGTATGATCTAGAGATGGCCAAAATGGATCATTAAGCTGAGCCGGGATCCGCCGGATCTCTCAGAGAAAAGAACGGATCTTTTAGACGGCTCCTCGGCTCACTTAAAAAAAAAGGGGGAATAAACATGACCGAGTAAAAACACTGATCGATGGCTGGGTGCAGAATCGCCATCGATGGCAACCATCGATGGCTTCTGCACCGATGCCCATCCCTGGCAGCAGCAGCTAATCTTTCTATCACTTATAGTCACAGCACTGTACTCAGTCTACAGAGGTAGTACATCTCAGCTGCCACAGGTGGCAGCACTGAGATCAGGAAAATGCATTGTAAACTGAAATGGATCACCTTTTTGGGATCGGCGGCTCACTCGTTCTTGAATGGGATCCGTTCAAAAGATCCAGTTCGTTCGCAAACGACCCATCTCTAGTATGATCATATCATCCTGCTCACTTCACTTAGAAGCTGGCTGGATGCGGGAGTCTTCTTGTAAACGCATGTTTGTGCACAGTGCCGGATTTGCTACTAGGCCCGTGAGGCACGGACCTAGGGGCGGCACATATTAAGGGCGGCAGCCGGGACTACTACATTTCCACCTATCAGTATCAACAATCAGGATCCATCCTTTGATGGACAGCTATTTTGACCAATGGATACCCTCCTCCAAGGGGCGTGCCCCGTGGACACCCTTTATAGGGTAAAACATCAGAACATTACAGGCATCCTTGAAAAAGACCCCAGCAGGGTTGAAACGCGTTGGACAGCACCACATCACACCGCACAGTCTCCAAAAAGTCTCCTCCCCTCCGGGAGTGCAGCCCGAGTCACTCCAGGGACTTCAAGCACCCGGCGAACGCATCCCAGCGGGACCCGGAAGTGCTTCAGTCTCTGTTGAAGCGACGCGGTTTCCACACTGGTGATCTGCACGGCTGTGCATACACCAGCAGGATACAGCTCAGCACCAGCGACGCGACGTGGGACGGAAGGACCGAGGACATCAGCGGGTATCAGGTAAGTGTTAGGTGCACCGCTGGGAAACTAAGAGGACGCTCTGATTCTGGGCGACACCTGGACACTTAACCTGACCCTTTTTTGGTTACGCTTCAACTTCCAGCAACTGCAGATCTGAGAACTGTGTACTGTTTATCCCCACAACACCTTTCTCCCTAGAACACACGGACTGCGTTCACCGCAGGAGGTGAAGCAGTGTGTGTTCTGCACCCAGCCCCCCCTGTGACTTTTTGGACATTAGCTACCACAGCTACCTCCAGCATCCCTCCGAGAGGGCCCCCCTCCATCCCTCCGAGAGGCCCCCCCCCCTTGCCCCTGGTTTACCCCACATGCTTGTATGTCATTAATACACCCATGTATACAGTGTAATAAACACTTTTTCTTCCATAACAACTTGTCATATTGCTCGTGTCACAAAACACACCCAGTTTTTACTGGTCACATCAACGTGCATCACCCCATCAGCTAAGTTACTGATAACAACTTAAAAGCCTGAGCGCTGGTCACCACTTGTTTTAGTCTGGACGGGTGGCGTTTAATAGTCAGGGAACATCGGGCAGTCACACAGACCGGCAGCCCGCAGCCCCAGCACCCGATTCTCCGCCGCCACCGCCGGCGCTCACATTGAACATGATGTGGGGTGCAGCGTAGCGCTGCTGCTGAGACATGGCAGACTCTGCAGAAGAACGCTGTGTGCGCGCACCCTGGAGCCGTTAATCAGCCTGTGCTTTTAAGCACAGGCTGGCAGCGGCGCATGCGCAGGAGGACATCACGGACGCTGGGGCTGCACACAGCGCTGTTCCGCTGCCGCCGGAGAATCCAGTGATGGGGCTGCGGGCTGCCAGTCTGTGTGACTGCCCGATGCTCCCTGACTATTGAATGCCACCCGTCCAGACAAGTCCCAGTGCCTCCGCAGCCCAGTGCCTCCGCAGCATCAGTATATGTACTGTAAGTTCCACTGATAATTTGTGGCAAAAAGTGCACTTAGTGCAGTGCAATGCTGTGTGTGGGGCCCAGCATACCCTGTGGCTCAGCTGCCATCACCGTGTGGCACTTATAGGCTGTGAGGAGCCCTTGTGTCCCTCGCCCCTGCTGCTGCCAAGGGCTCAGGCTGCCCTAGCAAAGCCCGGCCAGGCTCCAGCCCTGTGATTGTGGTCCCACCCTCTTAAGTCCTGTGGCTCTGATAAATTGCCCCCCTGGCCCCTGCTGCCCTAGCAGGTCCCTCCTACTTGGCCTGTTCTCCACAGGGAAGGCTGAGTGACACTGACACCACACAGGTGTCACTGGCTACCTGTCACAGAGACCCAAGACAAAGCATGAAACCCCTGGAATCAAGCATGAAACCCATAGCAACGAGCATGCAAGTAAGTGGCACTTATGTGGCATAATATGTAATAGGCAATATGGCGTGTGTTATTATATAATGGGCATTATGGTTTTGGTATAACATGTAATGGGCATTACGGTGTTTGGTATAATGTGTAATGGGCAGTACTGTGTTTGGTATAGTGTGTAATGGGCATTACGGTGTTTGGTATAGTGTGTAATGGGCATTACGGTGTTTGGTATAACGAGTAATGGGCATTACAGGGTTTGGTATAACAAATAATGGGCATTACAGGGTTTGGTATAATGTGTAATGGGCATTACAGGGTTTGGTATAACGTGTAATGGGCATTACAGGGTTTGGTATAATGTTAATGGGCATTACGGGGTTTGGTATAGCGTGTATTGGGCATTACAGTGTTTGGTATAACATGTAATGGGCATTATGGTGTTTGGTATAGCGTGTAATGGGAATTACGACATGTGGTGTAATAGGTATGGCGTGTGGCATAATGTGTAATGGGCATTATGGCATGCGGTATAATATGTAATGGGTGTGTGATGACATCAAGTACATAGTAAAAATAGTGTTGTTTTAATTCAGCATGGTGACTCCTGGAGACTGCTGTCACCATGTTGAATTAATACAACATGTCAGTCAGTCTCCGAGTGCCGCTGATTTAGGTTTCTATTTGTATATTATCAGGCAGGGTCCGGTTTTAGCTCTACTGTAGGCATATTTTATTATTACAGTATACTGGCAATTGCATAGTTAGGACTTAATAATGAATATGTTAAAATGGGGGGAGGGGGGGGGGGGCAAAAATGTTGTGCCTAGGGGCGGCCTGTCCAGTAAATTCGCCCCTGTTTGTGCATCCTTATACAGATGTATCCTCATACACCATGGCTTCAGCAGTGCCAGTCATCACACCAGGTACAGGGCGACATGGCCATGCAGAGCATCTTATGCATTTTATTTTCTGTACAAATAAAACTACTTTTCTTGGTGTACAACCAGGTTTGTAGGGGCCCTGGCCTGGACACCAAACTTGTTGTCTCCACCCCCCATACCTGCTTGTTGTAGGGGATCCAGCACCCCGCCCCCCTCCTGCCCCCATTCTGTCTCTGTTGGCTGGTGTCAGTTGTTCCTGGATGTTGGGTATCTGCTCTTTGGCTGGGGTTTCATATTACAGAAGCTCCCACTTCCATTCTGCCTCCGTCCACCGCTGGGGTCTTATCTGCGCTTGCCATCAATGAAAATGTCCCTCCCAAAATGGCCGCTGCCCCATTGATGACAGTTATTATGAATACTGGTAGGCGTGATGGGACCCCAGCCGCAGCGGACAACAGTGTTACAAAGAGCCCCCTGCAGACCCCCAGCGCTGACAAGTTATCCAGTGCCTCCAAGTTCCTGTGGGGTCAGCGGGGTCTATTGTTACGCCACTGTGTGGTGACCCCGGGACGACCATCCATGATGCCCCACCTATAATCTGGCCCTGTGTACACGTGTCCCACAATTTGATGAGTGCAACAATGCAGCAGTCACAGACATTTCTCACCCCAAGTTTCGTAGTTCTTCACAGAGCTGGCCCTAGCCCAAATGACGCCCTAGGCAAGATTTTGTCTGGTGCCCCCTAGCACCGCCACTAGTTCCTCCTCTGACCCTGCTCCCCTTTCCCAGCAACATCAACCCTCATCATAGCAGTCATCATTTTGGTGCTCCTACCCGCAATATTTTAAATAGAAACAACGCACACATCCAGTACGCAGCCCAAACAGGGGTGTGTTCTTGCTGGGAAGGGGCATGGCCACACAATAGTACCCCCAATTCAAATTATGCCACACAGTAGTGCAACTTTATTCACATTATATCATGCAATGGTGTCCCTTATTCACGTTACATCACACAGTAGTACCACTTTACCTTATATACATTACTCCTCACATTATTCACATTATACCCTTAGAAAAAAATCCTGAGAAAATATTGTATTTTAAGCACCTCCATGGCCACACTGCAACCCAGCACAAAGCAGTGTGTGCTGGGCAGAGGAGAAGAGCTGCAGCTGCTGCTGTCACTTAAGGGGTGGGGGCCCGGGACCCCTGACAATACCACACAGTAATGCCCCTTACACATGACACACATTATTAATGTCCTTATAACCATAATGCCCCTTACACATTATGCCAACCTTTATTAATGCCCTTCATACACATAATGACACACATAATGCCCCTTACACATATGTTGCACATTATTAATACCCTTATACACATGACACACATAATGCCCATTACACATATGTTGCACATTATTAATGCCCTTATACACATGACACACATAATGCCCATTACACATATGTTGCACATTATTAATGCCCCTATACACATGATACACATAATGCCTGTTACACATATGTTGCACATTATTAATGCCCTTATACACATGACACACATAATGCCCCTTACACATATGTTGCACATTATTAATGCCCTTATACACATGACACACATAATGCCTGTTACACATATGTCGCACATTATTAATGCATTTATACATAACACACATAATGCCCCTTACACATATGCCGAACACTATTGCACAACCAACCCACCCGCAGACAGCACTCGCACAGCCGCTAACACTGTGACCTCTGCTTGGATACAGATGTTTCCTCATCCATCTTGCCTCAATAGGCCATGCAGTTCCTGGCCAGTTCTGCTAACGTTGGGTCCCTTTTTTTTGCTGAAAACTTGTCTTATTTGCATTGTTATGTGACCTGGACACACAAGGAGCTTCCGATGATTAAAATGATATGCAGCATGCCTATATTCTGTGTGCAACTGTGGCTGTACCTGCATACGGAATGCTATGTTACAGTGATTTCCATGGATACACTATTTCATATGCAGATACAGCCTCACTCACACACAGAATATAGGCATGCTGCATATCATTTTAATCAGCAGAAGCTGCTGATGCCCCATGGCATTCCAAATGCCCTAGGCAATTGCCTAGTTTGCCTATGCCTAAGGCCGGCTCTGGTTCTTCATCTGTGACTATACGTACCATTGCTGCCCCACAGCCCATGCATCTGGCCAGAAGGGTGCCTGGATTGTCCAATGGATGCTTTGGGCATATCCCCTGCAGTGTGTAGACCCATCCAGGACTACCTGGCACTTCTACACTTTTGCCTAAGGATAGACATCGCATCCTAACCATCCATATATTTTAACCAATGGTAGTGGTTTTCTACCATTCGACGGTGGAATTCCAATGTATTTTCAATATCAAATAGTAAACATTCGATGGTGTTGCGATGGTTATACTAGGTCTCATCCCCAATCCTTGAAGGTGACCATGCTTATTTGATGTACAAATTAGTTTTTTTAAATCTAATTCTTTTGATGCGATGGTCAGTTACCATTGCATCGAAAGATTTGATGGCAGTAGCCCAGCTATAATGTGATGGTGTGCATACGATGTCAATCCCTACTTTCTCCTACCAATGGCCTCATCTCCGCATTTAACATCACATGTTCAGGGGTGGGGCCTGTACAAGACAGCAGTGAGCCCTGCTTCAGAGCTGCCATTGATGGTACCATTGATAGGCAACATAAGTGGTGTGAAACCATCACCCACTGACGATCATCCCTGCTTACAATTCAGTAGGCTGTGGGCCAATGAGATCCCATAGGCGGCACAGGTGAGGCTTCATGGGAGTGTCAGGGGCGGAGCTAAATTCAGTATCCCAATACTTTGTATAAAAATATGATGTTTGTGCATCGTCGATGGTGGGAGAAACGGTACTTGTGTAGTTTCACAGCACCACCGCGCACACAGTCTGTTTGAAACTTGGCAGCCTGCCAGAGGCTCTGTATAACTGTGCGCGTGCCGTTCTAGCTCTGTCTGACTGTGCGCGTGCTGCTCTAGCTGTAAGCTACGTATTGTCAGCTTACGTTATCAGTGTAGCGCCCGGGCAGCAGCAGCGCGCTGCCAGCTCACTGTGGTACTTGTAGTTCCACAGCGAAATAGGCAGCCCTGCGCACCGCTGACAACGGGGGCATGTTAAAGTGGACACCCCGGGCACCCCCCAGCACACCGCTATCAAAGTCCCCATGCAGACGCTAAATTTAGACGCAAAAGCGTCTGAAACCCGGACTATCTGCAAGTCGCTAAGAAGGGGGAGTCAGGATTCAGACGATAAAGCGTCTGAAACCCGACTACCTGCTAGCCGCTACGAAGGGGTCGTGTCCCCCATGCAGACGCTAAAACTTAGACGCTTTAGCGGCTGAAAACCGGACTACCTGCTAGCCGCTAAGAAGCCGGGGTTTCTGGACTTAGGCGCTAAAGCGTCTGAAACCCGACTACCTGCTAGCCGCTAAGAAGCCAGGGTTTCTGGACTTAGATGCTAAAGCCTCTGAATTTAGTTGGGACTAGGGGTACATCTAAATTTAGACGCTAAAGCATCTAAATTTAGTTGGGTCTAGGGGTACACTATTAAAACCTGTCCACAGTGGCACTAGTCGACGCAACAGCTGTCGACCTTGTATTCCACTATCCACGCCAACCCGAAGCGTGGCGACCGCACTTTAAAAAATCAACTCCACGCCGATGTGGATAGTGGGGGTATGAAAAGGTCGTAGGATGCGTACCGCCGCTTTAACGCTGATAACGTAGCTCTGAGAACAGCTAGAGCGGCACGCACCCAGAGTCTGGCAGGCTGCCATGTTTCAAACAGACTGTGCGCGCGGCGGCGCCGTGAAATTACACAAGTACCAAACATTTGGTTCTCCCCTATTGTTAGCAAAAGTATTCAACAAGATTTCCTGGACAGCAGTTTATCTATCCTCTCCCTGTGATTGCAGTGTGTCATTTATCAGAATGGCTTTTCTCTATTTGTCTCTCATAGGAGTTCTGAAAACCAAATCATGATCTGTCACATTAAATGATTTAGCACACTTCTGGGTCAGCGCATAAGAACATCCCAACTTTGTAATATAATGCTGGATTTGGCAGATTTGTGGATTATAGAAATGTAATCTGCAATAATTCAGTGGTTGCATGGTGAATCAAGGGCACCGCAGGGTATGATCTTCTGTATTAATAATAATGTACATGTTTAGGAGACCTCACACACCGGCATGCAGGCCGGGGGAATGACAAGTCAGCTGGGAAGCGTGGGTAGTCGGTACGTCATGGCTGTCCTGGTTATTGTCCGTCTGGCTGCAATGTGGTGCTATGGAGGAGGACAGGGCTACTGGGTTGCAGAATGTCGTGTTCCCAAATGCACTGTAGCACAGGTCAAAGTGCACCCAATCGGACATAGCTGCACCGCTTTTGTTGCGCCTCTGGTTGGTCACTTTGTTGAACTTGAGATTTCAATTTATTTGCAACCTGCTGTTGCGTGCGATGGATACCTCTGGATTCCAGCAAGTCCGCAATATTGCGAAACACCACCGGGTCCCGAACGGTGCCAGTCATCTGATGCCAAATCTCGTCATCTGCCCTGATTTGCAGGAGCTCACGCACCTCCTTATCAGACCAGTTGGATGTAGTGGACATGGACATGATGGTGCAGGTCAGGTTTGGGGTCTGCCAAATAGTCATGACAGGGTATTGTCTAATCGCTGTGCCCAACTATCCCCCCACAAATGACATAACTCTCTTGTTGGATAAAATTGGCCACAGCAGCCATCTTTATTGAACAATACAATTTTAAAAAATAATCCAAAAACATTCCCACGGAAGGTGGTCCCCGAGGCCCTCAATAAATATATATCCACACCTCTAAGCACTTCCAGGAGCTCTTACCCCCAGCCGATAGCGATTGGCTCGAGGGCACCAATTGTACACACCCAGTGCTCATTAATTAACCTCACCCAGGGGAGTCCAGCCCCCTCATGGGGCCCTCCCCGCCGCATAATTAAGCCTCAATGCCACCAACCTCGAGGACCCCCCTCCGCACAGGCCACTGTGACAAAAAGACATCCTAGCAAATATTCTACCTAAACTATAAAAAATAGGGAAGGGTGGGTGGGAGCTGTTGAGAAAATCTCCCAGTGACCCCTATTTCCTGTCTGAACCCTGCTTATAAACCCCTCCAACACCCCGTTAAGCCCCTCCCCCTATGACCCTCTCCTTAAGCACTCCTCCTATGACTAACTGCTAGTCAGCTCCCTACAAACCCTGTCAGGGGAGCCTACCCCCAGGCTTTGCCTCCAGTCCGGCTCCTACATGACAGGGTATTGTCTAATCGCTGTGCCCAACTATCCCCCCACAAATGACATAACTCTCTTGTTGGATAAAATTGGCCACAGCAGCCATCTTTATTGAACAATACAATTTTAAACAATAATCCAAAAACATTCCCACGGAAGGTGGTCCCCGAGGCCCTCAATAAATATATATCCACACCTCTAAGCACTTCCAGGAGCTCTTACCCCCAGCCGATAGCGATTGGCTCGAGGGCACCAATTGTACACACCCAGTGCTCATTAATTAACCTCACCCAGGGGAGTCCAGCCCCCTCATGGGGCCCTCCCCGCCGCATAATTAAGCCTCAATGCCACCAACCTCGAGGACCCCCCTCCACCACAAAGCACGAGGTTAAACCCTTAACCCCGTGCGCCCCCCCCACATCCGGAACGCTGTTTCTATTCCCTCTTGTAGTCCCAAAGACCAAACATCTATCCCCACAGCATTCAGGTGCACACCGTCACCTCTCCAAAATGCCCCGGCACCAGACTCAAGTGTCAGGTTCTGGGTCTGCTGTGTTCCCGGCCCTGACCGTGGTGAACCAGTGGAGGGCGCTGTGTAGCGGAAGGCCGGAGGCCTGATGAATGACATGCACAGAGGCACTGCCTTGCGTACCAGAGTGTTGGCTGAAACCAGAAACAGAGGCGCGGAGTCTAACCTGCCAGCGGTATTCACCAGAGACCCCCGCAAGGGGATATGGACTTCGCTGCGTCTGACAGGCAGGTCGCGGCCCTCTGCCCTGGTCCTCTGGACGGAGGCGGATAGTGGTAGTGATATTGGAGACACTGGGAATTGGAATAGTCTCTGGAGGGCACAGTGTGAAAGTGTCAACACTGATGTCGACAGCAGGGTCGATGAGATCACTCAACTGCACGATGGTTATTTTGCAGGAGGCTTCTGGAGATGGTATGCCAGGTAAAGATGGTAACAGGAGTAATACTCGACTGCAGAGTGGAATGGCAGGAGTCTTCTGGAGATGACAAACCAGGTAGTATGCAGGAAACTGCGAGAGGTACACGGGGAGACCGGATAACCAGGAGCCTTTGGAAACAGCTGAACACAGGAGGGACTGAGGTCAGATGAACACATATTCAAGGCGATGACTGTGAGTTAGAAGCCGGAATATATCCCCCTTGCTGCGCACTGATTGGTTAGCATCAGCAGCACCAATCAGTCCAGGGAAAGAGTGAGTACACCTGAGAGGTGTGCAGGTGTGTGGGTCAGAGGTCACCCTGGCTGGACCGCGGGATTGGGCCCTCTGGTCAGCTGAGCGCATGTGTCATGGCGGCGCCCATGACGCGCGGGCTCCAGCGTGCCGGCATGTCGATTGCACGGGTCAACACCAGCCAAACATGGGACATCTCGCCAGGCGCTGACAGCTACCAGAGGCCTTACTCTCACCGCTGACCACCGGGAAGGTAATGGACGTGGTCTCAGACGGGGCTGAGACCCACGGTTTGTGACAGTACCCCCCCCTTTTAGGGTGGGCACCGAACACCCTTTAGGCTTGGACAGGTTCTCTTCGTGAAATACTTTGATTAGTCGGGGGGCATGTACATCTTCTGCATCTGCCCAACTCCTCTCCTCAGGACCATATCCTCTCCAATCAACGAGATATTGGAGATGCCCATACCTCCGACGAGAATCAACAATTTTATTAATCTCGAATTCTACTCCCCTGCTGGTTTGAACTTTGGGTAATGAGGGTGAGGAAGTATGGAAGCGATTCAGGATGAGAGGACGTAACAAAGAGATGTGAAATGAGTTGGGGATGCGTAAAGATTTGGGCAACTTCAGTTTGTATGCGACAGGATTGATCCTTTGTAGAACCGTATAGGGACCAATGAATCTGGGAGCAAATTTCATAGAGGGAACTCTCAGTCTGAGATTCCGTGTGGAAAGCCACACTCTATCTCCTGGGTGCAACTCAGGAACAGCTCTTCTCTTGCGATCTGCAAAGAATTTATACCTTGTTGAGGCTTTCGTGATGTTGGAATGAACCTCTCGCCAGATTTGAGAGAAATGGTTAATGGCTGCTGCGGCTGCAGGTACCTCTATCGCTGGTAACATTTCAAAATTGGGGGCCCGGGGGTTTTGTCCATAGACTATAAAGAAAGGGGAATGACCAGTGGTTGTGTGGTACCTGAAATTATGAGCAAATTCTGCCCACGGGAGGAGTCTCGACCAGTCATCTTGCGAGGATGATATATAAAGACGAAGGAAGGTCTCCAGATCTTGGTTCACCCTTTCTGTCTGACCGTTGGATTGGGGATGATAGCCTGAAGAAAACTTTAATTTGATTTGGAATGCATGAGACAGAGCTCTCCAGAACCGTGCCACAAATTGTACCCCCCGATCGGACACAATTTCGCTAGGCAAGCCATGACTTCTAAAGATATGCTGTACAAACAGCTGAGCCAGAGTGGGAGCGGACGGTAGGCCGGGTAATGGGATGAATCAGGCCATCTTGGAAAACCTGTCAACTATTACCCATATGGTGTTGTACTCTTGGGATTTGGGTAAGTCACAGATAAAGTCCATTGAGATGTGAGTCCAGGGACGAGATGGAACGGACAGAGGATGGAGCTGGCCGGCTGGGGCTTGTCGGGATACTTTGTGCTGTGCACATTCTGGACATGATGCCATGAACTCTTTTACTTCTTTGCCAATCTGTGGCCACCAATAGGATCTCTGAAGAATTTTTAATGTCCCTTGAGCGCCAGGATGCCCAGAGAATAATGACTTGTGAGCCCAGGAAAGAAGCTTCTGACGTAATTCAGTGGGAACGAAGATTTTACCAGGAGGAGGCACAGGCGACACCTGAGTGGGAGCAAAGGCGATGGGGTCCAGAATGGGCCGATTTTCCTGTAGGTCAGAATCTTCTTGCATGGAACGTGATAAGGCATCCGCTTTCACATTCTGAGTGCCAGGACGGTATAACAGCTTGAAAGAAAAACGAGAGAAAAACAAGGACCAACGAGCCTGTCGGGGGTTCATACACTGGGCAGACTGGAGGTACAGGAGGTTTTTATGATCTGTGAAGATCGTCACGGGAAACTTAGCACCTTCTAAAAGATATCTCCATTCTTCGAGAGCTAATTTGATGGCCAGTAATTCTTGGTCTCCAATGGAGTAATTTCTTTCTGCTGGAAGAAACTTGCGAGAGAAGAACCCACAGGGGTGGAGTTTTTCATCACTGTTCTTTTGAGATAGTACAGCACCGACTCCTATGTGAGAGGCATCTACCTCAAGAAAAAAGGGTTTGTCGACATCAGGCTGGGACAGGATAGGAGCAGTGACAAAAGCTTGTTTTAAAAACTGGAAGGCTGCGATGGCTTCTGAGGGCCAATTGGCTGGATTAGCCCCTTTTTTTGTGAGTGCGGTGATGGGTGCAATCAGCGTGGAGAAGCCTCGAATGAATTTCCTGTAGTAGTTGAAAAACCCTATGAAGCGTTGGACTGCTTTGAGGGAAGTGGGTTGTGACCACCCATTAATAGCCTCTAACTTCTCTGGATCCATACGTAGGTCGAACCCAGAAATGATGTATCCGAGGAAGGGCACAGAAGGGACTTCGAAAGTACATTTGGAGATTTTGCCATACAGTTTGTTTCTGCGAAGACGAGACAATACTTCCTTGACCTGAGTTCGATGAGAGGATAAGTCTTTTGAAAAAATGAGAATGTCATCGAGGTATACCACAAGGCAAACGTAGAGCATGTCCCTAAAGACCTCGTTTACAAATTGCTGGAATACTGCTGGGGCATTACAAAGACCGAAAGGCATTACCAGGTACTCGTAATGACCATCCCGGGTGTTAAATGCGGTCTTCCACTCGTCACCTTCACGGATTCTTATTAAGTTGTATGCCCCACGGAGATCCAATTTGGTGAAGACTTGGGCACCTCGCACTCGGTCAAAAAGTTCTGTAATAAGAGGAAGGGGGTAACTGTTCTTGACTGTGATACTGTTTAAACCCCGGTAATCGATGCACGGACGGAGGCCTCCATCTTTTTTCTTTACAAAAAAGAAACCTGCGCCTGCTGGTGAACTTGAGCGCCGGATGAAGCCTTTCTGAAGATTCTCTTGTATGTATGCCGACATGGCTTGTGTCTCAGGAACGGACAATGGGTAAGTTCGACCTTTAGGGGGGAATTTCTCTGAGAGAAGGTCAATTTTACAGTCCCAATCACGATGAGGAGGAAGAGTATCAGCGGACTGCTCGCAGAACACATCAGCGAATTCACTATAGACTTCAGGGAGGCCAGGAAGAATTTTTACATTGGCTGAACGAGTGGGCACCACTGACTTGATACATTGCTGTTGGCAATGAGAACTCCATTGCTCGATCTGTAGCGTCTTCCAATTGATGTTTGGGTTATGAAGACGAAACCAGGGAAGACCAAGGACGATTTCATAAGAAGATTTGGGAATAACGAGAAATTTGATCTGTTCCTGGTGCAGCATGCCGACTCTGAGGGTGAGGAGACTGGTACAGAAGCGAACCTCACTGCCTGGGATTCTGCTGCCGTCAACTGCTGTCACAGCTAGGTGTGGAACTAATGGTTCCATTGGAATCTTCAGTTTAGTGACCAGGTCTTGAGAAATAAAGTTCCCGGCCGAGCCGGAGTCTGCCAGGGCGGTACTGGAATGGGTACCAGTAGGGGTATCCAAAGATACGGGTAAGACAAAGTCATATTCTGGAGGAGATTTTGCCACTTGACCCAACCTGACTCCTCCCTTGCAGGTTAGGCCCGGTCGTTTCCCGAACGCTCGGGACAATTGTTAATGAAATGGCTAGGAGCAGCACAATATATGCACAGGCGATTGCGCTGCCTACGGGTGCGTTCTTCGGGAGTCAGTCGTGATCTACCCACTTGCATTGGTTCTTCACGCGTAGGAGACTCAGAACGAATCTTGGGAGAAACTTTGGGAATTAACTTCTTGTGTTTTTCTAGTCCTCTCTCACGAAGACGTAGATCAATCTTGACACATAGAGATATGAGATCTTCCAAGGGGGTAGGAAGGTCGCGAGATGCCAGCTCATCTTTGATCCGGTCAGAAACTCCTAACCAGAAGGCAGCTGTCAGGGCTTCATTGTTCCACTGTAATTCAGACGCGAGAGTTTGAAAGTGGATTACATACTGCCCCATGGGGCGGGACCCTTGCTTAACCTGGAGGATGTCGGTAGCTGCTGACACGGGTCGACCTGGCAAGTCGAATATGCGGCGGAAGGTCAGGAGGAATTGGTCATAGTCTGTCAGCAGAGGATCTGCTTTTTCCCATAAGGGTGATACCCACTTCAGGGCCGAGCCAGTTAATAATGACACCATGTATGCGATTTTAATTCTGGCCGTAGGAAAGTTATGAGGAACCAATTCGAACTGAATTTGGCACTGGTTGATAAACCCTCTGCAGGTCTTGGGGTCACCATCGTATTTGGTGGGTGCTGGCAGGTGGAGACGGGATGATGAAGCTGGTGTTGCTGATCTTACGGTAGTGGTTGACACAGAAGTCGACAGGGACTGTTGCAGGGTGTCCAACCGACTGGATACATCTTGTAAGAATTTAATCACCTGCTGCTGAGTAGCTTCTTGGGTCTCCATTCTGGCAGCAACATTTTGAAGAACCGCTGGTCCCACACTTGGGTCTTGGGCCGAGTCCATCGGCCTTGAATATACTGTCAGGTTCTGGGTCTGCTGTGTTCCCGGCCCTGACCGTGGTGAACCAGTGGAGGGCGCTGTGTAGCGGAAGGCCGGAGGCCTGATGAATGACATGCACAGAGGCACTGCCTTGCGTACCAGAGTGTTGGCTGAAACCAGAAACAGAGGCGCGGAGTCTAACCTGCCAGCGGTATTCACCAGAGACCCCCGCAAGGGGATATGGACTTCGCTGCGTCTGACAGGCAGGTCGCGGCCCTCTGCCCTGGTCCTCTGGACGGAGGCGGATAGTGGTAGTGATATTGGAGACACTGGGAATTGGAATAGTCTCTGGAGGGCACAGTGTGAAAGTGTCAACACTGATGTCGACAGCAGGGTCGATGAGATCACTCAACTGCACGATGGTTATTTTGCAGGAGGCTTCTGGAGATGGTATGCCAGGTAAAGATGGTAACAGGAGTAATACTCGACTGCAGAGTGGAATGGCAGGAGTCTTCTGGAGATGACAAACCAGGTAGTATGCAGGAAACTGCGAGAGGTACACGGGGAGACCGGATAACCAGGAGCCTTTGGAAACAGCTGAACACAGGAGGGACTGAGGTCAGATGAACACATATTCAAGGCGATGACTGTGAGTTAGAAGCCGGAATATATCCCCCTTGCTGCGCACTGATTGGTTAGCGTCAGCAGCACCAATCAGTCCAGGGAAAGAGTGAGTACACCTGAGAGGTGTGCAGGTGTGTGGGTCAGAGGTCACCCTGGCTGGACCGCGGGATTGGGCCCTCTGGTCAGCTGAGCGCATGTGTCATGGCGGCGCCCATGACGCGCGGGCTCCAGCGTGCCGGCATGTCGATTGCACGGGTCAACACCAGCCAAACATGGGACATCTCGCCAGGCGCTGACAGCTACCAGAGGCCTTACTCTCACCGCTGACCACCGGGAAGGTAATGGACGTGGTCTCAGACGGGGCTGAGACCCACGGTTTGTGACATCAAGTTCCCTGTGCCTCACCACAACAGCCCCGTTCCTGGCCATAAAACGCCCAATCGCCCTGTTAACTTTAATCTGTGCCTTATTGAGCTTGTCAGCCGACCTCGCATCCCTCCAATAATGGCGTGGCACGATATCCGACCAAACCATGATCAATTCCGGAAACATTGCCCATAAACGTAGGAGATCAAACTTGATATCCCGTATCAACTCCCTAAATGGTCTGCTCCCAAGGTCATTCCCGCCTACATGCAGAACTAATATGTCGGGAACCCTATCGAGCCGAACAAAACGGTGAAATTCCTGCAGCACTCCACTCCATACCATACCGCGTTTCCCCAGCCAGCGAACCACTGCCTCCTCTCTATCCAAACCCAGCTGGCGGCCGTTCGGTCTGACATCCGCCCGTAAAGCTCCCCAAAAGACATAGGAATGTCCTAAAATCCAAATCAGGCACGGAGGCTGCCCTAAAACAGAAAAAACACGGTCAACCTCAACAATCCCCTAAACGAACATAAGACCGAAAGCGAGACGATTCCCACCGCCCAATACGCTTAATCAACTCATCCCCAAATCCCATTCTAGCAGCCTCAGTTGCGGCCCCAATGCGGAAAGAGTGACCCGCGTATTCCTCCCCCTTGAGGCCCAACGTCCGCAGGACTGCTCTAAACACACTTGTGAACTGAAACCGTGATAAAAAGGATCCATTCGCATGCATCAGCAAAGGATCCCTTTCCCTGCCCACTCTGACCTCCTTAAATATCCTCAGCCGTGCCACCGGGCACATATCCGACCCTGGTACAGAGAAGAGAACTACCTTCTTCCCCCTCCCTAACTGATCCGTCTTAGACCTCCTCACCACTAGCTCCACCCTATCCGAGTATAAATCCACATCCTCTCCTAACAAACCTCCCGGCCTGGACACGCTTGGACTCACGAGCTCCCCAATACGCAGTGCCCCGAAGAAGGCAAGCGAAAAAGCTACCCCAAACAACCTTTCCTCGAAATTGGAACTACAGACCTCCCCTAACTTCATGCCCATATTTTGTAACAACTGGAAAGACACCGGCCTTCTCTGATCCTGTACGACATGGCCTCTCCTCCAACCTTTCAAAGCCTGCGCAATCAGGAAATTCTTAGTGACGTCAGGCCTGCCGCCTGCACGAAACCCAAAAGCCAATCCCGCCATGCAGCGCGTGATTTTTGCCACTGACCAACCAATCTCCTTACAATGGCCTATATATAGCAAGACAGCCAACTCGTCATCATCCTCCTTCAGACCTACTACCTCACGCCATTCTGACCAGCTCCGCCATTCCTGATTGTATGCCGACCACGTATTCGGGGCCAAGGATTCCCTGATGAGCTGGTCGACTACCCGTCCAGCAGAGCCCAGAGCCGACTCGGGAACCCGGTCCCCTCCCTGTCCGCCTCTGGTGCCAACTCCCGAAAACGCTCCCACTGTGAACGAGATAAAGCATCCGCAATGCCATTAGAGACACCAGGAACGTGCCTAGCCACAACCCACAAATTCAAAGCCAGACATTCCAACACTAACTGCTGCAAAATGGTGACCACTGGCGGTGAAGATGCCGACAACTGGTTAATAGCCATGACAACCCCCAAATTGTCGCAGTGAAAACAAATCTTCCTATTCCGGAATAGCTCCCCCCAAACAACTACCGCAACCAAGATAGGAAACAACTCCAACAATGCCAAGTTTTTTACCATGCCTCTCTGCACCCAAGACTCCGGCCACCGGCCCACACACCAATGTCCCTGGCAATATGCCCCGAACCCAACACTCCCGGCCGCGTCTGTGAAAAGGTCTAGCTCAGTAGCGACGCACGTGTCTGACATCCACAAGGCTCTGCCGTTAAAAGCTTCCAAGAAAGTTGCCCACACCCGCAAGTCCCCTTTCAATTCCCTACCTAATCTGACGAAATGATGAGGAAGAACCACACCTGCCGTCGCTGCTGCCAGCCTCCTGCTGAAAATGCGGCCCATAGGCATAATGCGACACGCAAAATTCAATTTGCCCAGCAAGGATTGCAATTCCCTCAATCTAATCTTCTTCAACAGCAATGCCCTCCCTACCTCGGCCTTCAAACCCAGCAATTTCTCCTCGGGCAAGCGGCACTCCATATTCTCGGTATCAATGACAATACCCAAAAAACTGATCACCGTTGCAGGGCCCTCCGTCTTACCTGGAGCAAGCGGGACCCCAAAGTCTGCCGACACCCTTTCAACAGTCCTCAACAATAAGTCACATACTACTGTCCCCCCAGGACCAATACATAAGAAGTCATCTAGGTAATGAATAACTGAACTACACCCAGAGACATCCTTAACCACCCACTCCAAAAAAGAACTAAAGGCCTCAAAATAAGCACATGACAAAGAACAGCCCATCGGTAAACAACGATCAACAAAAAACTTCCCGTCCCAACAACATCCCAACAAACGCAAACTGGTTGGGTGAACCGGCAGCAAACGGAATGCCGATTCAATATCAGTCTTTGCCAACCTGGCCCCTTTCCCAAACCGCTTCACCCACTGAACAGCCGCGTCAAATGATGTATAAACCACCGAGCAGATGTCGGGATCAATGCCATCATTGACCGACGCCCCTTTTGGAAACGATAAATGGTGGATAAGGCGAAATTTGTTCGCCTCCTTTTTAGGTACCACCCCCAATGGAGAGACTATCAAATCTGGCCATGGTGCTGACCCAAAAGGTCCGGCCATACGACCCAGCTGCACCTCCTTAAGCAGTTTTTCCTGCACCACCTCTGGATGCTCCCTCGCAGACTTCAAATTCCTCCTAAAGCTCCCTGAAAACTGCACGTCAGAGGGTATCCTAAAACCTTCCCTAAACCCCTCCTCCAACAACACGGCTGTCTGCTGGTCAGGATACCTATGCAGATAGCCCAGCATCCTTTCCAGTCGAACTGGTGTCTCCCCCTTTTGAATTACCGTCCCGTGACTTCCCTCTGAAGCATTTATTTGCACCATGGGTCCCTCCACACGAGGAACATTCATGTTTAAATTTGCATTTTGCCCCAAACCGACATGACCCGTCATTAAAGGCAAAGCAGAGTCCCTTCTGCATGGCCGTCCCATTTGTGGCCTCCCTCGGCCCCCCCCCGTCCCCACGAAAGGGCTGCCCACTTTTTGTGGGAGCCGTCACCTTTAACCATAAAGCAATATCCTTATGGTCCCAACGTATGTTAGGGCGAACCGCCTTCCTCTGCCTAAACTGCTCATCGTACCTGAGCCAAGCCAAGCCCCCATACACACGGTATGCCTCTCCTATCGCATCCATGTAACAAAACAAGCCTGAACAATTGTCAGGTGCCTTTTCCCCAATCACACTAGCCAAAATAGCAAATGCTTGCAACCAGTTCATGAATGACCGCGGTATCAGCCGATACCGCCGCCGTTCCTCCTCCTTCTCCTCCTTACGGGGCCTATCCAGATTAAAACGCTCTAAAGGGAGCAATGAAAATATATCGACGTACTCCCCTTTCCAAATCTTCTCCCTCACCTCCTGCTTCAGGTGGGCCCCCAAAGGACCCTCAAAGCATACATACACTTCCCCTTTCGCAGTGTCACTGAGCCTCCCACTCTCCTCCTGCGTCCCAACACTGCCCCCTTCTGCCCCTGCACTACTGCTACCTTGCTCGCCGCCGGATACCGGCACCCCGCTGCTCACCGGCACCCCACTGCTAACCGGCACCCCACTGCTAACCGACACACTATTACTGACTGGCACATTAATGCTAGCTGGTGTGCCTGCATTCTGCGGCACCCATGCTGCCGCCGGGGACGGCCCCGCCCCCTGCCGCAAACCCACCAACCAATCTGCAAACCCACTCAATAATTCAGTAAAACCTCTACTCATTTCCCCTTGGAGGGCTAACCCTCCCCCCCCCCTGACTCTGCGCTAAAGCATTAACAGACATAGAGACAGACTCACCAGGCTGCCTGGGGGCTGTGAACCCAGCAGCCGCAGGTCCAGTGTCCTGACGAACTCCAGCCAATGGGGAAGGACCAGGTATTTCTCCATCATCTGCTGACGCTGCCATCTCTCTTCTCCTGTCATCCCGACCCTCAGGTACAGCACCAGCCGGCGTGACCTCGTTGGAGGCGGAGCCAGCTGTGCGCCTCTCGCTCCGTGTACCAGGCCTGCGGTCCTCAGCCTGTACTTCTGCCTCCCTGGCATGACTCACCCCGCGCTGGGCAGCAGCATGCCCCGCATGCCCCACCGCACCAGGTCCAGTACCACGCGACGCCGGATCTTCTTGCACGTGGGGGGGATCCCCCCCGCGCGGAGGGTTCCGCCTGCTGGTTGGATTCCTCCCAGACCTGGTCCTGCGGGCGGAAGGTGCCCGGCCCACAGCCTGGCCTGGAGGGTCCCTAACGGGGCTCCGTGAACGGCGCTGAACCCTGGGGGACACAGATGGGCTAAAGCGCTCCGGAGGCCTGGACCTCCGAGGCCGTGCACCCGCTGGAGCAGCCTCTTGCGTTGCTGCTCCCAGTCCCCCCAACAGACCTGACATCTGCTGCTGCAGCCACTCAGTCCCTCTGGTGCCAGCTGCCTCCCTGAGGGCAGCAAGCGCAGCGGATACCTCTGCATCAGCGTTGCCTGGGGAAGCCATGGGAGATGTCACGCTGCTTAGCTGTTGAGAAAATCTCCCAGTGACCCCTATTTCCTGTCTGAACCCTGCTTATAAACCCCTCCAACACCCCGTTAAGCCCCTCCCCCTATGACCCTCTCCTTAAGCACTCCTCCTATGACTAACTGCTAGTCAGCTCCCTACAAACCCTGTCAGGGGAGCCTACCCCCAGGCTTTGCCTCCAGTCCGGCTCCTACAGGCTGAGGGTGATGCTGTGGGACACACTGCGTGGCAGCCAGCGTGTGTTGCTGCAGATGAGGCTGTACACACACTGGGGAGAGTGCTTCCAGCACAGACTGTTGCTGTAGTGTAGGGTACAGTTTGCAAACAGCCTGGTAACGCTGCTTCTGCTGCTGCGATGCTCCATGCACTATCATGTGCCCTGTGCGGGTCTCCGGCAGATGACCTCATCTGCCAGAGCTGCAGAAGCACCAATCAGCTCTTCGCGGCCTTCTCCCCACCAAATAACCCGGATAATGACCATTTACACTACCCTGAGCCCCGGATCTGACCCTGAACATTTGCCAAACAGGACCCGCGTTATTTTTTTTAGCCCATTTACACCGCGCCCTGCCCCGGACTGGAGTGGCAATATCCCAGGTCCAACCTCTGGTGTAAAAGGATATTAGTGGAAAGGGGAACGATACTAGCAGTATAAACTAGAGCAGAGGTTTCTGAGATAATAATACTAAATGCTTCCATTATATATAAATTATTGCTGAGCTTAGTATAACAAGTAATCTATGGTTCCCCATGAATATATACATTCCATGTGTTTGCTGTCTCTCTCTTCCTCCACCAGTGAGCTTGATCTTTGTCCCCCCCCCCCCCCCCCCTCTGCTGTGCGCACAGTACAAGCACATCACCGGCCAGGTGGAGTAGAAGGATCCCTATTGATCACAATAATGAACTGAACAGACCATGTAACAAATCTTTACACAGTGCCAGAAAAATGATTGATTCTGTCCCTCGCTCAGCGAACCACTGACCTGAACATCACCTCCCTGGTTGTATGAACTTCAAGTGCTTCTCTTTAACATGAAGTGAGCTAATGTGTCTCGAGGGGCTGGGTGAGGCACCTTCTTCGCCTCTTGACCCTGAGCGGTAATGAGCTTTAATATTACGTTCTTTATGTACTGCACTTATTATGGGTGTTTACCTGCCCAGACTCACAGCTTGTTATAGCAAGGATCTAGAAAAGTGCATTGAATACAGGCCTCTGCTGAGTGACCGCAGCGGTGTATTTATAATGGGTATAATGTGTGTGGTACACACGTTGCACCCATTTTTTAATACTTCACCCTCTGCAGTCACCCGATGAAGACAGCGGCCCTGGCCTTTACTCACATTTTCACATTACACCACACAAAATTGTCCTTTTTGGCATACAGTAGTACCTTTTAAGCCTCTTAAACAGATCACGCCACATCATAAGACCTCTTATACACATCATGCCGCATAGTAGTATCCCCTAATCCCATTACCCCTTATACAACAGTAGAACCCCTTATACCACAGAGTAGTACCCCTTACACATTACGGACATGCTGTAGTAGTGCGGCCTGTAAAATCCGCCCACACTGCACATATAGCAAATAGCACTATAGATCTGTCCGTCATCCCCCCATACATCCAAAAGCAGCGTCATGCACCACGACTAAGGTATGGACTTAGCTGGCAGACAATGCTCGGGGGAGGGTTAACCGCCAAGCAGGGACCTATTCCAGGGACTGACCATTGTGGCAGCAGAGAGCTCTTCTTTCTGGTAGCTCCCCCCATCTGCTTCCTCACTCTCCAATTCAGGGGTAGATGTATGAAGCAGTGATAAGGGACGAGAAGTGATAAAGTGCTTGGTACTTTATCACCAGCCAATCAGCTCCTGACTGTTAAGTTACAGGCTGGGTTTAAAAAGGAACAGTCAGGAGCTGATTGGCCGGTGATTAAGTACCAGAGTGAGGAAGCAGATGGGGGGAGCTACCAGAAAGAAGAGCTCTCTGCTGCCACAATGGTCAGTCCCTGGATGAGGTCCCTGCTTGGCGGTTAACCCTTATCACTGCTTCATACATCTACCCCACAGAAACGGAGCTGGGCTAACGTAATATAAATGGCACCGAGTGCCCGGCAATATGGATTGCTGCTGTTGCTGTGAGTATAGTGGCGGGTTTTGCCCCCAGGGCTCAGTGTCGCATCACCCAAGTTTTGGCCCTGTTTCCAGTGTGAAATAGCCCCTACAATCACAAGGGAGGGACTTGCATGCAATTCAAAATACACAATATTTAGTTTATAGATCTGAGATCAGAACTTGGTGAGGTAACCCAAGCCGGGACTTGAAATGCCAAAGTTCAGATTTAATCAAGAATGGACTGCATACCGCTGCTTATCATGCCACCCTCCTTGGACAATCTGCAAGGAGGGTGGCATGATAAGCAGCGGTATCTAGTCCGTTCTGGATGAAAATCCAAACTTTGGTATTTCAAGTCTAACCAAATCCCGGCTTGGTTCGACTGGTTGGATGCAGGTCAGTGTCAAGTACATTATTAAAAGTGGATCACAGACACTGGCCATATATCCGTCTGTACCCAACTCATACTGGCGACAATGCGGATGTGAAGGAACTTTCTTCCACATTTGGTGGACCTGCCCACACATTAGGCCATTCTGGAACATGGTACAATCGGTTATAAACTCAACCATCCCAAGGTATGGGAACCCTGGTACGCCTCAAGAAACCGTCCCCTCCCGGGACTGGTTTGATCTCCACTGCATCCGTATCAGCCCCTGTCAGTCCGACCTACTCCTCCTTGGTCTTTGCACTCATCTCACGACTCTACTCTGATTTTGTTCAGTTCCTTCCCCTAAAAACACTCTAACCACTCACAAACCTCAACGTCTCCCCCCCACCATCTCTACACACTCTTCACTTCCCTCCCGTTTTCCCCCCTCCCTTTCTCAACGTGTCCGCTTCCCTACCCAACTCCCGCTCCTTCAAACCCGCCCCTATCCATTACCCCCCTCTATTAGTTCATTTAAGTACATCTTTTCTTAAGGAACGTAGCCATCAACGGCCCTGTTGTATTGCCTTTTACTAATCACATGCCATCTCGTTAACTCTATAACCGTTGTACTTAAACATGCTATGTTTTTTCATCTTCAATAAAAAATATTTGAACAATAAAAAGTGGATCACAGACACTGGCTGGGTATTAGACTGTAACAGATTTATGACTTTATTTGCCATTTTCTCAGGGAGTGGATACTGCAGGACTTTTAGCGATATATGAAATAGTTAACAACTTATTTTATTTACTGGTCTTACAACACATCTTACAAATGATCCTAATTACATTTCCAAAGATTGTTGTGGGGGTCCTTGCATGTGCCTTCCGCTGCCCTAAGTCCGCCCAGTAAATGCTGAGGTATTTCCGGGCTGGTGGTGGTGGCTGTGATTTGGGAACAATGAATAGAAAAGGCCCATGACTGCTGGATATTAAACTTGCCAACTGGTGGCCCCAGCCAGAGCCATCCCTAAGCATAGGCAACCTAGGCAAATGCCCAGGGCCTTTGAAATTTCTAGGGGCATCCCAAGCCTAAAGCAAGAAGTCAATGTCAGTTTGGGGCAACAGTACAGCAGGGGGGGGGGGGGCAGTGCGGCGTCCACTGCAGGGACCTTCAGCCACCTGAAGCACTGCACCCATATGAAATGCAATGGTTGGGCCAAAACCTGCCACATTTTATCCAAGGCATCTACCTCTGCTTCACCTCCCACCTATGTTTCCAACACCGAGCATCACACATTGTGACTGTAGCACACTGGAAGGCTTCTTTAGTCTGGCCCTACCTGACTGCATACTAGTGTCTATAACACCAGAAGCTAAGGTAATGTGATCATGGAGCAAACTGTGCCAGGGGGAGGACAGTGGCGGTGGTAGTGGTGGGGAGGTTCACTGTGCCTCAGGCATTGTGTGGGTCCCACAGGGGACTGTGCGTGTTATCATCAGCCTCGGTCACTAGGACTAGTAATGTGATGTCCCAGTCACTGGGAGCTAGGTCACTTCTCCCTGGAATGCTCCCCCTGCATGGGATGTATTTCCCATGTCCAGACCATGCTCCTCCCTCTCCTGTCACGGATCACGTGGCTCTGACATCAGAAATCCTTTAGCTTGGTAGAATTTAGCCACCTATGTGAGCCCTCTGGCAGTGTCTTTGTCTGAGTATGGCCACCTACGTGATGCCTATGGCAAGTGCAGAGTCTCCATTTGTGTACGGACTCCTACATACCCTCCAACATGACCCATTCCATTAGGTACAAAATGCTCTGTTCCTGGACTTCCCTGCCAGTGGCAGTTACAGATGTGAGCCTGCAGGTCAGTTCAATATTCAAAAAGGGGAGCCACACCAAACATCACTGTCCTAGACTCACGGGCAGTTGATGTGACCCCCCTTTTTGAATTTTGGACTGTGCTGAGCCCCATCTCTGTAACTGCCACTGGCAGGGAGGTCCAGGAAGAAGAGCATTTTGTACCTAATGGAATGGGTCATGTTGGAGGGCATGCTTCTATGTCAAGCATATGGCATGTGTACAGTCTACTTCGTACCTGTCAATCAGTTGACCATGTAGACCTTTATGTCCATTTGAGTACGGACTCCTATGTCAAGCATATGGCATGTGTACAGTCTACTTCGTACCTGTCAATCAGTTGACCATGTAGACCTTTATGTCCATTTGAGTACGGACTCCTATGTCAAGCATATGGCATGTGTACAGTCTACTTCGTACCTGTCAATCTGTTGACCACATAGACCTATTTGACCATGTTTATCTTCTTCTTGTCAACTATTTGGGCTGGACTATTGATTGTCTATCTTTTTACTGTAGCTTTATCAATCAGATACCTATAGGAATGATCACCGAAGGTAAAACAGTGATTCTCCAGTTAAAAAGTTTAAGAGGGGAGAGAACGGTGCAGATGGGGACCACGTCGGGCCAGAGAGGCAGGCGTGCCTGCTGAGACGGTGGCCCACAGCTACATCTAATCCTGATGAACGACCGTATGGAAGGTTTGGTTTCTGCTGCTTTGCATGCATTGATGTTGTCATGACAACCACATGACAAAAGCTTTTAACTTCCAGAAGCCTACGAGAGTGTACTGTTCCATTGTATAATTGCCTCAGAAATCTGATCACGCCGCAGATCAAAAATCGTTTTGTTCTGCCAAATATTTTCAGGCAACAGGGTGAAAAGTTTTCATAAAGTTATATTACCTGTTGTATTGCATCATTCGAGTCAGACCCCAAAACTTACAAAAGCTGATTGGTTGATACTTTGGGGGTTATTCTGGTTAATTCATAAGGCCACCACCCATTCGCAAGGGCGATACGCACGCAGGGGTTTGCGAATGGTTGTTACACATTAACATCCAATCACAGGGCAGGGGGGAACCTCCCACATCTTCTGATGCCCACTGACAATTGAAAGATGTGGAAGGTGCATGCATATACCCCCGCGCACCCACGTCTTTGCCTCATTATCATGAGAATGCCCGTGAAACGAAGGACATTCCCATATGCTAATGGTGCCGCCCCAAGCCCCTCTACGCCACATGCCAGCTGTCCTGGGTGCGTGCACCCGGCGTACAGAAATGTGCATGCGCACAGCACCACCATTGGTCCCCGTGAGAACACTTTCTGGTTGCAAAGCAACCAGAATAAGGGCCTTTATTTCTCTACACTGTATCTCTCAAACTGCACAGATATGATTTGATCGATTATTGAATGACTGCAAATGCATACGGATCGTAGCAAGCATGCGCAAAGCCAAGCTGCAGCAAAAACCATCCATTTCTCTATTCGCAATCTCCTCCCAACTTGACTGACAGGAAGCCGCTGTTTGTGGGTGGTAAGCGGCCATTTTCTGGGAGTGTCAGGCATTTTAGGAGAGGATTCTGTTATGTCACCACCGGCCTCGACCAGCCTGTCTCTATCACGCAAATGTGGAAGCGTCAGAGTTACGCACACTTGCACAGACCGGGAATATCGCTCAATGGTGAATGAGTTGTGAATGGATTTCCAGCTGGCCGCCGATCAACAATATTTTCACAAGCCGTCCGCAGACTTGCAGGGGGCGGGATTTCACTCTGGGTGGCGACTATCTGATCGCAGGGCTCTGCTAAGTCGCCCATCAGAGGTCAGGTCTCAATCAGGTTCTTAGCAGTGGCATAACTATAAATTTAGCTCCACCCTGCCAAAAAGTTTGTGGTGCCCCCCCTCCAGGCTCCTCTCCAGCATGTTTCCCCAGCGTGTGACGTGATGACGTCACACGCATAACTAAGAAGCTGAAGCAGGAGAGAGGAAGAGAGACCAGCATACACTGCTGCTTCCCTTGGCTCCGACGCATCCCAGGCCGCCCTAGGACGCCCATCCGCCGGCCCATCCTGTACACAGTAGCCAATAGCCAGCTCTGTGTGCAGTCAATTGAATCAGTGGGGGGAATCTGTCATCTCTGCCATGGCCGCACCTGCGCTGCGGCTGACTCGCCTCCAGTGCTCAGTCAGTGGGCAGCGGAAGGCAGCAGCATGTCAGTGCGTCGAGCAGGTGCCGGCGCCCACACAGACCTTGCTGCTGCTTGCTCCCCCAAGCGGCTGCTGGGGCTGCCTTACAGTAGTTACTCCACTGGTTCTTAGTTTGGTTACATAAACCTCACCTTAGTGCTCAAAGTTGGACACCTCCCAACGCTCCAGGGTTTGGCACACCCACCAACTGTACCGTTTTAGCCGGTACAGTACCATGTTTTTTTGTGGTCTGTACTGGCTAAAACCAGTTTACTATTTTGTACCGGTTTTCAGTCACCGCTTACTCCCTGATTACACCCCGGCCATGGCTCCATCTGACAAAAGCGCTTACAGCAGCACATCCTCACAGCCGGGGGGCAGTGCGGCCAGCAGGTGGGGAGCAGCATGGCAGAATTTGTGTATTTACTGTGGGTGTCACTGTTGGATCTGGGCAACTGTGACCACACCCCTTTACCCGTGGCCATGCCCACTCTACCCATTGCCACGATCCTCCCCAAGTTTTTACCAATTTTTATGCACAATATGTTGGTAGGTATGGTATGGTATACAGCACTTCCAGTACTGCATTGTTTTTTTTTAACACTCTAGCAGCCATGTCCTGATCACTGTAGCCAGCAGTAATCAAGCAGCCGGCGGCACTCACCTCCTCATCTGACAGTGGCATAGTAGACCGCCTTCCACACACCTCCTCCTAGTCCTGCACAGCCTGTGGCCTTCCGCAACACACCTCTTCCCACCAGAGGCTGCACTGCAAGCGGCCTTCCACTCTTTCTGTATCTGCCAGCCACTACATGCTACACAACAGGGAAGGGGGGGGGGGGGGGATTGTAAGAATTTGTTGTAAGTATTTCTAACATGATGTGTTAACATTATGGTCACTTGTTACCATACCATGACTTTATCTAATAATTGCTGTAAATTCAATCCATAATGTGCCAGCACTGTTCTTCATGTATTTATTCTTAGCGGTTAAGAATAAACAGGTAACATTTAAAGGGCAGTGAGTGAGTGGCCGTGAGTTTCCCCTGCCACAACCTGTGAAGGGTAGAATACTAGTCAGTATTGGTTCTAGGCATTTCCAGTCTGAAATCATGAAAACTTGAGCTGTCACATTTTGCATCCTCCAATTACACTTCAATAATCGTTTCTGGGTAATATTTTCAAAATAAAAACATTCTAACACACAAATCTGCCTCATGAAATAAAGGGTGTGGTATAGGGTTCCTGCAGTCAGGATCCCGACAGTCATTAGCCCAACGTCGGGATCCCGGCCTGGACGGACTCAGACAGCATGGCGGGCTTACTGCGCTCGCCATGCTGCGGGCACGGTGACGAGAATAGCCGGTGGCCGTCGGGAACCCATCTGTCGGTGTTTTAACAGTCTCGATCCCAATGTCGGGTAAATGACTGTCGGGACCCCATCCGGCACCCGAAATAAACGCGATGTCTTTTCACTTTCACAATTCACTTAAACCAGGCATGGCCAAACTATGGCTTTCCAGCTGTTGTAAAACTACACATCCCAGCATGCCTTGCCATAGGTTTAGCATTGCCTAATAGAAAAACAGTGGCAAAGCATGCTGGGATGTGTAGTTTCACAACAACTGATTTAAACCATACATGACAGTAGGTTACAAGCCAAGTAGTATCTTATAGACCAATGGAAAATAATAATTGAATGAAAATGGAGTTCTGGAGCTTACACATAGGGCGGTATTCAATGTGAATACCGGCGACGTGCAGCGAATCCTGTTTAGGATTCGCTGCACATTCGCCACTGCTCGCTGCGTTCCGGAGCCTCGCCGGTTCCGGTATTCAACGATTCAGGGGCTCGCTGCCCCTGACCGGCGAATTTGAGCTCCTGCGGCGGACGCCGCAGGGAGCCTGAGGACGGTGGCAGGCAGGGAGATGGAAGTCTCCCTGCCTGCCCCAGAACGTTTGTGGGGGTGAGGTGGGCTCCCCGGGTGCCAGGCAGCACAGGCTGCCCCCCGGGGGTGTCAGCAGGGGATCGGGTATATTCACTACACCCGATCATGAATATGTAATGATCGGGTGAAGTGAATATATGAATATCTAATGAGCGGCTCGGCTCCGGCCCCCTGCTGGCTGCTCTGTGTAAAAAAAATATATATATATATAATTTTTTTTTAATTAAATATATATTCATGTGCTTACAGCACATGAACAAAAATAGCATGCCCCTCCTCAGAATAAAATTTTTGACACCAATTGTAAAAAACAAAACACTTTATTTTAAAAGTTCACCTTCCACTTCACCATAAAAAGATAGCGATTGCTACTCGGTGAATCATGGCGAAAAAAACCTTGAAATGTATTCGCCATCTGGTCATTGAATAGGGTGATTCACCGTTTTAGTCAGAAATTCACCTTACAGCACAAAATCGCCATAAAAACCTGGCGAATCAGCCTCATTGAATACCGCCCATAATGAGGCACTTACTGTACGCTGGGAAAGACGGACTGTATGGGCGCATCGGGAACTACTAAAGCAGTAGCTCCACTGCACTTTGCATGTTAGTGACTATTGTGATTGTTCTGCAGATTTGAATCCATCTTCCCTTTAGGCATGAATAGAAACCAGTGAGAGCTGCAAAGTTATTTATAAAGCTGAAAGGAACCGCTCCCTGCTGCCAAGAGCTAAGATCTGTGCGAGTAAATGCTTTGTTGGTTTGGGAAGAAATAAAACTTCGGATAAAGAGCAGGTGGCTTCTCAGCCGTAGCTCCTTCAATAGAAAACACTAAGGGGCTGATTCAGGGCGAGCGCTAGCACAGTTGGCATGGCATATTTTTTTGTCTTCGCGCTGTGCGTGCCCAGAAAGGGAACACACACACACATATGTGCAATAGCAGGATGTGATGCATTATGGACAACAAGACTTATGAGCGGAGAGGCGCGGCAGTGGTGGGAATAGCGGCCCTTCTTCCATACTGTAGGCCGAGGTAAGTAAGGGCATACTTGCATACTTTTGAAAACTAGTTTCAGGGAGATTATAGTTGGTAGTAAAATTTCGCAAAGCGCCCCATTGAGGAGGCGTGTCATGCTTCTCCCAAAGGGCGAGAGATTGTGAAAAGAGATTGTGAACGTGGCACCTAGAAGAGTGGGTGTGTACTGCTACATCTGAGAGGAATCATTTAAAATGACTTGTAGATGAGCCCCGAAGCAGTTAGTAAGCGCTACTATACTTGGTGCTGGGAAATGGTGCTGATGATTCAATGTAAATGTATCTATATCTCATTCCTTTTGTTCCCCAAAAATGCAACAGTGTAGTGTGGGCTAATTGACATGAGGGAGATTGCTAGACTAATGAGGGAGAGAGGGAGATTGCTGTTATTTCAGGGAGTCTCCTGCAGAATGCAGGGGGGGAGGTAACTATGATGTAACAGTGTAATGTGGGCTAGGTGAAATGAGGGAGATTGCTAGACTAATGAGGGAGAGAGGGAGATTGCTGCAATGTCAGGGAGTCTCCTGCAGAATGCAGGGGGGGAGGTAACTGTGATGTAACAGTGTAATGTGGGCTTAGTGACATGAGAGAGATTGTTAGACTAATGAGGGAGAGAGGGAGATTGCTGCTGTATCAGGGAGTCTCCTGCAGAATGCAGGAGGGGAGGTAACTATGATGTAGCAGTGTAATGTTGGCTAGGTGAAATGAGGGAGATTGCTAGACTAATGAGGGAGAGAGGAAGATTGCTGCTTTGTCAGGGAGTCTCCTGCAGAATGATAGGGAGGGTATGATAGGGAGGGTTAGCAGCAGCTATGAGTAAGGGGCGTGTCTCAGTGGCGTAGCTATGTTTTGGGCACCCCCTTGCCGTTAGGGGGGGGCGCCCATACCCACCCCCCGCCGCCGCCCCGTCAAGCACCCCCCCCCCGGCCGCCCCGTCGCCCCGTCGCCTATGCTAACCCCCTCCCACGCAGTCTTACCTATCGCGCTGCGCTGGTCCCGGCGGCTCCGTTCTTCTGCTGAGGACCACCACAAAATGGCCGCCCCCATACAGCAGACAGTTTCAGAGAACAGTGTGCTATATGGGGGCGGCCATTTTGTGGTGGTCCTCATCAGAAGAACGGAGCCGGCGGGACCAGCGAGATACGTAAGTCTGCGGGGATTGGGGGGGGGGGTAACTATAGCACCGCAGCCCCCGGCGCCCCCACATGCACAGCGCCCCCCCCCCGCGGTGGCGGGGGCTGCGGTGCTATAGTTACGCCCCTGGCGTGTCTATGCTACTGCGTCTCATTCAGAGAAACAATTAGGCATAGACACCATATGCATCTACTCTCCCAGATCCCTTAATTACACCTCTAGCCTATAGGATATCCTGTGCTATAGCTGCTGAATCATACTGTAAGGATATACAGTAAATGCATGCTGTGTATTCCTCCCCGTTCGTTTCTTAATATGCATTTTGTCTTTGCATATGACATGCTACCTGTAAGCTAAATTGCTTGCTTCTAGTCTGGGAGGGCATGAAACCCCCAGGTAATGATCAAGAAACCCCTGGACATAAGGAGCAAGTAACCCCTAGCAACAAGCATGTAACCCATGGCAATGAGCACAAAATCCCCGGCAACGAGCACAAAACCCCTGGCAACAAGTACTTGCCGACTTTGATTTTCACCTCTTCGGGAGAAGCCCGGAGAGGTAACACGTCAGGGGGCACGGTGGCAAGGCTGACATCACTTGGTCCCATGCCATAAAACTCTGTGATTCGTGGGCCACGTTGCAGGGCGGGGCTTAAATGCCACGATCACGTCATTTAGCCCCGTCCCCTATCCGCAGACCTGCGATTTGCAATAATTGAAGGGGGAAGCGGGGGCTCTGGCCATCAAGCGGGAGACTTGCCAACCTTCCCGGGGGCCGGGAGGCGGACTCGATTTTCAGGAGCCTCCCGGCCATTCCAGGAGAGTAGGCAAGCCTGATGTAGGTAAGAAAATTATAACAAATGTATAGTGGAGGGAACTTCTGTATTAGCCTAGGCAGGGCCGGTGCAAGGCACCGGAGCGCCCCAGGCGAGTCAGGTTGGGGGCGCCCCGGTGCCCGGGGGTGGTACCTGTATTGCCCGTCCCTGCAGTGCTGGTCTGCGGCGCTGTCACTCTGTGATATAGCTGCTGCTTTCGGCGGCGGCGGCGGGATCATCATCCCTGGAGTGTCCATGCGGCGCTGTCCTGTGCAGTGTGCAAAGCTGCTGCTAGCGGCGGCGGGATCCATGGAGTGTCCGTGCGGCGCTGTCCTATGTAAAGCTGCTGCTGGCGGCGGCGGGATCCCTGGAGTGTCCGTGCCGCAGGGGTACCTGCGGCGCTGTCCTGTGTATAAAGCTGCCGCAGCTTTATACACAGGACAGCGCCGCAGGTACCCCTGCGGCACGGACACCCCGGCCAGCTATATGCACATGGGGGTCAGGTGAGGGGCGAACTGCCGCCCTCCAGGTGCCGGCGCCCTAGGCAAATGCCTAGAGCTGCCTAGTGGTGGCGCCGGCCCTGAGCCTAGGACTGCAGGAACCCTTAATCAGGCCTCACTGGCTCACAGGTCTACAGACGGGAGCTCAGCATCAAGCCCTTAAAAAGCTGCTGAGAAACATCATTATACTGTAGATACAAAGACAGAACCTGCGAGTGACAGAGCAGAATATTCAATGAGAAATGGCCCCAGGATATTTTCTGGCATACAGCATACCCTCCAACATTGCCCATTCCATTAGGTACAAAATGCTCTGTTCCTGGACTTCCCTGCCAGTGGCAGTTACAGAGGTGATGCTGCAGCACAGTCCAATATTCAAAAAGGGCAGCCACACCTACTGCCACTCCAAGCATCACTGTCCTGGACTCACTGGCAGTTGATGGAACCCCCCTCTTTGAATTTTGGACTGTGCTGGAGTCCAACCTCTGTAACTGCCACTGGCAGGGAAGTCCAGTAACAGAGAATTTTGTACCTAATGGAATGGGTCATGTTGGAGGATATGATACAGCCACTGCCTGAGCTTCATTCAGATCAATAATATTATGTCCATTAAGCTGCCAGGTGACCCACCACCCATGCCAGGTGGATGTGTTGCCGTTTGTGATGAGGCAGGAGTGGATCTGCACCTGCCACAGCCCAGGAACCTCAGACGTCTGTTCTCTGACCGCAGGGGACATGTGAGGACTCTCTTCAGGGAATTGAGTGCGTCCTGATTGTTTATGTTTTACGCGACAATTCTTGCAGCCAATAATTATGTGTTAAACTTTACACCGAGGCTGGCTGTCAGGTGGCGTTATATATACGCTGTGAGCAGCTATCTCAATAAATCCAGTGAGGGTGAGTACTGCAGCTGTGCCATCCTACAGAGAGCCCCTGGGAAGGTCCTCACCTCAGGTGGCATACAGGTGGCATACTATAGGGTGTGGCAGTAGTTGCATGAATCAGCCTGCATCCAGCTGGCATTCTTCTCACTCCATCCACTACTACTGTATCTCCAATACACTACTATGGTCAGAGAATACTCATATTCAGGTGATATGGTGCCTGAATACCTCCTAACTTCTGCGTCTCTTAAAGAGGGGCAGCTGAAAATTTAGAGATCTAGCTGGAGGCCACACCCCATTTTAACCGTGGTGGGGGCATGCCCAGCAGCTCCGTCAGCTGTTGGCTATGCCCCAGCCCCTCCAGCTGCAGAAATAGATGCACAGCGTCTATTCATGGTGACAAGGGGGACTCCCAACTGCCCCCCCCCCCCCCACCGCGGGACACTACCGGCCCTGGGAGGGACGCAGGAGCGTCTCCAAAAAATGAGACGTTCCCGCAATAGGTGGGCAGTTGGGAGGTATGTGCCTGGAGCAAGAGTATGTTATAGTAATGGCCGTTACACCATGTCAGACACCGTAAGGCCCATTACACATCATGCCACACAAACAGCAATGCCCATTACACATTATACCACACACCATAATGATTATTTTACTTTATGCCACACACCATAATTCCTATTACATATTATGCCAAACACAGATATGCCGCTGACACCATTTTATGGCCCACACACAAAAATGCCCCTTACAAATGATGCCCCGCAGAAAGACCCCTTGCATTTATTTTCTTACCTACTGTAAATGCTCGTTGCCAAGGGTACATGCTTGTTGCTGGGGATTTTTTGCTTGTTCGTGGGGGTTACGTGTTCGTTGCCAGTAGGTTCATACTCATTGTCAAGGGAGGTTACACGCTCATTGCCAGGGGGGCAGGGTGGGGGGATTGCATGCTCATTGCCAGTGGTTTGTTCCTCATTGCCAGGGGGGGTTTCTTGCTCAATGCCAGGGGGGTTACATGCTCATTGCTAGGGGGCGTTACATGCTCGTTGCCAGGGAGTTACGTTCTCATTAAAAGTGGGGGAGTTACATGCTCATTGCCAGGGGTGTAGTAACATGGTCATTGCCAGGGGGAGGTTACATGCTCATTGCAAGTGAGTTAGTTAGATGCTAGCTGCCAGGGTGGTTTCATGCTCTTTGCTAGGTGTGGAGTTACATGCTCATTACCAGGATGAGGGTTACATGCTCATTGCCATGGGGAGTTACATGCTCATTACCGGGGGGTGGGGTGGGTGTGGTTACATGGTCATTGCCAGGGGATTTACATGCTCATTGCCAGGGGTTACATGCTCATTGCCAGGGGTGGAGTTACATGCTCATTACCAGGGGTGGATTTACATGCTAATTACCAGGGCTAGTTACATGCTCAGTGCCAGGGGGTTCTATTCTTACAGCGCACCAGTGCTCCCAGAATCCGCACTTATGGATAAAGCTGGGTACGCTCAGCTTCTCTGACAGACACTAGAGGTCCAGCACTTCTGAAAAGCTGTCTCCGCAGAAAGAGAAGCTATTCAGAAATGATATATATGTAACGGATGCATGAGAAACCTCAGTGTGAATTCAAAACATATTTATCACAAACTATTTTCTTCTCATGATGAATAGGCCCTTAAATTAGCATGTTTACATCTTATAATTTACTGGCATGTAGCCTTACTGCATTACATCTGGTTATATGGAGACCTGTTTTGTAAGTGCAATCACCACCTCTTGAAGAAGGGTCACCACTTGGAGACCTCACATACACACCTTTGCTGTATGGATCTAACATTTCAAAGCTGCTGGTCCCATCTATCAACTAGTTTTAGCTATTTAAAACTCGTTTATAACAAATGTTTTTCCAAAGAAACTGTAAATAAATAAATAATATAGTACTTGTTTCCTAGAACGGCGCCCACTAAGCTATTTGCTTAGTGGGCTATTCTGCGTAGGGAAATCGCATCGCATCGCATCGCCTGGGCCATTTTAATGCCATGCGATGTGCGATGTAATTTATTCACTGCCCTGTGTGCCCCAGGGTATCGCATCGCACCTGCCGCAAAATCGCTATCGCATGCGATTTTATAGGGTGTACGATGCCATTACTTTAGGTATACAATAATATGTCCTAAAAATAGTCTTTACGCACCCCCCCCCCCACACTATCCACGCCACCCCGAAGCGTGGCGAGCGGCGGTGGAATGCGTCCTCTGACTTTTTCATACCCCCACTATCCACGTCGGCGTGGAGTTCATTTTATATAGCGTGGCGAGGGGATGCGGAATACATGTAAAGTAATCCGCATCCCCTCGTGGGGCTCGCTGCGGTCGCCATGCTTCGGGCTCGCTGCGCTCGCCACACTATATAAATTCAACTCCACGCCGACGTGGATAGTGAAGGTATGTTAAGGTTGGAGGACGCGTTCCACCACCGCTCGCCACGCTTCGGGGTGGGGTATGTAAAACCTCTTTTTAGGACATACAATGATATCATTGTATAGGTAAAGCAATGGCATTGCACACCCTATAAAATCGCATGCGATTTTGCGAGAGGTGCGATGCGATACTGTGGGGCACACAGAGCATTGAAAAAATTACATTAAAAAATTGCATGGCATCGTTAGCGTATGTATGAAATCTGGGTGCCGTTCTAAGAAACAAGTACCAAATAATGTTGCTCTAGCCAATCAACTGTCATGTGTTTGAAAATGTCAGTAGCTGATTCGTTGGAGCACCATTTATCATTCACAATGAGTTCTAAATAGCTAAAACTTGTTGATAAATGGGCTGCCATATCTGGTGTACAAAATGATAATAAGCAAAGATCTGAATGGCATCTACAGTCAGCAAGACGAAAACTCATCTGCCCCAGCTACGTCACTTCCGCCTTTTTCATTTGCAGTGGAGAAAATAAATGCGGGTTTCCTCTCGTTCCCTTCTAACTACAAGGCAGGGATCTCTTGGGACAGTCCAGATTTCAGCTATGAAAGGATAACTGCCTGGTGTATGATCTGGCTGGAAGGTTTACAGAGGAATACATCAAATGCAAGCTCAGAAGAAGACCTTTACTCTTCTCCCATGGCTCTTGGTCCTTCCTTATGGTTTTCTTCCACCCTATTAAGTTGTCAGCTGCGGGTTACACTTGTGAGCGCATTCCACTGAGTGATTAACAGGGAGTATAAATGAAGTTTATTTATACTTTCCCTGCCATAAATACTCCCTTTAGTAAGCTAAAGCAAATAAATAATTAAGCCATTTTGAACAAATAACAAAGTGCTGAGTAAACCACCAGGAGGATGAAGTGTAAGCTGGGAAGGGACGCTGATTAAAGTGGTTCAGTAACTTTCTGAGCAACTGTGTTACTCATCTTACATCCAGGTCAGTGTTGGAAGATGATGCTACACAGGTCTTCAAGCTATTATGGAGAGGTGGTGGAACGCGTTTCCCCTGCTGCCACCGCCACCCCATTAAGTAAAGCCCAGCCAGTGCCTGGGTGTTTGGCACCACACCTGCAAACTATAAATTTCCTCCCATACTTTATAAAGGAACAGTGGTCACACAATAGTACCGCCAATTTAAATTACTCCACACAGTAGCACAATCTTATTCACATTACACCTCAATAGCATGCGATGAAGTACAAAAATACTTGCATGCACATACTATTTTGCCTTACGATATTCACTACGGGGGAAAATAAACACTGTGTAGTTTACACTAGACACAATGTGATTTGTACTAAAAAGATCAAATCTCACGTGATAATCGCACCGTGTGTGGGCACCATTTGTTGCACAATTGTAGTGGGATGCTGAGTTCATCTGCAGTATTATGTCATCAGTCACTAATGTCAAATAATAAAGAGGTCTAAGGTTAGTGCAGACTCATCTGGATGTTATATTTTGCAGCCAGACCGCTGAACATATCCAATTCGCACCAGTGGCGGGACTTGTGGGTTGTGGGTCAAGGTGCAAAAATATAATTTGGGCCCCCCTCCTCACCATAATCCATGTTCCCAATATGCAAAACAGCAGTGGGTGACAGGGAGAGGCAGATGGTGACATCGAAAGGCATGGGGAGGCAGAGTGTGACAGGGAAAAAAGTGGGAGACAGGAAGAGGGTGACAGGGGCAGCAGTGGTCCCATAGTTCGACAGGTCACGCGGGCCCCTGTATAATGGAACGGGCATGGCTTCCAGGAGGGGCCATTACCATATCCCAGTGGGAAACCCCCAAAACCCTGTAATATGTGTGGGAACCTCTTTGCATACACAGTGGAAGAGAGATGACAGGCTGCCGCTATAGCTGTCTCCTTAGGGGCGGGATGTATTAACATACATTGCCGCCCCTCACCGCGATGCTAGCGCATATGTACTAACATATGCACTAGCATCACAGTGCAGTGACGGAGGCCCCCCGCGATACCTGTGATGTGGTGTTCCCGGGTCTCCGTCACCTCCCCGAACACATCCCCGGCATCTCCTCCCCCCTGCAGTCGGAAGGACATCCCAGGCTGGCTGTGACATGCTTCTGGGGGAGGAGGAGCAACACAGAGGACGGGGAGGGAGGCTGCGGCAGACAGCTGGTGGCGATAGAAGCTTAAAGGCTTCTATAGGGTATAGCCACCCAAAGGTGGCAATACCCTGCCCTGCGGTGACGCGGCGGACAGGTTTTAGTACATATGAAAATGCAGTAAAACGGGAATTTTACCACATTTTCGGCTTAATACATCCTGCCCTAGCTGAGCACTGAGCAGCGTGTGCTGAGCTGGGGGGAGCGGCTATACTGCAGCGACAGTCTGTCATCCGGGCCCCTTCAGCAGGCCCAGGCCTGGGAAAAAGTAACCCCCCCCTCCTCTTGACGCCACTGGCAATGCACCTACTGCACCAATGGTAGATGCCCCTCTGGTTCGCACACAGACAACAGTGTACACAGAGTTCCGTCCTGGTCACATGCTGTGGGGCACAAATTTGCAGCATGGGAGGAGCTGCTGCTGGCAGCGGAGGCTGGAGATGAGCAGAATTGTCCCCGAAAACCAGTAGAGGCCGATCTATACTTTTACTATAGGGGCAGCTAGCAGTGGACATCCCCCCGATGTGAGAGGTTTATGTTGCAGTTTCAGAGCGGGATGTACAAAGGACAGAAATGCGTCCAAAACTCGATATGTATGCGATGACTGGCAGGATACACAGTGCGTCATGCACCATGAACTCGCCAAATATAATAGCAATAGTATCACCATGTTAGTAAAGACTAATCAACTTTATTGGTTATATGGTTTTAGATGTATTTCACTGCATCTTTCTCCTTATTTGTATGCATTTGTAGCTGATAGTTGTGTTTTTAACATCATCCGCTCAGTATGTTCCCTGTGGCAATGCAGTTACGTGTGAGCAGCGTTCAATCGGATACACAAAGGTTACGCTGAGATTCTGTTCCGGATGGATTCAGTCCTCGTGCAGGGACAGTGAGCATTGATGCTACCCAGGAATTTATGGAATGGTTCCATTGAGCGATCTGGAACATTTGACACACTGTGCGCCGCACACAACCGTTTCAGTCCATCCATTCCCATAATTACCAAGCAGGAAAGGAACATTGTCTGGCAATAGGGAAGATGTCTGCAGACCTCAAAAAATGCAGCCAGTTCTGTGTACTTAAATCTTCATTCTTTATATTCATAGGGGGTTATTGTGGTTGATTTGCTCGGGTGCAAATTTGCATCCTTGCGAGTCAACCTAACCCCGCCTTGCGAATGGTGGTACGCCGGCCGAGCATTCGCAAGGCGCTTTCTTCACACTGGTTGCAAATGGATGTTTTACATAAACAGCCATTTGCAGCCTGCAGGGGAAAACCCACATCATTCCATGGTCGGCGACCATGGAATGATGCAGGGCTGGATTAAGTCTTCGGGGGGCCCGGGTCACTTTAGACAGGGGGCCCCCTCCCACTAGTCATTATTGGCTGCAAACTGCATTGGAGGATATTACACTGTCAAAACACAGTATAAAGTAAAGGCAGTATAAACTTGGTGATTGGGTAACTGCAGGGGGGGGGGGTGGGATTAATATAATCAGAAATATATCTATATAAAATACCACATGAAAAGCATGCACCCCTCTGTACCTTACTCTGTAGGAGCCCTGACAGGCTCAGTGCTGCCTCTAATTAAAAACCCTCCCATGACGAGGCTTCTGCTGCTGCTGTCCTCCATGGGCCTGAGAAGCATATGATGATCCGGCCCTGGAATGATGTGGAACTTGCATGCATATGTGAGGTTGCTCTGAGGCACCCTTAAGTATGTGTGCAAGTTCAGAAGGAAGTGGGCGGGCAGCTGACATCTGGTGATGTCAACTGCCTGCCCCCCCCGGCACCCATGTCACGGCCTCATTAGCATGAGAACGCCCATGAAATTCTGGGCGTTCACATATGCCAATGAGGCCGCCCAACGTCCCTCTCCTTCCCCCTGTCTGCTGTCCTGGGTACATGCATCCAGCGATCCAATATTCGCAGTGGGTGCACGCACCCTGCTCATGCACATGTGCAGAAATACGTATGCGCATGTACAGTAACACAACATCATTCCCCTGTGAATGAAGGTCTCAGACCAGAATAAGGACCATAGCGAAGCCGTCATGAGGTAAATAATGCATTGACAATGCTAATTCTCCATGGACGATATGGTAAAACAATATAGAATATAGATTCAGTTTTTTTTTTAACTCAGTAAAGTTAATAGGAGGAATAAGCAAAGTGTCCAAACAATTGTAGGAAAAAAATGAGAAAGGAAAAAGAGACAACAATAAATTAACAGCGAGAAAGTAAGGGAACAAAAAGCAATAACAATATTACATAAGAACTGGGGCATAACCAGGCTTTAGTGGGCTCCATAGCAAGATCTTGATAGCCCCCCTCCCCCCAACACCACCTGACACTACTCCTATGGTGCCTCGAGGTGCGCATTTTGGAACCAGAGCCGCCGAGAGGCAGGGGGGGCGGGTACATTTTACCTGGGCCCGGGCCTGCCAGGGGGGCCCGGGTCCAGAGACACACTTTAAAAAAAAAATTGTTTGGGCTGCGGGAGGACTAGTGTCCGCCTGCCCGACCACCCGCCCATGTATCTAGCCACCCGCTTGTCATCTGCGGCTGCCCCTGCCTTTCCCTTCCCCTGCATATAGTGCAGTGTCACAGAGAATGAAAGACAGACGCTAGAAGTCATAGTTCACCTCTAGCGTCTGACAGGAAGCACAGCTCTGCACTTCCTGGTAATGCTGCCGGGCTGTGCTCCCTGTCAGACGCTGGAAGTAAAAAATGACTTCTAGCGTCTTATCAGCAGAAGCAGGGGAGAGTGAAACTGACAGGCAGCCAGGGCTCTGCACTGCGGGGCTGGCCCCGCCCACCACACTCGGAGCAGCAGCAGCAGCCTGGCTCCGTGTGTCAGGGACAAGCCCTGCTCCTGCCTCTTCCTGCTCCTATGTCTGCCTTTAGCTGCCTGCTCCACGACCACTACACTGCCGGGTCCCTGCACCACAGGAGGGAGAACACAGCCAGGTGAGAGCTGTATCTCCTGGGGCAGTGGGGGCTGCAGAAAATGTGTATGTATGTGGGGTGGGGGGTGAGAGGAGTTGGCTGGGTGTAATTTAAAACAGAGGTTTTAATGGCTTTAATGTGATTATTTTTTTTGGGGGTTGGGGGGATGTGTATAATGTAATACTGTATAATGGTGTGTGTGTGTGTGTGTGTGTGTAATGTAACAGCAGTGTGTGTGTACTGGCTGTAAGATGGCATGCTGTGTATAATTTAATATAATCGTGTGTGTGTGTGTGTGTGTGTGTGTGTGTGTGTAATGTAACAGCAGTGTGTGTGTGTGTACTGGTTGTAATATGGAGTACTGTGTATAATTTAATATTATGTGTGTTATGTGGCAGTGTGTGTATGGGGGAGCTGTGCGTAATGCAGGGCTCGACAAACCCCGGGGCCAGGTCGCAATAGGGACCAGAACCTGCGGGTGACCAGATTTGCCAGGTATCAGATCACACTGGGCAGAGTGGTGGTTTCTGTCAATGCAACAGCCGGGCAGAGTGGGGGACAATCCCCCTGGCTCCGGCTATGTCAGATCAAGTCCGCAGTGTGGAGATGGCTTGCGACCAATCGGAGCTCGCACTTCGGGAGCCAAGCAGGAGCAACAGTGGTGGCTCCTGATTAGCTGTCAGACCACAAGCTCCAATTGGCCCTAAAGCCACCTTGAGTTTTGAAATAGCCACGCCGTGGACCTTATCTGATACAGCCGGAGCCAGGTGGATTGTCCCCCACAGCGTTTGTCATTACCGCGCATTGTAGCGGTGGGGAGGGAGAGAGAGGGAAGAGGAGGAGGGGTAATCCCTTATGGCAAATCGCATGTTACCCCTGGCAAAGAGTATGCAACCCCTGGCATTAAGCAAGTGGTATAATATGTAATGGGTGTGTAGCATGTATAATAGGCATTGCAGTTCCCACATTTTCTTCCTGGCTGCTACATTTTTAAACATTTGCCAAGCCCTGGTGTAATATAATAGCCTGTATGTACTGGGTGTAATGTGGGGGAATGTGTGTAATGTAATATAGTGGTGTATACTGACTGCAATATGAGGGGAGGGTTGTGGGGTAGATGTGTGTAATGCATACTTATATATGTATAGGCAGCAAAAGAGGCAGAAGTTTTCTTTCACATGTTTAGTGCAGTGTTACAGGAAGCAACATCCGTAACTGAATCAGGCCCAAAGTGTTCCAGAGTTTTCTTCTGCCACTGCAGGAAAACGCCCTAACGCGTTTCGTCAGAGACTTCGTCAGAGGGCGTCTGACGAAGTCTCTGACGAAACGCGTTAGGGCATGGCCTGTGACACCCACGTCTACACACATCCCAGCATCTCTCCTGCGTGTACCTCCGGCTCCAGCTTTCCCGATGTCATACGGCGCAATCCAGCGTCCCTGATTCCGGTGGATTCGGTTGTCTGGAGGTTTCCCCTGTGAGCAGCTCTGCCTGTGGTATTTATTTACATCTCATGTGGTATCCAGCCCACAGCGTGTTTGTATATGGTACGAGCACTTGCCTTTTAAAATTGTCGGAGTATATTTGTTTGTCTCCAAAATAAAATCTTTTACCTGCACCATGGAGCGCACCTTTCCTCTATTTTGTTTCTAGATTGCTACATCCTGACCCTGGATGATATTACTGGAAAGGAAGCTGCAGTCCATAAACTTTTTGGGACTTTGGTGATATTTCTCCCAGGACTCTGAGAGAACTGTTTATTGCTGGACTTGGTTACTAGCGCTGTTTGCACCTATCTATATCCTTTATATATATATATATATATATATATATATATATATATATATTCAGGCAACAATAGTTGTTTTTTGATTCATTTGGTATTAATGCTTCCCTGACATTAATAGGAATCTGAATCCTCACCTTTAATAAACACCCCACTGACATTAATAATGATGTAAGGCAGCTATTACAGAACACATAACAGCTATTTGCTGACTTTCAATAGGTAAAGTGTTTTGTTTGCACCCACTTAGTGGTTTTTGCATTTCAGCCTTTAATCAAGGGTCAGAATAACCTTTTTTGTCATTCCCACAGACTGTACTCCTGTTTCTGAAAACACTACCGCCACTAGAAGTGCGTTCAATGCACCCTCTGTTCCTTATATTCCTGCGATTTACCCGTCATTAATGCTGCAGGAGGTGTTTTCAATATCACCTTCTACTGAACTTTCCAAGAAAATTTCTTTGTGCGTTTTCTCTGCATTTCATTTGCAAGTCAAACACCGGAGAGCTGCCTGCAAAACATGGCATGACTGCGATCCAAGGGCTGGTGCCAGCTTATGAACTATGGGCAAGGGAGAGGTAGAGGAGGGGTCGGCCTTCAGCACAGTGACACTGTGGCCATAGGGGGAGCTCTGCAGCAGGGATCATGACACATTTGGAAAGCATTTTTTCTTTAATTGATTACAGTACAATCAGGGCCGTCTTAACATTAGCCCAGGCTCCTGGGCAAAATAATTCACTGCCCCCCTCTCTCTCACCCCTCCTCACCTACGTGCAGGCAGCGGCGTCTGGGCAGTTGGGGCTGGGATCTTGTAGCGCTATTTGGGGGGGTGGGCGAGGAAACGCTTCTGATTTTGAAAAGACTGGCCAGACGCTGATTGGCTGAGTGAATTCAGCCAATCAGCCAGCCAGCAGCTTTTAGGCAGCGGCGGCTGGGAGCTTGTAGTGCTATTTGCAGGATGGCGGGTGGGAAGCGCTGCTGAATTTGAAAAGACTGGCCGTACGCTGAATGGCTGAATTCTCTCAGCCAATCAGTGTCTGGCCAGTCTTTTCAAATTCAACAGTGATTCCTTCCCACCCACCTTCTGGCAAATAGAGCTACAAGCTTCCAGCCATCGCGGCACGGATCTCACTAACCGCCGCCGCAGCCTCAGCAGCTCCCCGGGGCAGTGCCATCTTCACCATTGGGGTGGGCCACTAGACTCCTTGGGCCCCTGGGCAACTGCCCATTAAGCCCAATGGGAAAGACGGCACTGATTACAATAGGGATGACCATCTATGGGTTATCAATCAGTAGTCACCATCGATAGTACCATTGGTGGGTAACGTCGATAGTGTGCAACCATCTGCAGGGGGGCCAACAATGGTTTCACCCATATGATGGTCATCTCTGCTTTACAATTCAGTAGGGTGGGGGCTAATGGGTGTTGGGCTTAAAGGGAGTGCTGGGGGCGGAGCTAGGCTCTTTATCCCAGCAGTTTGCACAGTTTGCTGATCTTTGCATGGGGTTGCCACTCAACCGCTGCAAGTTGGAATTCAATTGGCGGCAAAGCCTGGACCTTCCTGACCTATGCTGCAAAGTTAACCAGTACAAGAACAGCAAGAACTTCTCAGGTGAATGGGCGGGTCATGGAAGTGTGATGATGTGATTGGCTATGCATTACATCATCGCTGCTCTGCCCCAGTGATGAAATGACACAAATAACTGCTAAAATATTGCATGGGACAATGGCACGATTTGTGACTCTGGCCTCCTGATACATCTTGGTGGAGCTACCAGAGCTCAGCTCTCCGGAGTGGCAAATAGTATGTAACCCATTGGGCAGTCAACAGATAACATCAGTGATCAACATAAATCTGCATGTACAGTATCCCATCAAATTTCTATACTGTGAAGATAAGCAGGCCCATGTTTTGTGGCAGAGCCAGCATTCCCCCACATGAAAGTAATGTGGAGGATCCAGACCAGGTTTTGAAAGCAGTAGCAAAATCCCAGGTGTGTAATCAGCAGTACCTGGGATTTCCTGATATAAGGGCTTCCAGGACAGAGTCACCATGCTCTTGAGGGTGGACTAGCCGCCCAAGCGATAGGTCAGGGGGTGTGTTCACTAACAGGACTATACTTAGGACACGCGGCATGTACTGAGGCTCGAGGAAAAGAAATTCCGTACTGAATTAAGAAGAGGATTCTTCACCATTAGAGCAGTAACATTCTGGAACTCAGTGCCGGTGGGGGCGGTTACAGCAACTGCTGTTAATGAATTTAAATAAAAACTGGATACATTTATGGCCATGAAATGAAGAAAAAAGAAAGAAAATAATTCCTATATTGGGGCACACTGTAGGACTAATTTTGAACTAACTTAAATAGTAAGCTCCTTTTCAGAGTAATAGCAGACAATTGACATAAATAAAATTAAACTTTTATTGATACATATAAAATACTTTTCGAAGCTAGTGAGATATAAACAAAAATTGTGAAAAAAAAGAGAATGAAAGTAGTGAATAATAGAGTTACAACTGTTCCTATACACCACTACTATAGTATCAGATTTATGAATTGACAATATTAGTGGGTCCAAAAGATAATATCCTGGACACCATTTAATATTCAGAAAGTAGCCATCATATTGGTCTGGATTTCTATATTAAGACAGTGGGTAGCGCTATTGATATTAAACCTGATTTTCCAAACATAGCGCTAGTGCTTATTTCTAGAGACAGCGCTGTTGTAGCAGCCACATAATCTTTATACAGCATGTCCAATGATTGACTATAGGCTGTGATTGTAAGAACAGCGCTAAGTGCACTTTAATTTCTAAAGTACAGGTTGAGTATCCCTTATCCGAAATGCTCGGGACCACGAGCATTCCGGATAAGGGATTTTTACGGTTTTTGGAATACATTTTTTTTTAGGCATACTTACTTGTCCCCTGGTGGTGCCCGATGGTCCCTCGGCTTCCACGTTGTCCCCCAGTGTCCACGGCAGGCCTTCAGCACCATCTCCAGCGGTCCCAGGGGGGAAACGATTTTTTTTCGAATTGTTCCAAAAAAACCACAGTTTTTGGAATAATTCGGATACGGGATGTACAGATACGGGATACCGTACCTGTAATGCCATTCAGCGCATTTACTGTTAATGCTACTGCTTGTGGATATTTAGAAAGTGCTGTATATGCCTTGAAACAAATTTGAAGATAGCGCTATATATATATGTTCATTTATGTTCAATATTGTGGTTAGTGCCCACATTAGCATATATATATATACTGGTGATAGCGCCAACGTCTTCAGTAATATCATATATACAGCAGTCCTATACATGCTGATGGATATTCATAGATAATCAGGCATGATTAGTTTTTTCAAATTATGTTTTTTTTATCCACATTAATTAATATCAATTTGTATATCAGTTAGTGTTCTGAGAAATTGTATTTATGTCAATTGTCTGCTATTACGCTGAAAAGGAGCTCACTATTTAAGTTAGTTCAAAACTAGTCTAAAAGTGTGCCCCAATATAGGAATTTTTTTCTTAATTTTTTTCTTCATTTCATGGTAGTACCGAATATTCCTGGGAGCACCTCCAATTGTGACTGTGTCATTTAAGAAAATTAGACTAATACACATACAGGAAAGGACTAATTGACAAATAGTTAAAATAGTGGTCTGTGCGGGTATCTCCAAATCCAACTACATTTTTGGGCACTAAAGGAATCCTATAGATATAGAATAGAATAGAATAGAATCAACTTTATTGGCCATGTGTGCTTGCGCACACTAGGAATTTTCTGCGGATTTACAGTGCAGCATCAAGCAGGGATAGGGGGGGGAGAGGACATTGCATACATTACATTGAGGACATTACATGTAGGGAACACATGCCCGCCGAGCTGCCGGGGGGGCCCGCAGTGCTGCCCGATGGAGTTGCCGGGGGGGCCCGCAGTGCTGCCCGATGGTGCTGCCGGGGGGGGCCGCAGTGCTGCCTTATGGTGCTGCCAGGGGGGAGCCGCAGTGCTGCCTGATGGTGCTGCTTGGGGGGGGCCCGCAGTGCTGACCGATGGTGCTGCCGGGGGGCCCAGCAGTGCTGCCCGATGGTGCTGCGGGGGGAAGCACAGCGCCGTCCGCCTCTGGTCGGGTGTCGCCGCATCCTGCGCCAGGGACACAGCGCTCGCTTCCTCACCGTCTCCTCCCTCAGATCGCCTTCTCCGCTCTGCTCCCTCCGACCGCCTCCTCTGCCCACCGCCGCCGCTTCCATCGCCACGCTGCTCCGGAGGCCGGGGATGGTGGAGCTCTGTGGATGGGAGATCGGAGCTCCACGTGATGCGACCATCCCCGGCCCCACCGGAAGTAGAAATGACTTATATGACTATAAGTCAATAGTTACAAGTCAGATAGGTTGAACTCGATGGACTAATGTCTTTTTTCAGCCTTAATTACTATGTTACTATGCTACTACGTATTTACAAAAATAGTTTCAAGTTATTTGGTAAAAAATAAAAATACAACTTTGTTTGCTCAAAATGATTTAAGATCAATTTAAAGATCATTAGGAAAAATAAAATAAAAATAAGTAAATAATTAAAAGGTAGATGAAGGTCTGTCTTTAATTAAAAAAAAGTATTTAAAACAAAATAACAGCTTGTAGACTATATTCTGCAAAATAAGAACATTACAAATGCACCCATCTCTGCTACATCTACCAGTGTATATAACAGTGAGTACGGCTTTAGCTGCTTTTCTTCAATAAAACCACAACATTGGGCTGTTTGTCGATGTAACACATCCTTATCCCCGTACACGCATATTTCCAACAGACGATATATAAAAGATAATTTAGGATGTGTATGATGACCACATAATAACTCTAACAATGACTGCTTAAATAATAATAATAATTATTAAAATTATTGTAACAGATTGTTTAAAATAAATACTTGGATGTTTCCAATATTGTCACAGAACTTTATGACTGCTCTCTGTTTCCAGTACTGGAGTCTGCTATCTGCATCTGAGCAGTAAATCTCTGTACTGAGAGTATAAGCCATCTAGTAATAACAGTAATAAAATACAGTGATCTCTAGAATATCAGTCTGAGTGCTGTGATATCTAGATTCACAAAGAGGATTGTAAAAGTCAGTGCGCCAGGTTACCAGAGACTACATCTCTGATGCAGATAATGCACAGTCTGACTACAGTCCTGAGCTATGTGTGATTCCTATCTGTAGTAGTCTAAACATTCCTGGGACAGACACAGGTTTCAGCACATAAAACATATGGTACATGAGCAAGAAAGACAAACATCAGCATCCTCTTCTGTTCCATCCAACATATGCAGCCAAGGAATCCTGTTCACTTGTTGTAAGTCACTTTGCATTGTAGTACTATGCACTAGGTCCAGCCAGCATAATGATTTCCATATGAGAGCCCTCATTTATTCCATTCTGTGAACCTGAACTAGACGATACTTGTATAAGGAAGGAACGTCACATTTTCCACTTAGGGAATGTTCGTGGCTATCTCTGCCTGATGTGGAGATTACACATAGAACACAAAATTCCTGTGCATTGGTCTGTAACACTACGGAAAACAATTTCCCTTATTTTATAGCGCAATGACAAACCGTGTACTTTGATCAGTAACAAAAATCACAGAAATACAAAATGTATTTTGTGTGCGAGAGATGGGAACAAATGTCATCAGTGTTCTAAATAAGAGATGCCATAAAGTTAATTTCACAAAAAAAAGTGTAAAAAAAAAAAGAAGTGGGACAATAACCACAAGAGATGTCATCAACTGTATGTCCTTATATAAGCAAAACTGAACCGAAATCTACTCGACATCAAATGGAAATCGAACGCGCTCGAGGAGGAGGAGACTCTCTGTGGCATGTCTGGGGGCAGGGCCAGAGCATGACATCATCAAGCCACGCCCCACCACAATAAATTCCTGGGTCTTCGGGGAGGGGCATCATTATAATTCCAGGCGTATTTGACCGGCGGAGAAGCGGGCACCAGGGGGTGTTTGGTCAGATAAATGTGGGAGACTTGCCAGCCCTTTTGCAGCCTCCTAGCCTTTCTGGGAGGGTTAGCAAGTATGGATATATCTGAACAGAAACTAACAGTGTGGATGTTGAACCACAGAAAGAGTAGTCTGTTCAATCAAATATCATCAAACTGCCTAAAAGATGAGAAATGACCAAACTTTGCATTTTAGTGAACCTCAGGATGTTAGTGAAGCTCAGAATGTTAGTGAACCTCAAGATATTAGTGAAGCTCAGAATGTTAGTGAAGCTCAGGATGTTAGTGAACCTCAGGATATAAGTGAACCTCAGGATGTTAGTAAACCTCAGGATATTAGTGAACCTCAGAATGTTAGTTACCCTCGGGATGTTAGCGAACCTCAGGATGTTAGCAAACCTCAGGATATTAGTGAACCTCAGGATGTTAGCAACTCTCAGGAGGTTAGCAAACCTCAAGATATTAGTGAACCTCAGGATGTTAGTGAACCTCAGGCTGTTAGTGAACCTCAGGATATTAGTGAACTTTAGGATATTAATGAACCTCAGGATGTTAGTGAACCTCAGGATGTTAGGAACCCTCAGGATGTTAGCGAACCTCAGGATATTAGTGAACCTCAGGATGTTAGTGAACCTCAGGGTGTTAGTGAACCTCAGAATATTATTAAACCTCAGGATATTAATGAACCTCAGGATTTTAGTGAACCTCAGGATGTTAGTGAACCTCAGGATATTAGTGAACCTCAGGATGTTAGCGAACCTTAGGATGTTTAAAGAACAGGATTTGGGGAACCACTGGCACTTTAAGGATGAATATTGCCTCCTTAAAAAAGTGACTTAGGTGCCCGGTCACTTGCTCCAATACCAAAGTGTGTGGACGATCAGTCTAATGCCAGGACGCTACTACTCTCACATGTGGACAGACACTTACTTCAAAGTTCTGTCTCGCATGCACGTAATGGTTTCTTTTAAGCTGGACGTCTCTGCATACATATACTCTGACACGCTGACACTTACTTTCTGATTCAGTCACGCGTTCCCGTAACAGGTTCTTTTCCACCACAGAATCCTAAACATCCCATCATCTTACCCGTCCTTCTTCAGCATGTTCAACCTTAACACTTTAACATTAGTACTATATAAACCTGAAATAATGACTCGGAGACTTAGGTTTGGCAGAAATTGTTAACTGATTTATTTTTCGGAAATTTTAAACTAATTTTATTGTTTGAATTAATTGATTAATTAATGGTGGCCAAGAAAGAATGGCTATTAAACTAAACTCCACCCCAACTTCAAACGTAACTGGCCTAACTCATAACAAGCGGTATCCAACTCAACCTTGTTGTCTTGACTACCCACCCCTCTGGGTGAGGTCACTGACCCCGCCACGGGTGTTACAGCAACAGGCCTAAGTCAATGAGAGGTGAGTGCACCGAAAACAAGCCATGTACGCAAAATCAACACCTAATATATAACTAATTTATTAAAACTGCCGTTCTTTCCCGCCTATCAGCTAACGCGATTAAAACCACCACCCACAAAACGGTCCCAAAGGGGAGGGAGGGCGGGAATTTCAGCAGGAAGAAGAGGAAGCCTCCTCCCCTTCCTGCCCCTATATTCAGTTAATCCTAGCCAAACCCACTCATCCTATAGGATCCCCAAGTCACATGCCTGTCAGTGATGACACGCAGCTGGGGATGTTTAACCCACTACATGCCTATTGCAGGCACTCCGCTATTCTAAACATCCCATCATCTTACCAAAGCGGGGGGTCTAACTGGATACCCCGCCCCGCCACCACCTAAACTACTGACTCAATGCCTACCAACAGATCCTCCAGGAACATAAAGAGGCCCTCATCAACCAGATGAACCCCATCAGGCCGGAAGAGGTGCTTACACCCAAACCTGATCCTATCATGAGAGACCACTGCCCCTCCGGAAGCCATCACCCACCGAGCTATTGCAGCATTAAGTTTTTTCCTGGACTCATCAATTGCCCTGGGATTTCTAACCCCCCTCCATCTAAGCCGGGGAACCATAAATGACCACACAATGGTGCAGTCAGGCCAAGCTGTGCTAATGGCGGCAAGATCACTCAAGATCAAGCTACGCAGATCCAACTGAGGCATCTTCCCAAGGTCATTACCTAAATGAAGAACTAGGACTGAGGGCAATCCGTACTTGCGGACGTTTATCAAAAGGAATTCCTTAAGGGCCCCCCATGACATGCCCCGGACTCCTAACCACCTGACTAACCGGTTGCAGGCAAAGGAGGGACCCTTACCTGCGCTAGCTAGTCTAGCCGCCCAATAAACGAAGGAATGACCGACTACCCACACCTGGAGCCTATCGATTCCCCGACCTACAAGGGAAGAGATGCAAGAGAAAGGAAATAGGGGTTAGAATGGACTGTTTAATTGGGAGCACCTTTATTTATTAGGAGGATCTGCCAAAAAGAAAAAAACAAATTTGATATACTAATTCACGGCACAAATAAATAGTGCCAATAGACATGCTCCAATCACGATTGAAGCCATACCAGGACACAATGGGGAAGAGACAAACAAGGGGAAAGGGTAGGGTACTTGAAAGGAAAAGGGGTTGAAAGGTGTACTCGGCCGGAGAAAAATGACTAGACCTGCTGAGGGACTCTTAATTAGACTATAGCCAAATTGAGGAGCACCAGATTCAGTCCGTCAGGTCAGGCAAAAAAGCGCTGGCCCAAGAGCAGAGCGTAGTTAAGCCCCGAGTAGGGTGGACATAGGGTAGGGGAAACAAATGACCATCCATCAAACACGACAGTCAAACAAGCAAGCACAGCAACGCTCAGGGCAGAAGATGGGGTCTGATATATTTCTTATAGCTCGCTGAGCGCCATCGACCTAGGGATTTATTGTCCGCCACCGACCAGCCAGCCGCAGCCACCGCAGTAGCGGCACCTATGCGAAAGGAATGCGTGCCGAAGTCCTCTGGGGACAGGCCCAATCGTGAAAGACAGCGACCCAGCATCCACCTGAACTGGTACAATGTCACGGGCGAGCCGTCATAATGCAGAAGCCAGGATCGCCCGGAGTGTGGCCTCACCTGTGGCCTCACCTGCATATATAAGGATGCTAACGACACTGGGCACACTAAATGTGGGGCAACGGGGGCCATGGACAACCACTTTCCCCTGGCTGACTGGTCGGTCTTGGACCGCCTAATCCTAAACCATAACGCCCCACCCTCTAAACGTATGTCGGACATAAGCAGAGTCGCATCCCTAGTCTTCGAGGGGGCAACCAGTTCCGATATCCGAAAGGCGCCGTGATAAGCCATGGAAAAAGCTAACCTAAACAGCAGCGCTTCGAACGCAGAGCTAGCGCAATGCCCCACTCCTTCCAGTAAATCTTGAAGAAGAGCGGCATCAATCGGCCGACGACAATCCGGGGGGGCCGGTACCACCCGGGCCCAACCCTTCATGGCCTTAACAACTAGGAAACCCTTAGTAAAATCCGGACGACCCTTGAGCCTATCAAAGAAAGATATGCCCGCTAAGTATCGAGTCGCCACTGCCCTGGATTTGCCTGTGCTATATAAAAACCAAAGGAAAGATAACAAACGCTGCTGTCCCCGCCTACCTGGCTGCGCATCCCCTCCTGAGAACGAGTCCCATTCCGCCCAGGCCTGCCGATGTAGTGTAGCGGGGGCTAAAGAGAACTCCGCTAACCCCTCCAGTCGGGCTCGATCACCTGCCAAACATAAGAGGGGCAGGGCATCCCAACAATATCAGCATGAGGAGCAAGTTCCCTAAAACGCTGCCATTGAAAACGGGAAAGTGCGTCGGATATCTCATTTGCAATACCGGGAACATGTTGAGCCCTAAACAATATGATATGACGCAGACATTGAAGGGAGAGCTGCGCAAGGACCCTCAATACTAAGAGGGATTTGGCCTTCTGGTGATTAATAGCGTGTCGCACCAGCAGGCTCCTATTCGCCAGGCGCGGACCCCAGATTTCCATGGCAACCATGATGGGAAACAGTTCTAACAGCAAGAGGTCCCAGGGGAGGCCGTCATAGGACCACCCCCGGGGCCACTTCTCGGCGCACCAGTGCCCGTCCAGGAAGCAGCCGAAGCCAGCCGCTCCGGCGGCGTCCGTGTACAACTGAAGCTCTGAGTTCGCAACGGTCAGAACAAGCCAAATCAGCACACCATTGAAGTCCTCCAAAAAAGAGGACCACACCGCTAAGTCTCGCCGAATTTCAGCGGACCAGCGAACTAAGTGGTGCGGTTTGGTCACTCCGGCAGTGGCCCGTTCCAGCTTCCTACAAAACAGCCTACCCATGGGAATCACCTTGAGCTGCCCTAAAACTGACTGTGCCTGGCGCAGAGGGATCTTATTCCTGCTCCCGCATTGCTGGATCGCCTCGCTGAGCCTGATCACCTTATCCGATGGCAAGTTGCAGCAGCCGCGCTCGGTATCTATCTGGATACCCAGGAATGACAGACAAGTACAAGGGCCCTCAGTTTTGTCGCTTGCGATAGGGACCCCGAAATGTTGGAAAAGTGACTGGATCCTAAGCAGGACGCGAGCGCAGCGATCGGAGCCGGCCGGCCCGACGCACAGAAAGTCATCCAGGTAGTGGGCGAGTCCGCCCCCTCCAGACGAACTCTCAACACACCAGTGCAGAAAGGTACTGAACTTTTCAAAAAACGCACAAGATACAGAGCACCCCATCGGCAGGCATTTGTTGATGAAATACTCCTCTCCGATGCGGAAGCCCATGAACCTAAATGCACTGGGGTATAAGGGGAGCAGCCTAAAAGCAGACTCAACATCTATCTTTGCCATGAGTGCTCCCTGTCCAAACGACCGTACCATGGCCAGGGCATCGTCAAATGACTGATAAGTCACCGAACAATATTCCTCTGGGATGGCGTCGTTGACAGAAAACCCCGCTGGGTAAGACAGATGTTGTATGAGGCGAAACTTCCCCGGGGCCTTCTTAGGAACCACCCCCACCGGAGAAATAACTAGGTTTTCTAACGGGGCTGGGGGAAAGGGCCAACCATGCACCCTAACTGAATCTCTTTGTCGACCCTTTCTCTCAAAACCTTGGGGAGGGAACGGGTGGATTGCAGGTTACGATAAGACCCGCCCTGAACTTCCCCCCGAACCGGTAAAACAAACCCTACGCTAAAACCTTCAAACAGAAAGGTGGCTACCTCCCTATCCGGGTAGCGGTGGAGCCATTCAGCCATGGCTGCCACCCTCACCGGTGAATGCGCCCTATCAAGGATTCCCGCCCGCCGCTGCTCTGGGTGTAGCTGCTGCTGCCCCTCTAGATGGGCGGGGACCCCGAAAGCAGCTAGAGGCGGGGTGGTTCCCCGAGCAATTGATACAGACATGGCGAAAGCGACAACGCTGTCCCATCTGGCAAGATGAGTTATTAAAAGCGTAGCATTTACCCTTTGAGGTGCCCACAGCCGCGGGTCTATTCGCAGCCGTGAAACGCCGGGCCGTAAGGGCATCCGGCGCCGGTCGCTGAGAGGCGCGGACGGCTGCAGGGGGTGTCAGGGGCACGTATCACATTCATGTGTTCGTCTGGCCGATCCTCCAAGTAACAGGCTGCGAAGACGCAAAAGCCTGCCAGCCAATTGTCATAAGACCTGTAAGCCTCAGAGCCAATACCGCCCTTCTCCTTGGCTGCCTTGAATGCTTTTTTGGAGTCCTCGGTCAGACTAAACACGTCAACGTAGTCCCCCTTCTCAATTTTTTTCCTGCAGCTCTCACGCAAACCCCTACAGTTGACTACCGCGGGCAAATTTCGCCTCTTCCTCTCTCTACGGGACATGGCGGAGATATTCCTGCGCTTGGTCTGCCGCGCCCGCCTCCCTGCCTCCTTCTTGGTGTACCTAGCTGCGCGCTTGCGGGCCCTAGCAGAGCTCCCAACATCCGACCCACCCGCTGACGAGGAAGAGGAGGAGGAAGAGCGATTGCTCCGTGACCCACTAGAGGAGGTACCCCGATATGAGCCCGCATCATCCTCAAACGAGGCCTCACCTGAGGAGTCTGGCTGTGCTGCCCATGTGTCGTCGTCATCCGTGCCCTCACTGGTGTCCACGGCGTCATCGTCTCCTTCCAGGGGTAGAGGTGATTCGTTATAGTAGGGCCCGGGGGACCGACGCCTCGGCCTACCGGACCTCCTTCGCCCACCAGCTGCTCGCTGGGTCTGTCCAATCGTGGTGGACCGGCCCTCCATGGCTGCTACTGCTGAACCCATATCCCTGACGGCCTGTATGAACTGGGAGCAGCCCGGCATGGGCTCTCCTTGGGCCCTTGAGCCCCTACTGCTCCTATTTCTGGGTTCCCCACTTTCGGGGGAGAGGTTATCAACTAGGGGACCCAGGGCGCTGGCCATGGAGGAGAGGGCAGAGGACAGCAGCGAGGGATCAAAAGCAGCAGCAGGGGGTACCCGCGTGCGGCCCCTCTCAGCACCTTCAACAGATTCCGGGTGACCTGCACTCCCCCGCCTCCTGCCAGTATCCCTCCCCGCAGTCCCCGCCTCCCCACTGCCCCCTTGCAGCAGGCTATCACGGCGTGACCAGCTGTGCATCTCCTCACCACAATCCTGCTGAGGGTGCAGGTAGGAGCCCCCCCGCTGTCTCCCACTATGCCCACCCTGGCTGGACCTAACCGCCGGGTCCTCACACTGCGTGTCCCCCCAGGGACATGCCTGCTGCCCCGCGCTGAATTGCCGCGCAGCGCATGCGCGCCAGAAGCCAGGCCTGGCGCCGGGGACAGCGATGCCGCCCGCCGAGCGCCCCCGCCGGCTCTAGCCGCACCGCGAGTTACGGCAGACCCCCTGGCACCGCTATACGCGCCGGACCCGGAGCCCCGGCCGGCGCGTCCCGATGACGCACCTCCACCCCGTCGCGTGCGGCCAGCACGCCCCCCGCAGGCCGCGATGGAGCTCGCGCTGCCGGGTCAAGCACAGTGCCTACACCGGCGCGCGCTACCCCACGGGACCCGCGGCAAGCAGCGGGCAGCACCGGAGGTGGTGCAGGGAGAGAGGGCCCGTCAACAGCATCAGGGCTATCACCGCCCGAAAATCGGGCAGGACGGCGAGCGGAGCGCCTGGGCCTTGAGGCTGAGGAGGCCATAACCGCTGAGGGGACACTACAGGTACCTTATAATATGCACGCACTGGGGAGCTGGGAAACACACTTCTACCCCTTAGAATTTCAGCAGGAAGAAGAGAAAGCCTCCTCCCCTTCCTGCCCCTATATTCAGTTAATCCTAGCCAAACCCACTCATCCTATAGGATCCCCAAGTCACATGCCTGTCAGTGATGACACGCAGCTGGGGATGTTTAACCCACTACACTACACCCACTACACTCCGGTATTCTTATATTCAAAAGGCTGCTTTATTCACACACGAATAAAAGGTTTTCACAAAGGGCTGTATGTACATGGGGAATGGCACAAAGTAGGCAGACAGGAAAGGCAGAACCCCAGGGTAGTGCTGATAATCCGGCGGCCAAACGCTGCAGACGTTACCGCTGATACACGATCTCTGCAGAGAAATAGAGCACTACAGAGTACTGAGCAGCTGTCCAGGTCCTCCAGGTGCAGCGACCACTGCAGACTCCTACAAGTTCCTGGACAACAGCCGGTGACAGTCTGCACGCAAAGAGAACAGGAGATTTGCACCCAGGATTGTGTATCAGCGGTAACGTCTGCAGCGTTTGCCCACCGGATCATCAGCACTACCCTGGGGTTCCGCCTTTCCTGTCTGCCTACTTTGTGCCATTCCCCATGTACATACAGCCCTTTGTGAAAACCTTTTAATTGTGTGTGAATAAAGCAGCCTTTTGAATATAAGGATTCTGTGGTGGAAAAGAACCTGTTACGGGAACGTGTGACTGAATCAGAAAGTAAGTGTCCACGTGTCAGAGTATATGTATGGAGAGACGTCCAGCTTAAAAGAAACCATTACGTGCATGCGAGACAGAACTTTGAAGTAAGTGTCTGTCCACATGTGAGAGTAGTAGCGTCCTGGCATTAGACTGATCGTCCACACACTTTGGTATTGGAGCAAGTGACCGGGCACCTAAGTCACTTTTTGTATGTTAGTGAACCTCAGGATATTAGTGAACTTTAGGATGTTAGTGAACCTCAGGGTGTTAGTGAACTTCAGGATATTAGTGAACCTCAGGGTGTTAGTGAGCCGAAGTGAAAGACTGATTGCTATGAGTGGAGGTCCAAAGTAAGAGAAGAGACTTTGCAAGATTTGGGAGTCACAATAGTGTCAGTGACAGCAGTCCACAGAAGGGAGTCATTAGATTGTTACCAAGGCCTATGCTGTCAGTGAGTGAAGTGTTACTGATGTACCTGTCACGAAGGCTAATCCTGTGTTATATGACATGTTCTTAGCCTCACCTTTATTACAGGTTGCAACGTGAAAGCTTCATTTGTGAGTATGTGTAAAATAAAAAAGCTTGTAGCGAGGATGGGGATTAGTATGGCACATAATGCAATTAAGTCTCAAATACACCTTATATACACAGCTATGATGGTATTTGCATGCAATATGGTAAATGGAAACAGTTTGTGTACATTGAACCATCAGATACCACCAGAAAGAAAAAGGAGACACTATCTTAGTTGTGCTAAAAAACATTCTGTATTTCAGAAGATTCCATGTTATATAATAAGATTGAGGGCCAGATTCTCTAAGCTTCAAAGGTGATAAAATGGAGAGTGATAAACAGCCAGCCAATCAGCTCCTGCCTGACATTTTTCAAATTCAGTCTGTGACATGCTTCTCAGCTGATTGGCAGATTGGTTGGTGGCTGTTTATCACTCTCCATTTTATCACTTTTGAAGCTTAGAGAATCTGGCCGAGAGAGAGAGAGAGAGAGTTGTGTTGCACTCGGCACTCCCGATGTATAATTGTAGATATCTTTTGCCGAGTACCTTCCGATGGCAAGCATACAGGATAGAAGAAGAAAGGCGGCACTCTTGGGCTTTTCAGTAAAGTCAGACCTTTACAATTTGCATAATATAAAATTATACAGAGCAGTTGATTGGTTGCCATGGGCCACATCTACCCCTATGTGTGGTGGTGGTTGATCCTGGCTGGTTTAATATCTCACCTAACGTTGCTGTGGGTATTTTTAAGAAGGTAACCGCTAAATTGAATAATCCATAGAACAATGGCCGTTTCCTAGGATAGACCACTCTCTTCATACGGAAATATATATTAGGTTTACAATCAACTCTGTATATATCAAATAATTGAATGTCCACTTATAACAGCGGTAAATTTAATAATAATAATGATGATGATGATAATAATAATAAAAATAACGATGACAATAATAATGATGATGATGATAGTAATAATTATTATTATTATTACATTGAAACTGTGCCCAGACAATGTTATAGATGTTATTATTGAACAGCCATATGCATCACCCCTTATGTACAGAAAGCCGTTTGTAAACCCACATCTGCCAACTCTGAACATAAACCTACTTGAATTTAAATAAAATATAGACCCATCTGTCCTGCCATATTCTCCAGAGCAAGAAACAAATACTAAGTCCCTGCTATTTCCGTTCCAAGACAAGTAAATATGACATTAATTCACAGATATTATGTGATAAAAATTACAGATGACATTTTTAAATAAAAAAACGTTTTTCTTTTAACAAACTATATTATTTTAACAGAACCCTGGTCCTTCCTTGAATAATGTGATCTTTGTTTAGTTATTCTCCCTTCACTCCCTCTTGAAAGTCCATGTTTCATGGTATTATTCATAATAATGTGATGAGAGTACATGTAAACTCCAAAGTTGATGGGAGAGTACATGTAAACTCCACGGGTAAGCGTGATAGTCAGGTCATCTGGATTATCAGATGGTTGTACCCTTAATATATGTGGTCTTCAGCTGGAGGTGGTCAGAAAGAATAGGGAAAAATTACATGGTAAAGTACAAACAAACCTGCTGGTATTAGATGTCTTGCAGGATCTAGAATGTACAACTGGGTGATAATCTGAAAGCTCTAATGGGGAAGTGCCTATAAGAGGCTCAGGTTAAAGGATCAATGGTCAATGTGTAACTGAAACTACTATTTTTCTGCAGGCTCCAGCAGGAACTGAGGCCCTTATTCTAGTTCACTCTTTCTGACAAAATATTTCTTAGATGGACAAAACCATGTGCACTGCAGGTGAGGCAGGTGTTACTTGTGCAGAGATAATTAGATTTGGGTGGGGTTTTACACCTGCCTCACCTGCAGTGCACATGGTTTTGTCCATCTAAGAAATATTTTGTCAGAAAGAGTGAACTAGAATAAGGGCATCAGTTCCTGCTGGAGCCTGCTGAAAAATAGCCCCATATATATATATATATATATATATATATATATATATATATATATATATATATATATATATATATATACACACACACACAAACACTCTTACTTACTCTGTAGGAGACCTCCTCACAGGCTCAGCACTGCCTATGATAAAAAAAACCTCCCACGATGAGGCTGCTGCTGTCCTCCACGGGCCTGAGAAGCATGTAATGAGCTCCACTAATCAGAGCTCAGCACAAGCCTCTCAGCCTCTGACCTCTTGCGCAATGTCTCCCAGTAATGCACTGCACGCTTGTGCAGTCAGTGTGCCTTGGCTCAACACCATTAATCATTTTCACATCTGCGGATAGGTGAAGCTGCAGCACTACCCCATTCCCATGCAAAAAATCTTTAGCTTAATTTAATTTTTTTAAATACATGCTGACCCCATTAATCCGGCTCGGCAATGTCCTCAATGTGCATGTTTCTGTGTGGAAACACATTCACCAGAGTAACAGCTAGTAGCACAGGCGTTGATGAGCTGGAATGAGACAGGAATGAGCTATGCTGTCTTTTCTCCATGCTAAGTGATTTTGCACCATCCTGAATATAGCACCACCTTTGTATTAGGTGTGAATGCTAGTCTCACGCATTTCCACGATGGGTTTATCTGCTGATTTCTTATCCTCTTTCTTCCGCAATGGTGAAGCTAAATCTTATTTTAAGCACCAGAGTGCACCCTTAGACTTTATAAACCACATGTTTCATGTAGGGTGGCCAATCCCGGGATTGGGATCAACGGGATCCTGGGATTTTAGGCCCAAATCAGCAGGCTTTCAATCCCGGGATTGGACGCTCCAATCCTGGGATTTTGGGATTGGGCAGCACATGCGCAGTGTTAGTGCCGGACAGCGCAGACTGAGCAATCAGATCATCCTCAGACACTGCAGAAGTCCTGGAGGGGGGGGACCCCTTTATCGGGGGGGGGGGGGTCCCCACTCCCCCAGGGCCCCTGGTCAGGCTGACTGGTCAGAGGGTTAATGCTTTGGCCGGGGGGACTTGTATAAAAAGTCTCCCCCCGGCTGTGGCATTACCCTGCTGGCTGGTTTGGCCTGGGGCTGGTTCTTAAAATACGGGGGACCCCTAGTCATTTTGTCCCCCATATTTTGGGAACCAGCCCCGGACCAGGAGCCTGGGGCTGGTTGTTAAAAATCAGGGAACCCCTATTTATCGGGTTCCCTGATTTTTAATTACCGGCCCGGCTCTGTCAGCCTGGTGCTGGTTATGCTGTTTTTTAAATTTATTTATTTATTTTACTTTTTTTTTACACTAAAGCCTGCAAGGATCTGACTGATCCGTGCAGACTGCCTGTAGGAATTCGTATTAGCGGCCATATACAGCCAGCTAATACAAATTAATACGACATCGGAGGGTTACAAAGCAGTCGTATTTGACTGCTTTGTAAATCCCCCTCCGGAACACGACAAAGCCTACGAGGTATGCAGTCATATTAATACGTATTAAGAATACGAATGCAACTTTTTGCATTCGTATTCTTAGTAAATTTCCCCCATAGCGTTAAACACTTTATAGTAGGTTTTCACATTTAGAAAAACATTTTACTTTCTATAATTTAAAAAATCTGTATTAACCCCTTCCTGACAGAGCTAGTTTTTGCGTTCCTGACAGAGCCATTTTTTTCAAATCTGACATGTCTCACTTAAGTGGGGATAACTTTTTTTTGCTTTTACTTATCCCAGTGATTTTGAGATTGTTTTCTCGTGACACATTGTACTTCAAGTTAGTGGTAAATTTGGGTCGATACAGTCTGTGTTTTTTTGTGAAAAATACCAAAATGTCGTGAAAAAATGGAAAATTTAGCGATTTGCAAAATGTTAAATTTTCTGCTTGTGAGACAAATAATCATACCACTCAAAATAGTTAATAACTAACATAGACCATATGTCTACTTTATGTTGCCATCATTATTTCAACTTCCTTTTAATTTTTTTGGACACTAGGAGGCTTCAAATATGAATAGCAAATTCTCAAATTTTCAAGAAAATTTCAAACACTGATTTTTTTAGGGACCAGTTCAGTTCTGATGTGACTTTGAGGGACTTGTATGTGAGACACCCCCATAAATGATGCCATTTCAAAAACTGCACCCCTCACAGTATTCAAAACAGCATTTTGGAAGTTTGTTAACCCTTTAGGTGTTTCACAGGAATTAAAACAAAGTGTAGGTGAAATTTCAAAATTTCATTTTTTTTGCAGATTTGCAAATTTAATACATTTTTCTAAGGAACACAGTACATTTTACTAGAGAAATGTGACTAAAAATTGATTCCCCCAATTCTTTGGTTTTCATAAATATCCTATATGTGGCCCTAGTGTGCACGGTGACCAAACCACAGGCTTCATAATAGAAGGAGCACCTACTTGATTTTGGAGCCTCCTTTTTATGAGATTATTTTTTAGGAACCATGTAGGTTTCTAGGCACCATAAGATGCTAAAAGTTAGGTACCCCCCCACAAGTGACCCCATTTTGCAAACTACACCCTTCAGGGAATTCATCTAGGGGTATAGTGTACATTTCAAACCCCCAGGGGTTTCACCAATTGTGGTACAACTGGGCAGTGAAAATGAAAAAAAAAAAATTTTCATTTTCACAGCTCAGTTGTATCAAAATTGGTGAAACCCCTGGGGGTTTGAAATGTACACTATACCCCTTGATGAATTCCCTGAAGGGTGTAGTTTGCAAAATGGGGTCACTTGTGGGGGGGTTCCACTGTATGGGTGTTTCGGGGGTCATTCAACCAGAATCTGTGCTGCAAAATCCAAAAATCACTCCTTCCCTTCTGAGTCCTGCCATGCACCCAACTGGTATTTTTTGGTCACACATGAGGCATTGCCGTACTCGGGAGAAATTGGGGCACAGATTTTGGGGTGCTTTGTCTCCTTCATTCCTTGTGAAAATGAAAAATTTTGAGCCAGATCTGCATTTTTGTGTAAAAAAATGTAATTTTTTACACAAAAATGCAGTTCTGGCTCAAAATTTTTTATTTTCACAAGGAATGAAGGAGACAAAGCACCCCAAAATCTGTGCCCCAATTTCTCCCGAGTACGGCAATGCCTCACGTGTGACCAAAAAATACCAGTTGGGTGCATGGCAGGACTCAGAAGGGAAGGAGTGATTTTTGGTGGCGGAATGAATGGTGGGTGCTATGTCGCATTAGCAAGACCCCCGAAGCACCAATACAGTGGAACCCCCCCACAAGTGACCCCATTTTGCAAACTACACCCTTCAGGGAATTCATCTAGGGGTATAGTGTACATTTCAAACCCCCAGGGGTTTCACCAATTTTGATACAACTGGGCAGTGAAAATGAAAAAAATAAATTTTTCATTTTCACAGCTCAGTTGTATCAAAATTGGTGAAACCCCGGGGGGTTTGAAATGTACACTATACCCCTTGATGAATTCCCTGAAGGGTGTAGTTTGCAAAATGGGGTCACTTGTGGGGGGGTTCCACTGTATGGGTGTTTCGGGGGTCATTCAACCAGAATCTGTGCTGCAAAATCCAAAAATCACTCCTTCCCTTCTGAGTCCTGCCATGCACCCAACTGGTATTTTTTGGTCACACATGAGGCATTGCCGTACTCGGGAGAAATTAGGGCACAGATTTTGGGGTGCTTTGTCTCCTTCATTCCTTGTGAAAATGAAAAATTTTGAGCCAGATCTGCATTTTTGTGTAAAAAAATGTAATTTTTTACACAAAAATGCAGTTCTGGCTCAAAATTTTTTATTTTCACAAGGAATGAAGGAGACAAAGCACCCCAAAATCTGTGCCCCAATTTCTCCCGAGTACGGCAATGCCTCACGTGTGACCAAAAAATACCAGTTGGGTGCATGGCAGGACTCAGAAGGGAAGGAGTGATTTTTGGTGGCGGAATGAATGGTGGGTGCTATGTCGCATTAGCAAGACCCCCGAAGCACCAATACAGTGGAACCCCCCCACAAGTGACCCCATTTTGGTCACCAGCTTTGGGAGGGGGGCTGGCGCTGCGGCTGGCGGGGGGGTGGGAGGGGTGCTGGCGCTGCGGCAGCCGGGTGGGTGGGAGGGAGGGGGGCTGCCGGGTGGGAGGGGGGGGGGGGCTGGCGATCGTTGGTGATCGGTGCGGTATACGCACACACACACACACACACACACACACACACACATATATATATATATATATATATATGTGTGTATATATATATATATATATATATATACATATATATACATATATATACACACACATATATATATATATATATATATATATATATATATGTGTGTATATATATATATATATATACACACATTTGCACATTTTTTTATTTTATTTTATTTTTAACTTTTCCAGCAGCAGCATGATGCTGCTGCTGCTGCTGCTGCTGCGGGGGGGAGGGGGGAGGAGGGGAGCGCAGCGTGCGCTCCGGACGTAGCGGTTGAGCCGCTGGAGCTGCTGCTGCTGCCGGGTGAGTGCCCGGCGGGTGGGAGGGGGGTGCTGCCGCTCGGTGGTGATCGGTGCTGCACCGATCACCACCGTTTTCTGTGTTACCGAGCGGCTTAGCCGCCGGTAACACAGGAAACGCTGTGATTGACTGTTCAGATTTGAACAGCCAATCACAGCGATCGCCGACCGGGGGGGGCACCCCTGCCCCCCCTGGGCGACGAGGGGGGATGTCTGCTGTCAGGGACAGCAGACATCACCTAACTGTCACTGCGTCTCTAGACGCAGTGACAGTTAGAAACCATGACGTACATTTATGCCATGTGTCGGGAAGTACTTCCCGACCATGACGTAAATGTACGTCAAATGTCGGGAAGGGGTTAATAAACCTAAAAGGGCGGAATTATACAAATCATGTTCTGTTCTTTTGCCGGTCGTCCGGCTTTGAAGCTTTATTGTGTCACTTGCTCAGAATCAGTACACGGTAACTGAGCTGAGAAATTGGCTTACACCGTAAAGAAACATATGTTCTGTAAGAAGTTTACGAGCTGTGGCGCAGCGCAGACTTCTGTCACCTGTGTAATTAGCACCAGCATAAGAAAGGGCTGAGAGACACGAAAAGGCGAAGACTGGTTTCACAGGACTTCAGACGATTGTGGGCTTCGCAGTTCAATTCATGCGTTACACCAGTGCATACTATGGCATAATTGCCAGCTCTCTGAGAACGGGATGTACTAAAGCAGTGGTGTCAAACTACGGCTCTCCAGCTGTTGTGAAACTACAAGTCCCATCATGCCTTGCCATAGTTTTGCTATTAGGGAATGCTAAAACTATGGCAAAGCATGCTGGGATGTGTAGTTTCATAACAGCTGGAGGGCCAAAGTTTGGACATGCCTGAAGATGCGGATGTGATAACATCGGCCCAACTCGCAATGCGATTATTGACTACATCGCAGGGATGTATTAATTATTGCATGCAGGGACAGCGCTTGCGTGAAAGCAGCACTATCTGGATATTTTTCATGAAAAACACCCCAATGCTGTACTGAGCATGCATCACCATTGCCGCAACTACTGCCGCAGGCCCCCTCTCTCCCCATTGCGATGCCCCCCCCCTCACCACTGCTATATTCACCAACCCCTGGTTATCGGCTCCTGCAGCACTGCTGGTCTTCGTGGGCTTCCTTCTCCTGTGCTGTAAAGTGAGCTGCTGCTTTGAAGCATCACTTTACAGCACCGGGGGTCACAGCGCAGCAGGGGGCCCTGTAGACCAGCAGCCCTCACCAGGCTACTGATCCCAGATTAAGGGGGATCCAGTTGATACTGTACCCCAGACCCACCCTGGCCAGAGCAGAGTGGCAGTATCTCTCCTAATTCCTATCACATTGTGTAAGTAGTACAGAGGCTGCTGCTATGCTATCATGTGACAACATACATCATACAATAAATTATTATCTATATATTTTTTTTAATTAAAATAGTTCAACACAGTTGATGCCAATCATATGCAGTGGTGTAGCTAGGTGCCAAGGCGCCCGGAGCAAGGGCATGTTTTGCGCCCCCCAAGTTGTAGTAGGGGAGGCTCCTGCGCAGTGAAAAGGGGGCGTGGCCTAACATTACGTAATGTCCATTACACGTTATACCAAACACCGTAATGCCCATTACACATTATGCCACACACTGTAATGCCCATTATATATAATACCACACACCGTGATGCCCATTACATATAATACCACACACTCTAATGCCAATTACACCTTATGCCACACACTGTAATGCTTATTACATATTATACCACACACCATCATGCCCATTACACATTATGCCACACACTGTAATGTCTATGATATATTATGCCACACAAATGCGGCTTACCTAAATGCTTGTTGCCAGGAGTTACATGCTCGATGCCAGGGGTTTCATGCTCATTGCCATGGGAAATTCATGCTTGTTGCCATTGGGTATCACATTCCCCTTGCCCAGAGGGTTATATGTGTAATACCCCCATAGTAGATACTCCTTTTACAGACTTGTGGGGGTATCACTGCTGTAATAACCCCATTATGGTTGTGGTTAAGTTACCCCCATTTCCCCCTTGAGAGTTTATTAAACTAACAACAGGGCAGGGAGGATAAAGAGGGGAGCCCAGCCCCTGTAATGTGTCCTGAATTTGCAGAGTATTGCAGCGGAAGGGGTAACAAGGGCAGAGTGGTGCAGCAGAAGGGCTTGTGGAGTCTTACCCTCTGTTGTGGCGCATCTGCCCCTTCTTTCTCCAGCTACTGTGATCATCAGTGCTGCCCGGGATGCCGAGCACCACTCCAGGCTGCGCACTTGTCCAGGGCTGTCCTTCTGTTGCAGACGCCGGGGTGAGGTCCTCCACGGAACTCGAAGGTTTCTTCACTGGCTGGCGGTACAGGGAAGTGCAGTCAAACGGGCCCCGGCACAGCGGTAAATGGTGAGCGGGCGGGAGAGCAGGCAAGGCTGGCGGCGCCCTGCTTGTCACCTGACACAGTGGTGAGCAAGAAGGCGGGACTCGGAGTGGCTGGGGGAGCGGGCAGGGCTGGCAGGCAAGGCAGGCATGGCTCCGGCGCCATTTGATCTTCCGGCACCCGGAGCTGGTGCTCCGCCAGAGCCACCCTTGCTACGCCTCTGATCATTTTAACTCCACCGCTGAGGGCTGGGCAGCGCTGCTGTGCATTAATCCGCAACCTGGCTGTGTGTGGCTTGACTTTAGCACCGGCCCTGTCGGGGTCCCGACAGGGCCGGTGTAAGGCTTCTCAGCACCCTAGGCAAAACTACAGCCTAATCTCCCCTTACTGCCACCAATACCCACTTTCCAACTCCTTAAGGTATACTTGCCTAACATTACAGAATGACAGGGAGGCTCCCAAAAATTGTGTGGTCCTCCCAGCCCTCTGGAATGGAGTGAAAGTCCCCTGCTTCCCCTGGAGTCTCCATTTGCATTTGCCACCCACAACAGAATACAAGAAGGAGGGGGCAGCAAAGTAGGGAATTAAGCCTCAAGGGAAAGTATGGAGGTGAAGTTCCACAGCAGCCATCTGCATTAAGTACAACAAGGATCTTCAGAGACATCCTTTTTTGATTGGCAGACTTGGTGGCGCTCCCCAGATCTTGGCGCCCTAGGCAGCTGCCTAAAGCTGTCTAATGGTAGAGCCGGCCCTGGGTCCCAACAGTCATTTACCCAACGTCGGGATCCCGACTGTTAAAACACCGACAGATGGGTTCCCGACGGCCACCGGCTATTCTCCCTCATCGGGGGCCCACGACCCCCATAGAGGGAGAATAGAATAGGTGGCGAGCGCAACGAGCCCGCAAGGGGCTTTGTTGTGCTCGCCATGCTGTCTGAGTCCGGCCAGTTGGGATATATTTAGGATTTATATCAATGGGAGGTCCCATGTAAATATACTTGATCAGTGCATGATCTCCATGATCAAAATGATTCATGAAATAAGCTCAGCAATTAATACTTAATATTAAATTTTTTTAAATAATAATATTTATCCTGATATATTGTTGCATTGATATTAAACGTGGATCAGGGAAATGTTCTGATACAGTATGTTCATATTAATGCATGGGGGGCCAAGGGCAGTGGCATAATATTAGCCATCACAGACCCCGCAATGGCTTGGAGGCACTGTCTGGCTTATGGGCGGGGTCTCCGGGGGCTACTACTACCACTGCCTGGACCTTTGCACCTGCCTGAATTCCGTCGTGCCTGCCCCAGAAAATGTTTTAGGCTGCTCCCTTACCTCCCAACTGTCCCAAATACCGGAGGAAAGTCCCGGTTTTCAGGGGATGCATCCCTCCCGCGTCCGGCAATTTCCCGCGGTGTGTGTGTGTGTGGGGGGGGGGCAGTTGGGAGCCCCTCCCCCAGAGTTGCATTAAAGGGAGGATCCTCTACAATGAACAGGTATGAAAGGGGGGCACAGAGGAGCTGCCTGAAACTTTTCTGGCGGCGGCGGCGGGGGGTGCACAGTATTTTTGGTTATGCTACTGGGCCGGGGAATTCAAGACAGGGGTGCCCGCATAAAGGTGGGGTGTATATTAGATTGTGCAAACATAACTCCAACATGTGCCATTCTTGGTGGGATAAAATACCTGGACTGGGTCATTCTTAATATATGATTGGTGTCACCTGCATTGAACTATGTCATATATAATAAAGACGTTTCAACACAATTGCAATCATATATTTATAGAGAAGTCCTGGTAGAGAGGAGTTTGTTGACCCTAAAATGAGTCATGATGGGATGTATGTATTACAGGGACGTGCGCTGAAGTAAATGGCTCAAGAGTCCCTGGCAAGTGCCAGAGCCAGATATGCACACAATATATGAGCCATGGGGTACATGCCGGCATTATACATGTGCAGCAGTATACACTGCTGGAGATTCATTGAGTTTTAATAAGAGATGTGCATTAAATGTAGCCAGGTGAGGCACTGCCTCACTGGTCATAGACTTTTTACTCCAGAGTATTGACTATAAAAATTATTAGAAAAATAAAAATAAGAATTTGTATGTTTGACATACTTTATCAATTCAAAATGCCGGCATATACGCTAGTATGACAGGAAACTGATGTATTATGTATATTACATTTAAACCACCGGAGTATATTACTTTTAAACTAATAGTTTAATAATGTCTGGGTGCTGTGTATAGCTCCACCTAATTTAGAGACAATTATTTTATAAAGTTTTTTTTGTAAAGGAACAAAAGACAACTTAACCTTAAAATACACAGAGAAATAAAATCGACTGTATCATCTATCTTGTCATATGCAAGAATAGCAGCTTCTGTGCTACTTACACACTAGGACAGGAATCCGAAGAGTTAGTGATGTCACTGTGCTTCGCCCAGTGGGCCATATTATTCCCCTTAATCTGGCTATGACACAGTCACACAGATGGGACATTAATTGCTTCTAACACCCATCACCTGCTCCGATGAAGAGTCTGATAAATTTATGGCCACAGCAGATTCCATCCCTACTGAATTGAAGACTCAAAACACAAGGAGGACAATAAAAGGAGGTCTGATAAGCAGCATGTTCTGACTCTAAACACGCATTAAACATGTATCGAATACAAAATTGATTTTCTTTCATCATATGGTCCCACAACAAGACTGGCTCATTGTAACACAATACACTGTGGGGCATGATACGTTATAATTTAACATTGGTGTCTAGACAGAGGAATCGCTCAATATGGGTCAATCGTAATCAACACACCTATAATAGATGCTCCTGGGACATCAACAATTCATAACCCTTCCCCTGGATTATTCATTTGCTGTAACTCTGAGGGGACGCGGAATACATGTAAAGTTATCCGTGGACCCTCGCGGGGCTCGCTGCGCTCGCCACGCTTCGGGCTCGGTGGCTCGCTGCGCTCGCCCCACTATATAAAATCAACTCCACGCCAACATGGATAGTGAGAGTATGAAAAGGTCGGGAGGACGCGTTCCGCTGCGCTCGACACGCTTCGGGGTGGCGTGGATAGTGGGGGGGACTAAAACCTCATTGTATGTCATACAAGTCTAATGGCATGGCATCGCACCTCCCGATTATGCGGGAGGTGCGATGCGATCCCCTGGGGCCAACAGAGCAGTGAATAAATTACATTTAAAAAATCGCATTGCATTGCACGCCACTAAAATGGCCCATGCAATGCGATGCGATTTTAGTACAGAGAATAACCCTGTACGCAAATAGAGTACTGGGCGCCCTGCTAGGAAACAAGTACCTAAAGTTCTTTAGTAGTCATTTTACATGCTTTTATATCTAATGTGGACTTTTTATCAATTTATAGGCATAATTGTATTAAATTATAGTGAAGTCAATCCAATGGTTTATAGAAAGTGTTATTTGTACATTAGCAATGCTTAGTTGGTTTTTGTTTGGCTGTTATAGAGGAGTAACTACCCTGTTTTCTAGCAGCTGGTGAGACCACTGGTGTCAAGCACCCCTTTATTTCCTGTCCCTCCCGAGGGGATTGTATCCACCTTCACTGGGAAAGAGTTTCCAACTCAGAAATAAGATCAGGTGCTCTACCCATCACATTTCTGACATAATACATCCCCCAAACCGGCACTGGAAGCGTTGTTTGTACAATGAACTGTTTGAGAAAATCAAGAGCCTTCGGCTTTTTACATGGCAATTGCTTAACAATAGTGTGTGTGGAGATAATATCCCCACTCAGTGGCGCTGCCACACTCAATAAATTGATGCCAAGTCTTTTGTTGGAAAGATACAAATAATCTTTACTTTTAATATAAGACCATACTACACGTTAAAAGTTACACATTATTACATACAAATTAATACACTCAAAAAAGGACACACAAGACATACACCATAAAACATATAAGGCATGGGCTGGCTATGAGGCTTGTATTTGCATATACTGTATCTATATGAGGCAATAATATTGTTTTTGGTATTGAGCAAATAGTTACCAGTCCTCCTTGTAATCAGCAACTCGTGCTATACTCAGGGCCGGTGCAAGGCACCGGGGCGCCCCAGGCGAGTCGGGGTGGGGGCGCCCCGGTGCCGGGGGGGGGTGTACCTGTCCTGCGGCGTTGTGTATTTCAATCTGGCGGCGGATGCAGCGGGGGTCCCTGCAGTCCATTAGAAAACACGAGCGCTATCCGCCGGGCTATGCGGAAGCGCTTCTAGTGTGAAAACACTGGCAGCACGCTGATTGGCTGAGATCAGCGTGCGCCGTGCTGCCAGAGTTTTCACACTAGAAGCGCTTCCGCATAGCCCGGCGGATAGCGCTCGTGATTTCTAATGGACTGCAGGGACCCCCGCTGCCTCCGCCGCCAGATTGAAATACACAGCGCCGCAGGACACAAAATGCCACCCTCCAGTGGCCGGCGCCCTAGGCAAATGCCTAGATTTGCATAGTGGTGGCGCCGGCCCTGGCTATACTGGGTGCGGGTCACCAAGTCCTATATCTGAGCCTTTTGCTGCTGTAATTCAGTAAGATGTTTACTCCCTGCTTTGGGAGGTCGGCTCCAGGTGCTGGTTTCTCCCACAATGTCCAGATCCCCACCGGGATATTTGTAATCCAAGGGTACAATTGACTGGATATCTATGCGGCTAGAGCGGGCTCCAAGAACGCGTTTCTCCGCCTCCTTTACTAATCGGCGGCTTCATCAGCTGGATGCCCTGTCTCTTCTGTTGCCGGTTTTTATTCTGTTTGTATTCGCGGGCTTCCACGACTTCCGCATTTTGCGGGTCACGCCTCGCTCTGAAAACCCCACAGTCAGCGGCCATCTTCTTCGGCACCTTGCGGTTCAAGCCTCGTTTTGACTCACCAATGGTTACATAGCTGCGGCCATCTTTGCTACTCAAAACTGATTATTATTTTCACATGTGGCGGCGGCCATCTTTTTGGTTGTCAGCATGTCAGCGCTCTTTTTTCTGGGGATTCTCGGCGGCCATTTTTATACCAATGTATCTCCGTGTTCCTTAGTCCATCCCTATTTGGGCGGTCATTCATTATCGGACGATCGCCATTTTATTGGTTATAATGCCATTCCATTGAGGGAGTCTCTTGCAGCAGTAGAAGGGATGGATAGGGAAGTCTTACTTAAACCTAATCCACAAAAACAACAAAATAAAAGGAAAAATAGAGAAGGAGGAGCATTCTTTGTAACTCAATTTAGCACACAGGCTAATAAAATGAAGAAGATCGTAAAGAAAAATATGCATCTCCTAGAGTTAGATGAACATATCAAACCAGAAATAAATATTAACAACACCGTAGTCTTTAGAAAATCAAAAAATCTGAAAACAAAATTAGCCCCAAGTATGTATAAGGATAAAAATAAAAAGCTTTTAAAACCATCATGGCTACCTGAGAAACCTGATGGATATCATATATGTGGAAATGAAAAATGCCTGTCCTGTAAGAACTTAGATAGAAAAAATCTGAACTTCAAATCCCAAGTAACGAATGAAATGTTCCCAATAAAAAGCTTCATCAACTGTAAAACAGATTACATAATATACGTATTGACCTGCGGATGCGGGCTTCAATACGTAGGACGAACAATCAGAAATCTGCATATCAGATTTATGGAGCATAGAAGGAATAAAATTGGAATGTCGAGGACCAATAGTCTCTACAAACACATGACAATATGTCAAAAAGGGGATATGAAAAATGTGACTATGATAGGGATTGAACAAATTAAACATACGGCGAGAGGGGGAGACAGATATACCCAGCTATGTCGCAAGGAGGCATACTGGATATTCTGTCTAAGAACATTGACCCCGCAAGGCCTAAATGATACAATAGAAATGAATGGCATATAGATATATGTAGTAATATGGAACCCTTGAAATGTATCTTTATGCAATTTAGAAATGTATATGTCTCCTGATATGGAGGATAGTGAAAGAAGACCATTGGAAATGGACCCTATCTGACCTCCACCCTCCAACATGCTATTGTTAAGGGATCCTGCTTCATTGTCCCTTGCTACTTTAATCTTTTCCCAAAGATAACCCCCCCCCCTCCCCACATCCCTCGAACCCCAAAAGACCATCGTTCTTGTAGTATTATTAATTATTTATTATTCATACATATATTTGTATTACTATTTTTATGTTTATTATCTATTTTTTATTATTATTTTTTATGATTATTATTTTTTATTTTTATTAATTATTGATAGGTTTTTCTATGCAATATATGGTATGAATTAAAAATTTTGATGAGAATCAAATGGTATTATTATGATGTAATATTCAGTCATGGGGCTGGCATGATGGCATGATATATGAGGCAATAAATGAGCAAATCTATGGGCTAAGCGGCAATTTATCTGGGCTTGATAATGGGCATGATTATTAGATGTATATAAAAAAGAGGCAAAATAACGCATAATAAAATCTGCATATATATGTACAAAGACTGTGCTTTCTAGACTATATAACAATGAGGCGAAAATGCAAAATTTATGTTATTGTCCCCCGATATAGAAAGCCACAATGGAATGGCATTATAACCAATAAAATGGCGATCGTCCGATAATGAATGACCGCCCAAATAGGGATGGACTAAGGAACACGGAGATACATTGGTATAAAAATGGCCGCCGAGAATCCCCAGAAAAGCGACCGCTGTCATGCTGACAACCAAAAAGATGGCCGCCGCTACATGTGAAAATAATAATCAGTTTTGAGTAGCAAAGATGGCTGCAGCTATGTAACCATTGGTGAGTCAAAACGAGGCTTGAACCGCAAGGTGCGGAAGAAGATGGCCGCTGACTGTGGGGTTTTCAGAGTGAGGCGTGACCCGCAAAATGCGGAAGTCGTGGAAGCCCACAAATACAAACAGAATAAAAACCGGCAACAGAAGAGACAGGGCATCCAGCTGATGAAGCCGCCGAGTAGTAAAGGAGGCGGAGAAACGCGTTCTTGGAGCCCGCTCTAGCCGCATAGATATCCAGTCAATTGTATCCTTGGATTACAAATATCCCGGTGGGGATCTGGACATTGTGGGAGAAACCAGCACCTGGAGCCGACCTCCCAAAGCAGGGAGTAAACATCTTACTGAATTACAGCAGCAAAAGGCTCAGATATAGGACTTGGTGACCCGCACCCAGTATAGCACGAGTTGCTGATTACAAGGAGGACTGGTAACTATTTGCTCAATACCAAAAACAATATTATTGCCTCATATATATATAGTATATGCAATTACAAGCCTCATAGCCAGCCCATGCCTTATATGTTTTATGGTGAATGTCTTGTGTGTCCTTTTTTGAGTGTATTAATTTGTATTGTGGAAGTCGAGTTGCACACACGCCATTTTAGGATAGTATGGCCGCCATTTTGGTTCGCAGAGTTGCGCAAATAAAGTTTCCATACCCGAGTATGTGTGACAAAGTGGACCAGAAGAGTAGCCATACTATCACACATAAATTCATAATAACATACTTACACTAAATGAAATATAGTTAAAGGTTTAGAACGCTACACATAGCTTAGTTAGCCCTGCATACATCTGTCTGTATCATGTTTAGTACCGTTCCGTTCCGTTTCTTATGCGTAGTATTCCGGTCATTGCGAATATTTCGCAATATACACGGCCCGATAGTTATGGACATAAGCCATATTCCAGAGACAGTTTCTGTTGAAAGTATGTAACAAAGGAATCTAGATGAAACCGGTTCTTATCACTGCTGACGCCGAAACCATCAAACAAAGGACTCTTAAAGTTCACTCCCCTGGACCTAGCCAAACCAGGTGTATCATCTTACCCCCCAATCACAGCTGACCTGACATACGACCTCTGACCAATGAGAACGGCCTTTGACCTCCCCTTTCTGACCCTATAAGATAGGCGACCCAGAGCAGCCAAAGTCTCTTCGGCACATCTACCTTTCCCTGACTTTCTACCGGGCTATAGTTCATCCCTGAACGATAGCGAGCTCTGACCGGACTGCGCTTCGCATATTTGATGAGACGGTAAACGGTTGCATTTAACGGTATTTATCCTTATTGTATTGTTGGCTGATTGTGTCTTGTATCTGTTTCCTTCCCCCTAGCAGAGCCTGATTATAGTATTTTATTGTTAGTCTATTGTATTACCTGTTAAACCTGTATTTTCTATTCCTGTAACCCCCTTTTGTCCATTAGGGACTTAAATACAACCTTTTTGCGGAGTTCTTATCTCCTTACTTCTATACTGTGGTTTGTGTCTGTTATTCGCATTTTGCGATAAAGGTATATTACGGACACTGTCCTTAAAGGTATATTCGCAGATTAGAGACAAAGTACTGCGAAGGGATCTCTTATTAAGGTATCGGTTCTTGGTGTATAATATACAATAAAGGTACGCTACGCTGCGCTACGTTTTGTTCGCACGTAGTTAGGTATAAAAGGTACGTAGGTTGCGGACATAATACGTAACCTGCGCTTTTCACTTATTGTCTCTCTGGTCACATTTAATCGCCATTAACAATTGAGGGCTCGTCCATCCGTTACACATTCTGGAGCTCAGTACCAGGCGCGCGGCGTGACCTATACCAGCAAAAGGGTGGAAGTATTATTATCCATTGCTGGATAGGCCAGGTCCGCGGCGGTGCGGGGTTTGGGAAGTGCTAGCGTTGAACCCGAAGCACAATAAGTGAAAGCCACGTGTTTTAAAGCATATCATACCTAAGTGTTTAGTAAACTGTACTTCTGCCTGCCACAAGTAGTTTAACGGGGTATAGTGTCTTGGGTTGCTTGTTTATTACAGTATATGTGCCACGTGCGATAAGGTTCGCACACGTGGAGTCTGTGTTTATTATAGTACATAGAGGATCCCCTCTGTGCAAAACTATAACTTTTATTGTTAGTTACTGCAAAACCAGGGACTCCGCCACGTGGCGACAAGTCCTGGGCCTTTTGCAGTAACGTAAAGCGTCTATTGTGTATTACGCAGGGTGCGCGCGCACGTGCCCACATCGGGAAAGTTTCGCATCTTTGTACGTGATTTACGGATTAAGTGCGGGATTTATTTCGCATCTTGATACGTAACTTTCGGACGGAGTTAAGGGATTTATTCCACATTTAGGCGCAATTACTGCGTATAGCGAAACCCGAGCGCAACCTTGTAAATTGCCTATAGAACACGTGGGTGGCCGATTCATCGGCGGCCTGTGAACAACGCACGTACACACGTGGCTGTTCATTGGTACTGCACATGCAGCACACATAGGAACCCAAAGGTGAACAGTATTAAACTACTAGCTTTATTTAAACAGTATAGTAATATACTGCGAATAAGGCGGTGATTAATAAAAGAAAATAAGTTTTTTCTTTTTGTTCATTTTTTTTTAAACAAGCAACTCAAGCATTATTTTAATAGATTCCTATAGCGTATTATAAGGGATTTATACCTGCATAAGTATCTAGTGAAAAGCTACCAGCCTGGGAAGATTTTCTGTACAGAAATATTTCAAATATATGCATAAGACCAAGGTGTAACCAGCGCCCAGTGTGAAACATAACTGAGGCGAACGGGTGTGTGACGGCACAACTCAAGCGCAGTGTAGTCCAGTGTAGGACAGTCCAGTTAGGACAGGGTTCACGTGACGACGTGCCCATAGGAACTGCCCCTTCAGTGGAACTAAATTCCGCTAGGAGGGTACAAGAAGATACATCGGAACCCAGTTGTTTCCGATTAGCTACTTTAGAAATCCAGTTTCTGGGGGCACAGGAAAACAAGTTTGTTGTGCCCTGGAGAAATTAGGCCGCACCTTGCAAGTTGGCTAGAAGTTCGCTGCTAGTTGAAAGACTTGGTGATTGAGTATCATACCTCGTATCCTTCGCACCTGCTTGACTGTGGGATGTTCTAGGAAGCTGTAGAAGTGAGTGTTTGGGGAGCTCTCAGACAAGTAATAACCCACCGGTATCTATTAAGCTGTGAACATTTATTCCTGTAATTATGGGTAATAACGGGTCACGCTGTGATAACGTGCATGTTAGGGAGGAAGCAAGCCGGCCAAAAGGATCGGCGGCTTTTATTATGTGCAGGAAGCACGGTGAACGCGCAGTTGTTTACCAAAATAAATGGAGAAAAATGACACAAGGCAGCAAGTTAGAATTTCCCAGTGTTGGTAGCTTCGATCCAGAAATCTTATCGGCAGTAAAAGATGAAATATGCCTACTCTCCAGTCGTAAGGAGAGAGTGAAGCATATAGATATTCTTAAATTGTGGCAGAAGGAAGGACAGGAACAATGGGGAATCAGAGGTCTGGCGATACCAGATGCAATCAGCCACAATAAAAATGCAACCGCTGCCACAATAGAATCAGCTCCCCCACCCCCATATGTGCCGAAGGGATTAATGACTCATAAGAAAGACATAAGTAATAATGTATCCGTTGCTAACTTGTACCCTGTCTTATCCCCTTATAAGGAAACCCGAGAGGAAAACGAGCAGCTGTTGGCACTGGCCGTCTCTCATGCAATTAATATGATTGAGGGAAAAGCTCAACCCGCTGTTGAGGTCCCAGCACAGGAGGAGGAGACGGCTGATGCCAACAGAGTAGTATTGGACTCAGGTAAGGATGCACTACACAGCACAGACACAGACGACTCCCAAGCAGGTCCCAGTAATGCGGATGTGGTACAAACATATCCTATGCGCACACTGGAGGTTCCCTATGGTAAGGCAGACAGAGAGGGTGTGATACCTACCAGAAAGATGACCATGCTAAACCCATGGACACGGCTAGAGCTGCGGTCCATCATTTCAGATTTCCCTGATCCTAGGAAAGATCTGGCTCTGAGCCGGAAATTTGTAAGGGATTTGGGAAACTCTGATGAGCCCACCAACAAGGATTGGAGAATCATGTTGAGGGCCTGTCTCCCTGCCCACATAGATATCCTGAAATTCATTCAGGATAGTGGATTGAAAGTGGACAGGGAGATAAATGATGAGATCAACCAGGAAAATATACGCCTGATTAACTTACAATTGGGAGTATATTTTCCTGCGACAGTGGAATATAGCAGGATGTTTACCATCAAACAAAAGGATGGCGAATCTGCTGCTGATTATTTCACTAAGGCCTTACTGGAGGTATCAAAGTACACTGGTGTCTCCGAGCCTAAGGACGACCCCCACCTGAGGGAGATGATTGTCTCTGTGCTGGTGGAAGGGCTTAGGGAAAACCTGAGAGCCAGAGTCCAAACTTCTTTCCCAAATTGGCGTGGAATGACGGGAATCTGCTGTGGACCACGATCGCAACATTAAGAAACACAGGGAATTGCAAACTGACAAACTAATGATGGTTAGCATCCAAGCCCTTACTAATGCCCCAAACAAAGCTGCATACCAACGAAACACCAGGGACACAGGTAGAAAGCCAATTATTTGTTACAACTGCAATAGGGAAGGTCACTACTCAGCTCATTGTAGGTCAGGAAACCCCAGGAGTTATCAGACACATAAGCGAGAATGGGAATCTCACAAAGGTGAGACACGAAGATACCCAGCCCCTAGACAATGGGAGGAGACAGACAGGTCACGCAACATGCCTCCTCCCCATCTGATGGCTGACACTGTGCTAAGGGCAACCCAGGTCAGACAATAGGAAACAGGTCATACCTGTATCCTACAGCCAGTTAGATTAACTCAACACCTTAGAGAGGAACCTCAGGTGAAGGTTGATATAGCTGGAGTAAGGCAAACCTTTTTGGTTGATACAGGGGCGGCCAGATCTGTTCTCAACACTCCTCTTCACTTGGGTTTCACTGACAAATCAGTAGCAGCAATTGGGGTAACAGGAAAAATACAACATTACCCACTGACGAAACCAGCGGAGGTTACAATCGGGCCTTTGCATACCAAACATTCTTTCCTGTTGGCTGCAGCGGCCCCGACTAACCTCCTGGGTAGAGATTTACTATGCAAAATGGGATGTGTCATCTATTGCACCCCCGATGGGGTATTTCTGGACACTCCTAGAAAGTGCAAGATATGCTGGACAGTCCTCAGAGGCTAATGTTGTATTCCACTGTTGTAGAATCAAATCCATCTAGGGTAGCTGAAATTACAGCACAAATACCGAGTTCCCTTTGGACTAAAGATGGACAGGACGCTGGGCTGATGGCAAATGTAGCTCCAGTAGAAATCCGCTTAAAAGAAGGCAGGATAGCCCCAAAAATACCGCAGTACCCTTTAAAACCTGAAGTTGAGCTAGGAGTATTCCCAGTGATCCAACGATTGCTCCAACAGGAAATCCTAGTTAGAACTTCCAGCACGGCCAATAGTCCCATCTTTCCTGTGAAAAAGAGCGGGGGGAGGGGCTACAGACTAGTGCAGGATTTAAGAGGGGTAAACAAAGTAGTTGAGAGCCAATTCCCCGTAGTGCCAAACCCAGCTGTCATCCTAATGCAAATCCCACCTCACTGTACTCATTTCACAGTCATTGATTTGTGTTCAGCGTTCTTCTCCGTCCCTTTGCACCCTGACAGCCAGTATCTGTTCGCCTTTACCTACAGAGGAGTACAGTATACCTGGACACGACTTCCCCAGGGGTTCATAGACAGCCCCAGCATCTTCTCCCAGGCCTTGCATGATTGTTTACAATCCTTTCAACCCATGAGTGGTTCGATACTGATACAGTATGTCGATGACTTATTGTTGTGTTCTGGGTCACTGGAGTCATCAGTGGATGACACTAGACAACTACTGATGCATCTCTCAGAGACAGGACATAAAGTATCGAAGGATAAGCTGCAATTATGCCAGACCAGGGTTAAGTATCTGGGCCACTGCCTTACCCAAGGGCTGAGACACCTCACCGACGACAGAATCCAAGCGATTCAGCACATGTTACTGCCACAGACCCAGCATCAGATCCGTACGTTCCTAGGCATGTGTGGATACTGTCGCAATTGGATCCCAGGATTCTCTATTCTGGCATTGCCACTACAAGAGATGGTTTCCTCAACTAAGCCAGATCGGGTCTCTCATACTGAGGAATCTGAGCTGGCTTTCGAGGAACTAAAGGTGAGCCTAACAAAGGCCCCAGCACTGGGAATGCCAGATTATGGGAAACCCTTTGAACTGTACGGAACTGAATCAGGTGGGTGTGCGGCAGGAGTACTTGTACAAAAACATGGTAATGCCAACCGACCAATAGCGTACTACAGTGGCCAGCTAGACACAGTAGCACGCTCACTCCCAACTTGCTTACGAAGTGTGGCTGCAATAGCACAACTAGTAAGTAAGAGTGAGGACGTAGTGTTGGGACACGATTTAACTGTTCATGCTCCCCATGCTGTCTCTGCCCTCCTAAATTCTGCCCAAACACGTCATGTGTCCTCAGCACGGTTCACTAAGTGGGAACTGGCGCTGATGGCCCCAGTAAATATTACCATCAAAAGATGCAACACACTAAACCCAGCCACATTCCTTCCTCATGTGCCCTCCAAGGCACAAAGGGTGGAGGGTGATGGGAATGTTGCTGAAAATGGTAAAGCAGAGTTTAGTGAGGGTGAGGACAAACATGATTGCATGACCTACCTGAATCAGACCTTCACAGCACGTCCTGACACAAGCGACAGCCCATTAAGTGAGGTAGACATAACCTTATTCACAGATGGTAGCTGTCATAGACAGACGGAGACGGGAGAGCTGTGCACAGGCTATGCGGTAGTAGATGGAGAAGGTATTGTGGAAGCTGAACCCTTGGGACCACCTCACTCAGCACAAGTAGCGGAACTGGTGGCACTGACCAGAGCATGTGAACTGGCCCAGGGAAAAGCAGTTAACATATATACCGACTCCAGATATGCTTTCGGAGTAGTGCATGATTTTGGAGCCCTATGGCGCCTCCGAAATTTCATGACGGCGGCTGGCACACCAGTGGCGCATGCGACATACATTAGGAGACTTCTGGGAGCTATTCAGCTTCCAGACAGAGTAGCTGTTATCAAGTGCAAAGCTCATACATCAGAGAAGGACCCGGTGTCACTTGGTAACAGCCGCGCTGATGAGGCAGCGAAAAGGGCCGCATGCCCTGTAAATATTTTCACCCATCCTACCAACCTTTGTACACTGAACATGGTATCCACATCCAAACTGATAGACATGCAGAATTTGTGTTCCCCACAGGAAAGAGCAGTATGGAAGTCGAAGGGATGTGGCCAAGAGTCTACCGGACTTTGGAGAGATGGACACGGGAAACCAGTGGCCCCCAGGGCATACCTTCCTAGTCTAGCCGAGGCGGCCCATGGGCTGACACATCTTGGGAAGGAAGGTATGTGCAAGCTGGTAAAGGCCTACTGGTGTGCACCAGGGTTTGCTTCTCAAGCAGGTAGAGTGGCAATGTCATGCCTCACCTGTTTGAGGAAAAACGTTGGAAAAGCCATCCCAACAGAGCCATCCCACATCCCTCCTACAGAAGGCCCTTTCCAGGTAATACAAATCGACTTCATACAGTTACCACCCTGTAGAAATTTGAAATATGTATTAGTTTGTGTTGACATGTTTTCCAGCTGGGTGGAGGCTTTCCCCGCTGCCTCCAACACTGCTACCTTTACAGCAAAGAAAATATGTCAGGAGTTTGTCTGTAGATATGGTATCCCAAAGGTCATTGAGAGTGACAGAGGCACTCATTTCACAGGAGAGGTCTTCCAAATCATGTGTAAACTCCTGGGGATTAATAGTAAACTTCATACTCCATATCGTCCCCAGGCGAGCGCCAAAGTTGAGAGAATGAATGGTACTATTAAGAACAAATTGGGTAAAGTCATGGCTGAAACAGGGTTGTTATGGCCAGAGGCATTGCCTATTGTGCTGTATAGCATTAGGACCACTCCCAGGACTCCGCTCAACTTGTCCCCCTTCGAGATATTGTTTGGTCGGCAGCCACACATCATGATAGACCCACAGGATGATCTCAAATGTAATAATGAGTTAACTGTACAGTATATCCTAAAGCTAAACAAACAGCTAAGGAAACAACAAAAGCAGCTGAATTTACTGAACCCTGATATGCCTACCGAGAATTGTCATAATCTTAAACCAGGAGACTTTGTCATGATCCGAAATTTTTTATGCTCAGGTTGTTTGATAGACCGTTGGGAAGGACCGTACCAAGTTTTGTTGACCAGCACTACATCAATTAAAGTCGCAGAGAGAGAGACTTGGATACATTCGTCCCACTGCAAGAAAGCCAGTAACCCAGAATCCCAGTGTGCAGAGAGCGAAAGAGAAGAAGTGTCGCTAGAAGCATTGTTTCGGGAACACTGAGAAGCAGCCAAGGTCGAGCAACCTGAGCGAACAAAGGTCCAAGAGCAGAGCAAAATAAAAGTCCCCTGGTAGAGATGATGGAAGGACTCCAAGCAACAGGTTCACAGTTATGCATATATTTCTTTGTTTTCTTTCTGTGTTCTTTTCTTCATCCCAAGATACTCGGTGGCTGCCACATTCTAGAGCGATCGGAGCGGAGTTCTGACAGTGTAATAATGGACCCAGATATGGGTGAGGTAGAATCCCTAAACCAGCTTGACACTTTGCCCATGACAGGAGAAGGTAAAAGGTATGAGGAAAACGTAGTTCAAGGGCTATGTGATGAGTTATTGTCTGGTGAGTACTGTGTCTGTAGATATTGTCAACCTAAAATGGAAGAAGAATGCATCCAGCGATGTCAATCGACAAGTAAGGCAACTACAGGCCGACATCCTTTGAGTGATTACCACTCACTAGTGGGTAAGGTCTTAAACCAAACAGAATGCTGGGTGTGTTCACAAGTGTTACATAAAAGGAGTAGTGTAGGCCTAGTCCCATACCCGCTTAATATTTCAGAGATAAGCGTATTAAATAAGGGGAGGCCATTGGATAAGAGATACCTGTATACCAGGTCCCCTAGTCTTAGATTACACCCATACCAAGTGGATAAATCCCTGGTATGTATGAACTTCTCGAGTTCCAGAGCGATTGGTACTTGGGAAGTGACATGGCATAACCAGACAATAACTTACTCCCAGCGTCCAGATGGAGAGCCTATTGATAAAGAATTGTTGTTAAAGATCCGAACCAGTGGGAGACACTATAAATATGTTTACACGGTGAAGAAAAGTAAAATGATGGCCGGCAGAGTATCAGCCGGCTACTGCAATATGACCCTACAGCCAGAAACTTGTGAGGAACAAGTCAGGGAGCAGGGGACGGGAATGTTCTTATGGATAATGTGTGACAAGATCATGAAATACTCTGTCCCTTATTTTCTCCCTGACGACGTTTATTATATTTGTGGTAGGAGGGAGTACAAATGGCTCTCCATGAACTACGTTGGTATTTGTTATTTAGGCAGAGTATTACCTGAAGTAATGACCCTCACACATGATGAGATGGTGAGCATACACAGAGGTATACCTCCTCCTTACACTCATACCCATTATGACCAAATCCATAAAAGGGATTTAACAATCAGGAAAGAACCCCTAGCTTCTGAAATGATACACGAGTCGTTCGGTATCCAACTCCTCATTGCATTAGATATCACCCATACCGCCAGAGGAGTCATAAATTTTAAATATATACAAGCATTAGCCAGCTTGGTAGATAACATCACTGAGATTTATGATGACACTTTTAGATACACTGGGAAGGAGTTGCAAGCGTACAAAAGAGAACTAGTCCAACATCGGATGGTGTTGAACTATCTGACAGCTATGACAGGAGGATATTGTGTCACCCTCTCTACACAGTTTGGGGTGAAATGTTGTACATATATCACCAACAATACTGAAGACCCAGAAGAAATCATCGATCATCGGATGGATGAGATTCTTCAGCTTAAATGGGAATTTAGAAGGGAACATAATATCAGCCTGGCAGAAATAGGTAACAAAGTTAGCGAATGGACCTCCTGGTTGAATCCAATGCACTGGTTCTCTGGTTTAGGAGAATGGGCGCAAGGGATTATAGCTAGCATAGGAAAACTCCTTCTCTGTATCGGTGGTGCCATCCTAGTCTTTGTGTTATTGTTCAAATGTTTAAAGGTGGTGACCCGGGGAAAAGCAAAACGTACCGAAATCATGAGTGTAAGAACGAGAGATACAGAGGAAGACCAGGGTTTGGTATATGACCCTAGAATCGAAACCACCTCCCTTTAAAGAAACCATATTTGTGAACGTGTATATGTTGTAACCTCCCTTGTTTTTATTTTTATCCCAAAATTGTACATTGTATCCTTCGTGACCCTGAGTAGATTGTTCGATAAATGCGGCCCATCGTTTATCCATGATCCTGGATCGGCCGAGAGCAGATGGTTTACTCCCCTTATATGTTTAATTCATGTATCCCAATTTCTCTGTTAGGATTATGAATTTCTGTATTGCTGTGTAAAATGTTTTGTATTGTAACAGTTTTATATTTACTGTTAAAGGGTGGACTGTGGAAGTCGAGTTGCACACACGCCATTTTAGGATAGTATGGCCGCCATTTTGGTTCGCAGAGTTGCGCAAATAAAGTTTCCATACCCGAGTATGTGTGACAAAGTGGACCAGAAGAGTAGCCATACTATCACACATAAATTTATAATAACATACTTACACTAAATGAAATATAGTTAAAGGTTTAGAACGCCACACATAGCTTAGTTAGCCCTGCATACATCTGTCTGTATCATGTTTAGTACCGTTCCGTTCCGTTTCTTATGCGTAGTATTCCGGTCATTGCGAATATTTCGCAATATACACGGCCCGATAGTTATGGACATAAGCCATATTCCAGAGACAGTTTCTGTTGAAAGTATGTAACAAAGGAATCTAGATGAAACCGGTTCTTATCACTGCTGACGCCGAAACCATCAAACAAAGGACTCTTAAAGTTCACTCCCCTGGACCTAGCCAAACCAGGTGTATCATCTTACCCCCCAATCACAGCTGACCTGACATACGACCTCTGACCAATGAGAACGGCCTTTGACCTCCCCTTTCTGACCCTATAAGATAGGCGACCCAGAGCAGCCAAAGTCTCTTCGGCACATCTACCTTTCCCTGACTTTCTACCGGGCTATAGTTCATCCCTGAACGATAGCGAGCTCTGACCGGACTGCGCTTCGCATATTTGATGAGACGGTAAACGGTTGCATTTAACGGTATTTATCCTTATTGTATTGTTGGCTGATTGTGACTTGTATCTGTTTCCTTCCCCCTAGCAGAGCCTGATTATAGTATTTTATTGTTAGTCTATTGTATTACCTGTTAAACCTGTATTTTCTATTCCTATAACCCCCTTTTGTCCATTAGGGACTTAAATACAACCTTTTTGCGGAGTTCTTATCTCCTTACTTCTATACTGTGGTTTGTGTCTGTTATTCGCATTTTGCGATAAAGGTATATTACGGACACTGTCCTTAAAGGTATATTCGCAGATTAGAGACAAAGTACTGGGAAGGGATCTCTTATTAAGGTATCGGTTCTTGGTGTATAATATACAATAAAGGTACGCTACGCTGCGCTACGTTTTGTTCGCACGTAGTTAGGTATAAAAGGTACGTAGGTTGCGGACATAATACGTAACCTGCGCTTTTCACTTATTGTCTCTCTGGTCACATTTAATCGCCATTAACAGTATGTAATAATGTGTAACTTTTAACGTGTAGTATGGTCTTATATTAAAAGTAAAGATTATTTGTATCTTTCCAACAAAAGACTTGGCATCAATTTATTGAGTGTGGCAGCGCCACTGAGTGGGGATATTATCTCCACACACACTATAGTTCTGCTTTTTTCACAGAGATTCACAATCTCTCTGTAGAGGTGGCAGCAGCCATACTCAAATTATATATCTAATAAAGGTGGGTCAGATCCCCCAGTGAAAACAGCCAGCGCTACTGAGTGATTTATTCACTCTTTCCCCTCCCCCTTTCCTCCCTTGGTTAATTGTAACAAGGCAAAACGAGGGCAGCATAGGCCAGAGTGCAGTTAAGAGCCCGGGGATTTGGGGGTTAAACGCAGATGCACATGAAGCACAGAGCAGTGTATAATTCTTAGGCAAGTTAGCATGTGGTGCATCTGGGCCAATCAGCACAAAGAGGGGAGGTAGCTTAAGTGGGGTATATAGGGTCCAGCTCTGGGGTAGGAACTTCCTCTTGGAATCCGGATCTACACAGTGCAGCACGCGAAGCTAAGTACCTTTTTCCTTGTTTTGTAGGCCTGTATACATCGCGCAGCTGCAATCATGTCCGGCCGCCCCAAGAGATCTGCACCACCTCCACGGTGGTTGGCAGACGCAGCCCGCCCGCTGGTTACTGTGCCAGCGCGCGGCGGAGGGAGGGGAGGCAGCAGGACGTCCGCGACCGCGTCATCGCGGGTGCGCGTGCCGTCTCCTGCACTTTCTTTCACTGGGGGGCATGTTTCCCCCACACAGGGAAGCGTCTCCCCGGCTCAGCAGGGCTCTGCTGTGAGCGGGGAGCACGCTGCACCATCAGCGCGTTCAGTGTGCCCAGCAGCTACTAGCACTGCTGGGGACAGCGTTTTGGCGCCATCTGCTGGCGTTTCAACGCCAGCGCAGGCTGTGCAGGGTTCAATGGGCACCCCGCGCGCCTCAGGCAGCGGGGTGAGTGATGGTGGGGCTGCACGCAGCGGGGGGGATGGGGGGGTGCCCCCCAGGACTAGTACCCCGTTAGCACAGGGTCCAGGTAGCCCGCTGCAGGTCATAACAGGGGGCCCCACATGGAGCCCGCTGCGGATGAATGCAGGGGGTCAGCGCGGCGCGGGTCAGGGCCCCTTGGCCGCCCTGACAAACATCATGGCCCCGGTAAGGGGGCCGCTCATTTCCCTGGGCTGGGACGGTGGCTGTGGGGACGCTTTCGTCGGCGGCCGGGTGGATGGCGGTGCCGCTCCCTTTCAGGGTTGGCAGGCCCCGCAGCAACAATGGCATCAGGGCCAGCAGCCATTCCCTTCGGCCCCTCAGGGTTTCGCCGGGGCTCCGGCGGGGCAGGGGGGACCCCAGGGGTTTGGCCACGCTGGGTTTGGGGCGGGTCAGCAGGCATATATGCAAGCCCCTGTGCAGCAGCAACAGCAGTGGGCTTTTCCCGCTCCGAATGCAGGGGGGTACCCTGGGTATCCCATGCCCAACCCACAGTACGGGCCCTACCCAGGGAACCAACCGCCCCCTTTCCCTTACTTCCCCCAAGCAGCGGGGGCAGTTGGGGGGTTTCACGGGGGGTATCTGGGGGATGCGTGGCAGGGTGCTGGCGCACCGCACCCACAGGGCCCGGGCGGGCAACAGCAGGCTTTTCAGGGGGCGGCTTACACTCATGTACCCCAACATGTACGCCCAGGCTCAACAGGTCAACCAGGTTTATGCGACTGGGGGCCCGGGGAGCTCTGGTACAGCAGCAGGGGGGTCAGTGAGGGTGACGGATTCAGGATATGGTCCTAACACTGCCCCTTTATCTCCCGAGGTATCCTCTGTCGGTGGTGTGAGTGTCGCTCTCGGAGGGTCGTCCCAAGAGGAAGACACAGACCGGTCCAGGAGGGCTCCTGAATCTCGGCCAGCAACACCGGTGTCGGCTCTAGCCACAACCAGGGGCCCAGCGCCCGCTCCCAGGAGGACCGAGACCCCTGCCTCCACGTCGAGAGCAGAAGCATCCACTCCCGCAGGGCCGGGGGCCACGCCACGGGTGGACCCCGTGGTTCAAGGCGAGGCTTCAGGAGACGGTGAGCATGATGATACTTCAGAGTGTGCATCCTCTTCCTCCCACTCGTCGGCTAGCAGTGACGAGTCTGGGTCCCCCAAGCGCCCGCGCAAGTTTTCAAAAATGGTTGCGCGCGCGGTTGCGAAGAAAGTAGGTGGCACTAAGCGGGCTAGGAAGGAGGCGGAGCCGGAAGTAGTTCCCACGGCGGGCGATATGGTACATTGCACCAATACCGCCATGGCCAGGGGCCTACGTAAGGGTATGAAGGACAAGATCAAAAGGGGAAAGTTTGTTGACTTCTTTACACTGACAGTCGACATGAAAAAAGATTTTGAAGCAGCCAAGAAGGCGGGAAGTGGTAGTGAGGCGGCCTTTAAAGGCTTCCACAAAGGCTTCCAAGGCCCGGTGAGCACGTGAACGTCTTGCGCTACCTGTTCCTGGTGAACGAGACGTTCACGGACTATAAGGGGCAGGCGTGGCGGAATTAGGACGAGAAATTCCGCCTCGCCCACGCTGGGTCAAGGGTCATGCCCATGGGCTGCAAGCACGTGGAGATATGGCTCGAGGTCATAGGCAAGGGGCAGCATAGCTCGGACAGCTCAGGCAGGAAGCCATTTCCTGCGGCCAAACCCGGTTCCAAAGCCGGCTGCAAAGGGAAGTGCTTTGCATTCAACGAGGGCAAATGTGACAGGGGCGCCAAGTGCCGCTTCCGTCACGACTGCAGTAACTGCGGGGGGGGGGGGGCGGCACCCCTCCAAATCTTGCAGGTCGGCAGGCAAGGGCGGGGACCAGGGGGACGCCGGCACTGGCGGAAAGTAAGGCCCCGTCTCCGATTGTAGTAGAGGCCCTGGCTCGCAGGTTAATGGCGTACCCCAACAGGGCCGACGCCCGGTTTTTATTAGATGGGTTTAGTTGTGGTTTCCCCCTCCCCATCCCCGACGGAATCAGGGTATCCTGCATCAGGAACCTCAAGTCCGCCAGGGATTTTCCCGATGTGGTCCGCCAGAAGGTCCAGGCTGAAGTGGCCCTGGGCAGGATGGCGGGCCCCTTCCAAGGGGACCCCCTACCTGATATGTGTTTTTCCCCCCTCGGGGTGGTCCCTAAGAAGACCCCGGGTAAGTACAGGTTGATACAGCACCTGTCACACCCCCACGGCGCGTCCATAAATGACGCCATCCCGGATGAGTTCTGTAGTGTGCAGTACCAGCTATTTGACGAGGTACTGGACATAGTTCGGGGTTTCGGCCGGGGAGCCCTTATGGCTAAACTGGATATTGAATCCGCGTTTAGGCTCCTCCCATTACACCCCAATTCATTCAGGTTCATGGGGTTCCAGTTGGATGGTGGCTCTTACATAGATAAATGCTTGCCGATGGGCTGTTCTGTCTCCTGCTCCTACTTCGAGAAATTCAGTACGTTTCTGCACTGGTGCATACAGAGCAGTACAGGCTGTACGGGCGTAGCCCATTACCTGGATGACTTTCTCTTTGTGGGACCAGGAGATGACAGCACATGCGCCCATATATTGTCCCGGGCGGTTTCCCTGCTTACGGAGCTGGGGGTCCCTATAGCTGCGGATAAAACGGAGGGCCCCACTAGGGTCCTGTCTTACTTAGGTATAGAGATAGACTCGGCCGCGGGGTGCTGCCGCCTACCTGCAGATAAGGTGACTAAGCTTCAGGGGTTAATAGTTGAGTGCTTGCCAAAGAAGAGGATACAGCTGAGACTATTGCAGTCCCTGCTAGGGTCCTTTAATTTTGCCTGTCGCATCATTCCCATGGGTAGGGTATTCTGCCGCAAGCTGGAGAGGGCCACGGCGGGGGTTCGAGACCCACACTGTCAGGCTGTCACGGGAAATGCGGGACGACATGGAAGTGTGGTCCGTATTCCTGGGGCAATTTAATAGAGAGCTAATATGGCCCACGGAGCCCGAATCCAGCAAGGAACTGCAGCTCTTAACAGATGCTGCTGGCTCCACGGGATTCGGGGCTTATTTTCAAGGGGAATGGTGTGTGTCGCGGTGGCCGCAGTCTTGGATTGACAGGGGTTTCACGGTCAATCTTTTGCTGTTGGAACTGTTTCCCATCATCGTATCGGTGCAGTTGTGGGCAGCGAAATTGGCAAATCGGAACATAGTGTTCTGGGGGTGGTACACGCAATTAACAATCAGAGGGCGTCTTCCCCCGAGGCCCTTAGGTTGCTGCGTTACCTCGTGCTTCATTGCCTGAAGAACAACATTCATTTCAGGGCTAGACATGTCCCCGGCATAGAGAACACTATTGCTGACGCCCTGTCTAGGTTTCAGTTTACAAAGTTTCGGGAGCTTGCTCCTGGAGCGTCACCCCTGGGGTTTAGGTGTCCAAATCTTATATGGCAGATCATAGAATCGGCATGACGGGTTTGGCACTGCTGTCACTGGCGCCCTCAACCCGCAGGGCTTACGCGGCGGCCTGGAGGGACTGGGAGGAGTTTCAGTCTGCGCCTGACGCTAGCGGTAAGTCGGTCGAGGACCGGTTACTCGCATTTGTATGGGGCCATTATGTAAGAGGCAGGTCAAAGTCGGCTATGGCGGCGGCTTTGGCAGGTATAGCTTTTCATACCAGGCTGAGAGGGGAGCAGGATCCCACGGGATCTTTTATATTGAGTAAAGCTTTAAGGGGCTGGGCGAAGCAGCGGCCAGTGCCTCCTGACACTCGGCGGCCTATTGATGAGCGCATGCTGGGAGAATTAGTAGCATGTCTGGATAGAGTGGCTAATAGCGCCTTTGAGGCTGCGCTCCTGAAGATCGCTTTTTCATTTGCCTTCTTTGGGGCATTCAGGATCGGGGAGCTGGTAGCTGGTAAAAAGGCCCAGTCTGGTCTCCGGTCTGAGGACGTGGTTCTCCATGAGGACCACGTCCTGTGTAGGATACAGAGATCCAAAACCGACCAGTTGGGGAGGGGCAGTTGGGCCACCCTGCGATCCAGTGTGGACCAAGCCATTTGTCCCGTAGCATTGTGCAGGGACTATGTGTCTCTCAGGCCGGTTGCAGCCGTACAGTTTTTGGTTCACGCAGATGGCGTGCCCCTCACCCGGTTTCAGTTCGGGGCTGTATTTAGGCGGTGCTTGACCGGCTTAGGCCTGAGGGCTCAGGATTATGGGACACACTCCTTTCGCATAGGGGCCGCAACGTGCGCAGCGGCGGCGGGGCTTCCACCCTCTGCCATACAGAAGGTAGGGAGGTGGAAGTCTTCGGCTTATAGGAAATACATAAGATTAGATAAGATAGATAAGGTAGATAAGTTGTAGAATGCGCCCGTTGCGCCAGCCCAAAAACGTAAGTTTACAATCGGTTCTGGAACGGCTAGCGTTCTGGAATCGACGGTGTGGAGTGAATTTTTTACTTTTTCCTCCGAGGTAGAACTAATTCAATTCGGCTGTCACCAAAGTTCACCGGAGGTTTTTTAAGTTTTTCACCTTCACTTGGGCTGTATCTTGTATTCTGGTTGTGTTACAGTGTATATTATATTGATGTTAACGTTAGGTTTTTTCTTTTTCAGCCTCTTCCCTTTCCTCGCCACATCAGGGGATAGTTTGGGTAGTGGGTCACTCATATATTTTCTGGGCGGCCAGGCATCCCATGGCCGCCAGGGCTTTAGGCCTGCTACGAGCCGACTCAGTACAGTGGTTTGGGGTTAGGGGACTTCAGTGGGGTGGGCTTTACAGCCTACTGGTTTCCAAGGCCCGCAGCTCAGGGCCCCCCAACACATTGATAATACATCTAGGGGGCAACGACCTGGTTAAAAATACGGGGCTCTCCCTCATTTGCAACATAACTGCAGACCTAGAGCGCATTGCGGCCCTTTGGCCAGGTGTGCTGATAGTGTGGTCTGACATTGTCCCCCGGCTTCAGTGGCGGGGCTGCAGGAATGCAGTTGCCATAGATAGGGCAAGGCGGAAGGTGAACCACGCTGTTTCCAGGAGGGTACACGCCATGGGGGGTAGAGCAGTGCGGCACCCCACGATTGTCAGGGAGTTGGCCCATCTGTTTAGGTCAGACGGGGTCCACCTGTCTGACGCGGGCATGGAAGTTTTCCTGGGCGACATCTTTTCTGGTGTAACTCGGCAATAGGAAGGCATTAGGTCTAGTTGAGGGGTGGCGGGCCTGGTCCCGGGCGACCTTGTGTTATGTCTTGGGAGCCTTGGCAGTGGCGAGAAGGCGCTCTCGACCAGCAGTCGGGTGAGGTGTCAGGTGGTCACCGTGCGGTATTACCCCCCCCCCCTTGCCAGGACGGTGGGCGAGTCCCGAAATGAGCGGGGACGGTGGGCACTTCCTTGAGGTGTCCGCGCCCTACCTTAGAGTGATGCAGTCGCTGCCATTGGCATACACCTCTGACTGGTGCTGGTCTCAAGTGCTGTCTTGGCCATCCCTTTGATAGACTAACAAGGGTCATACCACCTAAATAAATAACTTGACCATTTTAAACTTATGCCATGGTTGTCTGAGTCTTATTTTTAGATAAGGTGTCCGCGTGAATTATTTCTAGGAAGTAATGTAAGGGTAACAACAAAGGGTAACCAACATAATCCCTTGGGCGCATTAGGCAAAACGAGGGCAGCATAGGCCAGAGTGCAGTTAAGAGCCCGGGGATTTGGGGGTTAAACGCAGATGCACATGAAGCACAGAGCAGTGTATAATTCTTAGGCAAGTTAGCATGTGGTGCATCTGGGCCAATCAGCACCAAGAGGGGAGGTAGCTTAAGTGGGGTATATAGGGTCCAGCTCTGGGGTAGGAACTTCCTCTTGGAATCCGGATCCCCACCCTCCCATCCCTTCTTTTCTTTCCTCTCTCTGGTGCTCATTGCCTTCGGGCTGTCCAAACAATTCGGTAAAATTTATTTTAGTTTAAAAATCGGCGAGAAGGCGCTCTCGACCAGCAGTCGGGTGAGGTGTCAGGTGGTCACCGTGCGGTATTACCCCCCCTTGCCAGGACGGTGGGCGAGTCCCGAAATGAGCGGGGACGGTGGGCACTTCCTTGAGGTGTCCGCGCCCTACCTTAGAGGGGGCGGAGAGCCGTCACGGTGCAGGCTGTACCTTACGTAAGGGGTGTGTTTGTTAGATTGGAGCGAGGCAGTCGCTGCCATTGGCATACACCTCTGACTGGTGCTGGTCTCAAGTGCTGTCTTGGCCATCCCTTTGATAGACTAACAAGGGTCATACCACCTAAATAAATAACTTGACCATTTTAAACTTATGCCATGGTTGTCTGAGTCTTATTTTTAGATAAGGTGTCCGCGTGAATTATTTCTAGGAAGTAATGTAAGGGTAACAACAAAGGGTAACCAACATAATCCCTTGGGCGCCTTATTGCTTAACAGTAGTAAAAGGATTGAATTCTATTAAGGCTGCCGTCAATGTGAACATTGAGGAATAACCCTGTGATACCCTGCCAACCTGAAGTATAAACTCAGTTGCTTCATCGTGGTAGGCACTAATGCCAAATACCAAAACTTTGGCAAGGCATGCTGGCATGTGTGGTACGTATGACAGCATCTGTAGAGCCACCTATTGCCCACCCTTGCATTAGAGTATCTTCTGCAGTCCGGTCCTTATTTCCCAAGGGCTTAAGACAGCCATTGCCTACCACATAACCCAAATATCTGGTCTTCCCAAGGGCACATTTTTTACATAGATTAGCAGTGGTTACGCCAGCCTTCTGCAGACAGTGACGCACAGCACAGATGTGCCTATTGATGAGTCCTATAAATAACTATAAGCAGCATCCAGCAACTTATTGCACTCAACAGAGCTGTGAAAATGATTAGGTCTGCTGGGCTATGCAAATCAACAATGGTGTCAGTAGGTTCATGCAAACACAGTTTCAACAGGTTCATACATACGACAATAGCAACAGGTTCATGCATACGACAGTAGCAACAGGTTCATGCATACGACAGTAGCAACAGGTTCATGCATACGACAGTAGCAACAGGTTCATGCATACGACAGTAGCAACAGGTTCATGCATACGACAGTAGCAACAGGTTCATGCATACGACAATAGCAACAGGTTCATGCATACGACAGTAGCAACAGGTTCATGCATACGACAGTAGCTACAGGTTCATGCATACGACAGTAGCATCAGGTTCATGCATACGACAGTAGCAACAGGTTCATGCATACGACAATAGCAACAGGTTCATGCATACGACAGTAGCAACAGGTTCATGCATACGACAATAGTAACAGGTTCATGCATACGACAGTAGCAACAGGTTCATACATACGACAGTAGCAACAGGTTCATGCATACGACAGTAGCAACAGGTTCATGCATACGACAGTAGCAACAGGTTCATGCATACGACAGTAGCAACAGGTTCATGCATACGACAGTAGCAACAGGTTCATGCATACGACAGTAGCAACAGGTTCATGCATACGACAGTAGCAACAGGTTCATGCATACGACAGTAGCAACAGGTTCATGCATACGACAGTAGCAACAGGTTCATGCATACGACAATAGTAACAGGTTCATGCATACGACAGTAGCAACAGGTTCATACATACGACAGTAGCAACAGGTTCATGCATACGACAGTAGCAACAGGTTCATGCATACGACAGTAGCAACAGGTTCATGCATACGACAGTAGCAACAGGTTCATGCATACGACAGTAGCAACAGGTTCATGCATACGACAGTAGGAACAGGTTCATGCATACGACAGTAGCAACAGGTTCATGCATACGACAGTAGCAACAGGTTCATGCATACGACAGTAGCAACAGGTTCATGCATACGACAATAGCAACAGGTTCATGCATACGACAGTAGCAACAGGTTCATGCATACGACAGTAGCAACAGGTTCATGCATACGACAGTAGCAACAGGTTCATGCATACGACAGTAGCAACAGGTTCATGCATACGACAGTAGCAACAGGTTCATGCATACGACAGTAGCAACAGGTTCATGCATACGACAATAGCAACAGGTTCATGCATACGACAATAGCAACAGGTTCATGCATACGACAGTAGCAACAGGTTCATGCATACGACAGTAGCAACAGGTTCATGCATACGACAGTAGCAACAGGTTCATGCATACGACAATAGCAACAGGTTCATGCATACGACAGTAGCAACAGGTTCATGCATACGACAGTAGCAACAGGTTCATGCATACGACAGTAGCAACAGGTTCATGCATACGACAGTAGCAACAGGTTCATGCATACGACAATAGCAACAGGTTCATACATACGACAGTAGCAACAGGTTCATGCATACGACAGTAGCAACAGGTTCATGCATACGACAATAGCAACAGGTTCATGCATACGACAATAGCAACAGGTTCATGCATACGACAGTAGCAACAGGTTCATGCATACGACAGTAGCAACAGGTTCATGCATACGACAGTAGCAACAGGTTCATGCATACGACAGTAGCAACAGGTTCATGCATACGACAGTAGCAACAGGTTCATGCATACGACAGTAGCAACAGGTTCATGCATACGACAATAGCAACAGGTTCATACATACGACAGTAGCAACAGGTTCATGCATACGACAGTAGCAACAGGTTCATGCATACGACAATAGCAACAGGTTCATGCATACGACAATAGCAACAGGTTCATGCATACGACAGTAGCAACAGGTTCATGCATACGACAGTAGCAACAGGTTCATGCATACGACAGTAGCAACAGGTTCATGCATACGACAGTAGCAACAGGTTCATACATACGACAGTAGCAACAGGTTCATGCATACGACAGTAGCAACAGGTTCATGCATACGACAGTAGCAACAGGTTCATGCATACGACAATAGCAACAGGTTCATGCATACGACAGTAGCAACAGGTTCATGCATACGACAGTAGCAACAGGTTCATGCATACGACAGTAGCAACAGGTTCATACATACGACAGTAGCAACAGGTTCATGCATACGACAGTAGCAACAGGTTCATGCATACGACAGTAGCAACAGGTTCATGCATACGACAATAGCAACAGGTTCATGCATACGACAATAGCAACAGGTTCATGCATACGACAGTAGCAACAGGTTCATGCATACGACAGTAGCAACAGGTTCATGCATACGACAGTAGCAACAGGTTCATGCATACGACAATAGCAACAGGTTCATGCATACGACAGTAGCAACAGGTTCATGCATACGACAGTAGCAACAGGTTCATGCATACGACAGTAGCAACAGGTTCATGCATACGACAGTAGCAACAGGTTCATGCATACGACAATAGCAACAGGTTCATACATACGACAGTAGCAACAGGTTCATGCATACGACAGTAGCAACAGGTTCATGCATACGACAATAGCAACAGGTTCATGCATACGACAATAGCAACAGGTTCATGCATACGACAGTAGCAACAGGTTCATGCATACGACAGTAGCAACAGGTTCATGCATACGACAGTAGCAACAGGTTCATGCATACGACAGTAGCAACAGGTTCATGCATACGACAGTAGCAACAGGTTCATGCATACGACAGTAGCAACAGGTTCATGCATACGACAATAGCAACAGGTTCATACATACGACAGTAGCAACAGGTTCATGCATACGACAGTAGCAACAGGTTCATGCATACGACAATAGCAACAGGTTCATGCATACGACAATAGCAACAGGTTCATGCATACGACAGTAGCAACAGGTTCATGCATACGACAGTAGCAACAGGTTCATGCATACGACAGTAGCAACAGGTTCATGCATACGACAGTAGCAACAGGTTCATGCATACGACAATAGCAACAGGTTCATACATACGACAGTAGCAACAGGTTCATGCATACGACAGTAGCAACAGGTTCATGCATACGACAGTAGCAACAGGTTCATGCATACGACAGTAGCATCAGGTTCATGCATACGACAGTAGCAACAGGTTCATGCATACGACAGTAGCAACAGGTTCATACATACGACAGTAGCAACAGGTTCATGCATACGACAGTAGCAACAGGTTCATGCATACGACAGTAGGAACAGGTTCATGCATACGACAGTAGCAACAGGTTCATGCATACGACAGTAGCAACAGGTTCATGCATACGACAATAGCAACAGGTTCATGCATACGACAGTAGCAACAGGTTCATGCATAACAATGACAGAATCAGCAGGTTCATGCACAGAAAGGCTCTAATTCAGACCTGATCGGTCCGTCGCAAAATCACTGCGGGGACCGGTGGTGCGGATCTGCGCATGCATATCGGTGAATATATTTGCAGACCCGATGTGCGAACGCCTTCAGCGACTATCACAGACATTCGCACAGGGATTGCCGAGCATTTCCTGGGCGTGCCCACAAAATACAGTGTGCGTGCGCACAGAAAACTGCTGGGCATCCCCATGAGAATACAGGCGTAGCGAAGCCTGCACAGGCGGGCGGCTGACGTCACATGATGTCAACCCCCGCCTTGTTCTGGGCCATTTCCAAGGCAAATAACAGTCAGTCTAGAACAGGCATGTCCAACCTGCGGCCCTCCAGCTGTTGTGAAACTACACATCCCAGCATGCCTTGCAATACTTTTAGCATTCCCTAATAGCAATACTATGGCAAGGCATGCTGGGATGTGTAGTTTCACAACATCTGGAGGGCCGCAGGCTGGACATGCCTGGTCTAGAACATCCATGTACATTCCAGGGGGGGGGGGGGGGGTAATTGCACTGTATTCCTTAGCCCGGTGGGCGACATTTACCTGCTTGCTAAGAAACAAAATGATGGAACAATGTTCCATCGTTCCAGGATCTATCCCAAACAATGTTTCATCATTGCAGGATCTATCCCAAACAACGTTCCATCATTCCAGGATCTATCCCAAACAACGTTTTATCGTTCCAGGATCTAGTCCAAACAACGTTCCATCGTTCCAGGATCTATCCCAAACAACATTCTATCGTTCCAGGATCTATGCCAAACAACATTCTATCGTTCCAGGATCTATCCCAAACAATGATGGAAGATGAGGTTCAATGTAGATAAATGTAAGGTTATGCACCTTGGGAGACACAACCAGTGTGCAAGTTACAACCTTAGAGGAGAGGAACTGGGTAATTCCATACTTGAAAAGGATCTAGGAGTACAAATAGACAGCAAACTAGGATGTAGTGCCCATTGTAATGTAGCTACAAAAAAGGCCAACAAAATTCTGGCATGTATTAAGAGGGGAATGGAAACTAGGGACTCAAGGGTAATTATGCCACTATATAAAGCATTGGTGAGACCTCACCTAGAGTACGGAGTACAGTTCTGGGCCCCACACTATAAAAAGGACATCATAGAATTAGAAAAAGTCCAAAGGCGAGCAACAAAGCTTATTAGGGGAATGGAGAATTTAAGCTACGGGGAGAGATTAAGCAATTTGGGACTATTTACATTAGAAAAGAGACGTTTAAGGGGGGACATGCTCAACATGTACAAGTATATCAAGGGCCAATATAAGGAACTGTCACACACCCTCTTTTCTACTAGAAAGGAATCTAGGACGCGAGGGCATGCGTATAGATTAGAAGAAAAAATATTTCATTCAGCTAGTAGAAAGAATTTCTTTACGGTCAGAACAGTCAAACTCTGGAACTCTCTTCCCAGAGAGGTGGTAACGGCTGGCTCATTAAATGCGTTCAAGGCAAAGTTGGACAAACATTTACTGGAGAAAAACATCCATGGGTACAAATAAGAAATATAAATTGTCTGTAAAATACCAGAACCTACCAAATCAGCAATGGATATCTATACCAGGTTGAACTAGATGGACGCAAGTCTTTTTTCAGCCTTACCTACTATGTAACTATGTAACTATGTAATGTTCCATCATTCCAGGATCTATCCTAAACAACGTTCCATCATTCCAGGATCTATCCTAAACAACGTTCCATCATTCCAGGATCTATCCCAAACAACTTTCCATCATTCCAGGATCTATCCCAAACAACGTTCCATCATTCCAGTATCTATCTCAAACAACGTTCCATCATTCCAGGATCTATCCCAAACAACGTTCTATCATTCCAGGATCTATCCCAAACAACGTTCCATCGTTCCAGGATCTATCCCAAACAACGTTCCATCATTCCAGGATCTATCCCAAACAACGTTCTATCATTCCAGGATGTATCCCAAACAACGTTCTATCGTTCCAGGATCTATCCCAAACAACATTCTATCATTCCAGGATCTATCCCAAACAACGTTCCCTCATTCCAGGATGTATCCCAAACAACGTTCTATCATTCCAGGATCTATCCCAAACAACGTTCTATCATTCCAGGATCTATCCCAAGCAACGTTCCATCATTCCAGGATCTAGTCCAAACAACGTTCCATCGTTCCAGGATCTATCCAAAACAACGTTCTATCATTCCAGGATCTATCTCAAACAACGTTCTATTGTTCCAGGATCTATCCCAAACAACGTTCTATCATTCCAGGATCTATCCCAAACAACGTTCCATCATTACAGGATCTATTCCAAACAACATTCCATCATTCCAGGATCTATCCCAAACAACGTTCTATAGGTTCCAGGATCTATCCAAAACAACGTTCTATCATTTCAGGATCTATCTCAAACAACGTTCTATTGTTCCAGGATCTATCCCAAACAACGTTCTATCATTCCAGGATCTATCCCAAACAATGTTCAATCGTTCCAGGATTTATCCCAAACAACGTTCCATCATTCCAGGATCTATCCCAAACAACGTTCCATCATTCCAGGATCTATTCCAAACAACGTTCCATCATTCCAGGATCTATCCCAAACAACGTTCCATCATTCCAGGATCTATCCCAAACAACGTTCCATCATTCCAGGATCAAAATTGGGCTTAATACATAAGTAGCAGCTGCAAGATAGATTGGTAGAGAGCAGTGGCGAGGAGATTGTGGTGGCGGGGGGAGCGGGTACTCTTTACCTGTTGCCAGGCTGTTAGAGAGGCAGAGGCAGTCAGTACTCTCTCTACCTACGTGAGGTGCAGGAGTTGAGCGATTGAACCCACAACCCAACCCAGTCATCATACTGGCGCCCCCTTACATGGCACACTTGGTCACAAATATTTAACATTTTAATAGAGGCTGGCCGCAACGCCTCCCTTCCATTACTCAGGCCTGGCAGAGCTGTCGGTGCCCCCAGTAGAGAGTGTTCCTGTACTTTAGACTGTATTAGACAATCAGGACATTGTCCAGACTTCAGGAACAGGGCTGTGGCGAGTGATAAAACATTAAATATCGCTTCAAAATGATATATGATTCAAAGCTGTAATGTCAGGTAAAACGTTCTATCTGGTGACTATTACTGGGATCTGGAAAAATGAAAAGTCTATGGGAACTAGGCATAAATTCTCTTGATCTGAGGGCTTCCAAGATAACATAGCACTTGTCCACTTAGCATGCATGATCTTTGATGTACTGTAATGCATTTCGTTAGTGAGGAATGCTAATTGTAGCTTTTATGCTAGTTAACATATCCTCAGATGACTTGTATAACATTCACTGTGCTGTTATTAGAGGCTAACGTTGCAGTAAGTGGCAGTGATCTTACAGCCACTAAGGAGATTACAGAGGTATTGGCTTCCCGGACGGGTATTTAACTGCCAAGATTTGTAATTAAAACAGAGCTGATGTTTCCCTGTACAGTACATTTACCGTAACGTGATTATCTCTATGATACATTGGCCTCTGCTAGTACAAAGCGTCAGGTTTCTTGTTAAGCCATTTACGTGTATTTGGATATATTCCCAAATATCCATAGTCAATGTTACTTAGCAGATACTATCTGGGAGTATAAAAAAGTGACTGAGTGATAAAGGGGGTTATTCTGGTTCATTCATAAAGGCAAATTCCTTCTCAAATGGACAAAACCATGTGCACTGCAGGTGGGGCAGATGTAACTTGTGCAGAGAGAATTAGATTTGAGGGAGTTATTTTGTTTCTGTGCAGGGAAAATACTGGCTGCTTTATTTTTACACTGCAATCAGCGGCGGATTGGGATGTAAAAACCAGCCCGGGAAATGTATGGAAGCAGACCTGGGGGTGGAGTCTGCTGAGGGGGTGGAGTCTGTCAAGAGGGGGAGGATCCCTACTAATAGAATCTGAGGGTATCGGCGGCATCCGGCGGGAGGCTGGGGGGAGGTGACAGCCGCGGTGAGTGGCTGTGCCTCTTTGGACACAGCCACCACCGCACTAAGGGGGTTATTCACGTTTGTTCGGTCCGGCGTGCATTCGGACAACATAGTTGCAGCCATTGTTGTCTCTGTCACCACAGATATATGCTGCATGGAAAAGTAGTTATGTATCGCTGTACCCCATTATTTACAGAGCAGTAATGTTGGATTTGCTCTCCTCCAAGAAGACATTTCTCCACTGGCTTCCAATGACCTGTCCATTGGAAGCCATTAAATCTATCCACCATTTCTACTTTTTTTTTTTTCTCCAGCAGTCTCCGTAGAAGTCTGTGGGGGCTTTATTTAACAAAAATAGGGGATTTCGAAATCCCCCCATACATACGGGATCCTTAATATTTGTGAATATCCCACAAATATATTTTGATATCTATTCCCTCAAATAACATCTCCCTAAGTTGTTTATAATATGCAGACCTGGCCTTGGGCACCTGGTGGAGAAGACCCTTTTGTTGGTTGGGGGTCCCCACACTGCCAGGAACCCCAGTAGTTAGAGTGCTTAATGCTGATCAATCTAACTCCATGGCTAGTGGAGCCTGGTTTTGGTTTAAAAAATATGGGGGACCCCTACAGCTTTGCCCCCATATTTTTTTAATCCAGCACCAGTCTAAGAGACCAGTGCTGGTTTTTAAAATACAAGAGGACCTCACACATTTTTCCTCCCGTATATTTTGAATCAGGACCGGCTCAAAGAGCTCCTGGCTGATTATGCTTACAGGAGATGGGACCCAACACGGTCTTCTATCTATTTTTTTTGACACTTTAAACATATTTTAAAAGAGAAGTCTGTACGGATCTCACTGATATGACTGATATAGTCTGACACACGTGGGGACGACAGGTATACATCATCCAAAGGATAAGGGCACCCAAACCCCTAGTGATGTCCCAAGGTTGCTAGGTTTCCACCATTTTTATTAAGCACGGTTGTCAGCTACTAATTGGTATTTCCAGTTTAGGAGCTGTATGGATCTTGTTCCTAGCTACCCTCTTCTGGTCTGTTCTCTCGGGGTGAGCAGCCAGGTCTGCTCAGCTGAGGGAGTGACATAGGGAAAAAGGGCAGGGTGAAAATAGACGTCACCTGATCCAGCCAGTATCGCAACAGCCCAGACCAGGGAGGGGAGGGCCTAAAAAAATGGGGAGTCTTGTCTGTCCTTCTGGGGATGGCCATCTAATTTTGAGGAGGCTCCAGGGTCACCAATAGGCGGGTACAGCTGTTCCAGGCTCTGGCCTCTGGAAGGGACCGGGCAGCTTATTTTGCCCACCGCAACCCCCCCTCGACTGCTTCTGCTGCACTGCGCCCAGTGCGCTGAACAAAGCAGGTCCCGGCGTTCTGTTTTATGCAACCCAGAATGCCCGCGGCCGATAAAAATGCTGCACCGTCTTTTGAGCCGAGCGGCTGCCAGTAAACAAGCTCTGATGGGCTCACCAGCCGGTGCTGCATTTGAATTGCCCGCTAACATTCTGGGAACTCCTGGCTGCAGCTCAGCAGAAGAGGAGATAGGGGAGCAGGAGCCGAGTTACGTTAAGTCAAGTGAGATGGGGGGGTCTGGGTCCCGGACTGAAAATTAGTCCGGGACACCAAAATTCCTAATGGCAGCCCTGGGAGGCTCTTGCTGTTTCTGGCAGGCAAGTATGATCTGGTTCTAGGACCACTGGTGCAGTTTCCTAAAGCCTAAGATAAAGGTGTGTACCCACTATGCTATATCGTTAATGAGCGATATCAGCGGACCTTCCGGGTAAACAATATAATGCATAAACATTAAATAAATAAATAATGATTCCCTCTGGCCCCTCCCCCACTCTCACATCTCAGTTACATTAGCATTGAAAGAAAAATAAAGTGAAAATGAAATAGATTTTAAAAAACATATATGATTCCACCATCGCAATGTACACGGTATAGGGAAGGCTACTGATTAGCAGACGCTAATTGTAGTCCTTTGCATGCAGTACATACCATAGCTGTCGTGATTCATGTTGCTTTGTGTAGGAGACACTGCTGCCAGCTCTATTCCAGATGACAGAACGTATACTTGTACAGGATGACACAAAGATGTTTGCTACTGGAATGGAACTGGCGGCCCCTGTGACGTAAATGCTTTATTTCCTCTCCTCGGAAATTATTTAGTGCTCTGTTTTGCGGAAGGCCGTCACCATAATTACACATTCACCGCTATTTATAATCTCAGAAAGGCAGTTAAATTGTTTTTTATTCCAAATATAACATTAATACTTCCTGTCCAATAGTCTCCAAACTGGTTTATAATATCATGGGCATTAAATATGACATTTCAGGCCTTGCGTCACTATTCACAGCGATTATTAGCTAAACACTGCTCTTCTTCTGTAGATAACAATGCTTATTTGTGTAGTTATTGCAAGGTTACAGGGGATAAATAATATCACTGTGCTATGGTTACACAACTCTGCTACATTTCCTGTGTATATATATATTTATTATATATTTATTTTTATATATTTATTTATTTATTACAGCTCACACAATAATACTGCTTTCACATTGCAGAAACGGGTAATGACACGGTATTCTTAAATGGGACTTTAAAACGGGTCTGAGTCTTGAGACCTTTCACATTGCAGGTGAAAACGGTTTTAAAAATCATTTAATACCATTCAAACATTCAACCTGTTTAACCCCCAAGGGACACGTTTCAAGCCATTGAAATAGAGCCATTCACACTGCCTAAAAAACGGCTTTAAAACGTGTAGGACTCTGCTTTTTAACCGTGTTGAAATACCAGTTAACTTTAACCGGTAAATCAACTTTGGCACTTTCACATTGCAGCCTTAAACGTTTTAAAATGGGAAAAAAACGGCAATATACCTTTTTAAAAGTGCGATGTGAAAAGGGTATTAGAGGATTTGGATCACGTGCCACAACATGCAGCTCAGATCTTCACAATCAAACACCATGAGTAAGTGCACAGCCGTTTTACCGTTAGAGCCGGTTACACTCTTTCCTGGTCTCCGTGTCTCGGTAGTAATGTTAGCTGAGGACTTCAGTGACGAAACGCATCAGGATAGAGTACAAAGTGCGCTTCCTGGTGCAATACCTTTTGTTTTCAGACATAAAATATGGTACTTGTGTATTATCTGGGCGCCCGATGTTGAAATTGTATGCCACTACCGAAAGCATGCGATGCAACGCGATTTGACGCGATTTCCCTTGAAGACAAAATCGCGTTGCATTGTATGCTATTGTATGGTATACAATGCGATGCGATGCGATTTGGGCTAAATGCCCCCCATTTTTAACGCCATCCCACTATCAACGTGAACCCAAAGCGTGGCGAGCGCAGCGAGCCCGCGAGGGGCGGCGGTACGCGTCCTCCGACCTTTTCATACCCCCACTATCCATGTCGGCGTGGAGTTGACTTTATATAGTGTGGGTAGCGCAGCGCGCCCCGCGAGGGGACGCGTATTACTTCACATGTAATTCGCGGGGCTCGCTGCAATCGCCACGCTTCAGGCTCGGTGGCTCGCTGCGCTTGCCACACTATATAAAGTCAACTCCACGCCGACGTGGATAGTGAGGGTATGAAAAGGACGGAGGACGCGTACCGCCGCCGCTCGCCACGCTTCCGGTTGGCGTTGATAGTGGGGTGTGTTAACAATGGGGGGCATTTAGCCATCAGGGTGGGTATACAATTAAAAATGGGGACTGGGGGGCCATTTCACATATGAAACAGGCATCTGGGTGCCTGTACATATAAAAATCGGGTCAAATCGCGTCGCAATATGATTGTATGCGATGCGATACAACGCGATTTTAAGGTGCGATGAAAAAAATTGGGCGTCCAGATAATACACTAGTACCTAAAATATCAAACACTTGTATGGTAGAATGAATCAAGACTTGTACCATTAATTCCCACACTGAGGGCTAAAACCACAGGGCAGAAATATATCACCTGGTATAATATCAAACTCCAAGTATATTAAGTTGACTCGTATTAATGAGGAGTTACCCCTCAGACTCCAGTTCGTTGTAATTACCAAATGGGAACTTCTGTATTTCTACCCCTGATGAAGTCATACGTTTGAGAAACGAGTTGGGTTAGGTTTTCGTTTTGAAGTACATGCTACCTTGAATTGACTTGGCAGAATATTGACCATTCCAATGGAGTTTTTTAAATGACTTGTTGTCATTTAAAAAACTCCAATTATCCAATTGCAGAATTGTATACTTGCTAGTAGCGCTCTCTGAGATCTTCTATTTTGATTCCTTTCTCTGAGTCCCGTCTAACAGAGGATTATTCTCTGTAGAGCTGTTTTGGTGTAATAGCACAGTTTGGGGTTAGTTCATATATATATATGTTATATTGTTAAAATAGACATTGTAGAGGCTCTGCACACACTAAATTAACTGATAATAAATAGTGGAGATTTGGTTCATGAATTGATCAATGCATTTAAGCCTGCAGCCCCCTTCACGGGACCCCACTTTTCTGCAGGTCCTAACACTATCGCTGAAAATGGCTACAATACACATAGCTATCACATCAATGTTTGATTCCAGGCATGCTATCTGGTCTGAAGCTCACAGCACAGCCCCATACAATGGCCCTTATTCTGATCGGTGCGGCCAGAGCCGCATACGGGGCTCCGGCCGCACCAACCAATCCCCGCCTACTATACGGATCGCCACGGCCGTCCGTACACGGACGGCTGGCGATCCGCAAGAAAATGGTGGGGCGTACGCCTCCACCATGGTGGGAGCTGCCCCCTGCATTCGATGGTCGACGACCATCGAAGGCAGGGCCGCACGCCCCACCAGGTCCCGCAAGCTGAGACCACACGGACAATCGTCCGTGTGATAGCTTGTATGGGGGCTGAGAGCTGACATCCGGCGACGTCAGCTTTCCGCCCCCATCACTGGCGTCATACCCTCATTAGCATGCATACGCCCCGCGTTTGCATGGGAACGCCCATGAAACGCGGGGCGTATGCATAGGGAAATGAGGGTATGAAGCCCCTCACGCCCCTATACGCCCCCTTTGCGGCGGACGAACTACGTCTGCGGCGAATTGGGCTGCACATGCGCAGATTGACCTCTGCGCATGTGCAGACTAAAAACATCGGCGGTACGGCCGCACGCGGGCCGTACCGCACGATTCTGAATAAGGGCCAATGTCTGTTTAAACAATGTGGTCACAAGCCATAGGGCACCCCAAAACTAGGAAAGGTGAGTGCCGATGTTAAGTGTATATATTGTTTATTAGATACATTTTTTAAATTAGTCTTATTGTGGTCACATTCTCTCATGCACCCTGCTTTAACTAAGATTCACTAGCTTATGTTAACCATTTCACTAGATGATTAGTGACAGGTGTGTTGGTAGCTGCTCACCTGTAAAAGCAAAGTGTGCTGTGAGCTTCAGACCAGATAGCATGCCTGGAATAAAACATTGATGTGATAGCTATGTGTATTGTAGCCATTTTCAGCGATAGTGTTAGGACCTGCAGAAAAGTGGGGTCCCGTGAAGAGGGCTGCAGGCTTAAATGCATTGATCAATTCATGAACCAAATCTCCACTATTTATTATCAGTTAATTTAGTGTGTGCAAAGCCCCTACAATGTCTGTTTAAACAATGCGGTCACAAGCCATAGGGCACCCCAAAACTAGGAAAGGTGAGTGCCGATGTTAAGTGTATATATTGTTTATTAGATTAATTTTTGAAATTAGTCTTATTGTGGTCACATTCTCTCATGCACCCTGCTTTAACTAAGATTCCATAGCTTATGTTAACCATTTCCCTAGATGATTAGTGACAGGTGTGTTGGTAGCTGCTCACCTGTAAAAGCAAAGTGTGCTGTGAGCTTCAGACCAGATAGCATGCCTGGAATCAAACATTGATGTGATAGCTATGTGTATTGTAGCCATTTTCAGCGATAGTGTTAGGACCTGCAGAAAAGTGGGGTCCCGTGAAGGGGGCTGCAGGCTTAAATGCATTGATCAATTCATGAACCAAATCTCAGTTAATTTAGTGTGTGCAGAGCCCCTACAATGTCTATATATATATATGTATATATGTATATATATATATATATATAAGAAAGATACCCAGCGCATTAAGTCCAATGTCTTTTAGGCATATAACAATGTCCAATAAGTCCCACAATGTGTGCTGTGGAAGTCCGAACCTGTGACGAAACGTGTTGGGCGTGGCTTCCAGTGATCCCGACGCTGTGGCGTCTTTGCAGTCCATGTTGATCTGAAGGAGTGGATCCGAGTGAGCAGTTGTTTGATGAGGTTCCTGCCGGCGGCTGATCACCGCCTACGGCTGTTTCTACTCTGACCGTCCTGCCGCACTGCCCGTCTACTCCCTGGCAAGCATTGCTGTTTTTACCCTTAAATGTACGTCAGTATTTTATAAGTAAAATTGTGTTATATATATTACTGACTGTGCGCTTCATTTACCTTCTTTTTGCATATATATCTTATATATTTGGCTACATCTGTCACTCAAAGTGTGTCTGGAGATATAACCCTGGGTGGAGCCTCTGACTCACATGACTGACTCACATGACAGAGAACCAGCCCAGTGAGCCCACAGACAGTGCCAGACACCCTCTGCCTCTCCATGTTACACAGCAAAGACACAGCTACACACCAGACACACCAGGTGAGCGCCCCACACCTCCATACCTCCCAACATGACCCTCTCCAGGAGGGACAGAATGCTATGTTTGTGGACTTCCATCTTAATTTATGATTGTCATCACCTGTCATTTTAAAAAGGGTAATTGATAAGAAAGGTGTTTAAGCACAGGTGATGGTAATCCATAAATTAAGAAGAAAGTCCAGAAACAGAGCAATGTGTCCCTCCTGGAGAGGGTCATGTTTGGTATGCACCTCCGTCCCTCCCCCCCCCATTCACGGCATCCCCACGATTAAATGGCACATGCAAAACACTGACATGGCTATGGTCGACAATGAACAAGGTTGACAAGATTTATTTTTCACTTTTTCAATGTTTTCATATTCATTCTCATGTGTCGACATGGACACCAATGAAGTGCCATACTTATGTCAACATTTACAAGTGTTGACCTTTCTGTGTTGATTTTTTTCTTGTGGCGATTCGCGGCACCCCCCGCGACCCCCCTCCCGCGATTTGCAGCACACCCCCGCAATTCGCGGCACCCCCGGTGACTCCCGCGATTCGTGGCCCTACCCCGTGACACCCCCCCTCCTGAAATTCGTGCCAACCCCCAGGCCCCCCTCCCGCGGATCATGGTGCCCCCCACGACCCTCCCTACCGCGGTTCAGGGTGCCCCCCACGACCCCCCCTACCGCGATTCCCCACCCCTGACCCCCCATCCTGTCATTGCGGCAACCCCCCGCCCCCGCGACCCACCCTCCCGCGATTCACTGCAACCCCCCGCGTCCCCCCCATCCCACGATTCGCGGCACCCACACCCCCCCCCCTTGCGACCCATCCTCCCGCAATTCACGGCATCCACCCACGACCCCTCCTCCCGTGATTCACGGACACCCCTCACCTCCTCCCTCCCCCACCCCCGCACGTGATTTATGGCAACCCCAGGATTAAATGGCACATGCAAAACACTGGCACGGCTATGGTCGACAATGAAAAAGGTTGACATGAGTTTTTGGAGATTTATTTTTCTTTTTTTGAATGTTTTCATATTCATTCTCATGTGTCGACATGGACACCGATGAAGTGCCACACTTATGTCAACATTTACATGTGTTGAACTTTCTGTGTTGATTTTTTCTTGTAGCAATTTTTTTCCAGTGACAACTATGAACTATGTGCATGTCAACCTACACATCATCAACCAATTCTTTGTATAATATATAACACCTGTTCTGTTTTACTGTAGGTGTTTTAAGTCAGACCTTTTACTGCTACTATTACTGTTTATGTAAATGCATTCTAAATGACAGCAACATCCTACCATCCTTCTACAAGAATATATAACCAACTAGGTGATTCATCGCGCCCCGTGCCCCCCTCTCCCGCAATTCATGGACCCCCCGCGCACCCCCCCTTCTGCGATTCGCAACCCCCCCTCGCGCAATTCACGCCCCCTCCCACGCTTTGCGGACCCCCGCCCTCTCCCGCGATTCGCCGACACCTGCGCCCCCCCTTCCTTGATTCACGGCACCCCCCGCGCCCCTTACGCAATTCACGGCACCCCTAAGCCCCTCTTTAGTCCCCCGTATACTCACACACCCCTATCACTACCCAGCTTCCTGCTCTCCTCAACCGTAACTTCCACCACTGGGGAGTCGCTGACGCTGTTTTGCCCACATGCCCCTATCATGCCTCATAGCCCAGCCTCCTGCTCTCATGCACCCGAACTTCCACCCAGTAGGAGGAGACACTGACTAAGGGCCACCATCCTGTACTCCTGTGCTGCCACGCTGGACCCTCACCCACTGGCAGAAGCAGCACAGTATCTCCCACCCTCCTCTTTAGTCCCCCTTATTCCCACACACCCCAATCACTACCCAGCCTCCTGTTTTCCTGTGTTGTGACCTCCGCCAGTGGGGAGCCGCTGACTCAGAAACACCCTACTATACTATTGCACACACACACACCTAAACAACATGCACACACAGCCCCCCCACACCCACAAATGTCACTGTACCATCCACACTATCAATGTACATCTTACTCTGTAACCGCTTTTTAATTAAACAGAACAATACACACCCCCTTCCACATCATATGCTCTCTATTTAACACATTTCACCTATAACTCAAGTTGCAATACAGGCATCTTTCATACAATTCTAACCATCTTTCTCATATACAAATGTTTACAAATTAAGGGGGCGCAGCCCCTTACGACGGTGTGAAGAGCGCCCGTAGGGAGCGATTAATCACCTAGTATATATATATATTTCCAACATCTGTTGTGATCTCCCATTTCCAAATGCAAAAGCCCCTCTTTGTAGGTTGCTACATTTTTGAATTTTTCCAATTTGGGATGTGAAGCGTTAGATGGCATTAATCATTCTGCACAATTTACTGGGCAGGGCGCCAGATCAACAACGGGGGCCTCCACATAAAACAGACCCATCATTATTGCAGCATGATGATCTTCAGGGGTGTGGATTATTATGTCGACAGTCCAGAGGTTGACCACTATTCCACTATGTCGACATGGGAAAGAAGTTCGACACGTGGGAAAAGGTAAGGCACCAGCTGGTCACATGGTTGGCCATAAATCATAAATATTAAAATTGCATTTCTATTTGACACATTTATGCAAGTTTTGTACTTTGATATAATTAGGGAGACATTGGGGTGTATACTGTATGGGTGTTACATGCCTGCATGGCTCTGGCCTCACCTCCTCATAATAGACCCTTGAATATATTTAGCTCCAGGCCCACGAGGCCCTTAAACCGTGCCTGTTCCTGGGCCCAGGAGATCAAACCCATCCTGTACCCATGATCAATTACATTCCGGAGTCTTGTACCGGAACTACTGGATTTGTTACAGGGAAGATGTTAGGGTGTGGGTGGACTGGATGATAGTAAAAAGGTCGACATGCACTCGGTCGACATAGACAAAAGGTTTGACACGTGCAAAGTCGACATTCAGAATATCAACATGAGTTGTTGATATTCTGAATGAGTGTGTCTATGTCGACAAATGTAGACATGGATACCGGTTACGTTTACCGCGTAGGCTCGCCATCTTTCGGGCATGGTGCCTCGTTGAGCTTGTCACACTATTATATTCCCCCTCCATGTCCACTGGGATGGTAAAGTATGAACAAGTCCTTTTTTGGGGAAAAAGTTGTAAAAAACTCATGTCGATCATTTTTATGTCAACCTTTTCCAAGTCAACATTTTATCAACCTTTTCAGTGCGTCCATCTTTGGCCTGTCGACCAATAGTGGTCGACGTAATGACTCTCAACCTTTGTACTGTCGACCATACGACCACATCCCCGTGAGGCACGGGCCTAGGGGAGGCACAAATTAAGGGCGGCAGGGAGCCAGGAGCCTCGCCCGGTACATGTCACTAGCTCTGGGTCCCTATGGGTAGCAGCATCGGATGACCGAGCGGCAGCACTGACATCAACCCTAGCAAAGATGCCTGTACAGACCAGGAGCTAGTGACCTGTGTCAGCGAGGCTCCTGCTCACACAAGTGTCCGGCGGTACCTGTGCTGTAGCGGCTGCTAGTGCTTCCTCACATCCATGTACCCGGCGCGGAGGTGTCTGTGTGGCCGGCTGCCAGCTACAGAAGCCTCTCGCGGGAGGGTGACAGGGTAACCTGCAGGCGGAAATGGAGGAGTCGCAGGGGCTTGGTGAGGCAGCTGGAACTGAAGACATGCTGGCAGGGCTGCTCTCCTCCTCCGTCGCTGACATACAGGGCGAGGACCGGCGGCTGCGATAGCAGGTGAAGAGGCTGACCGGCTAAGTGGAGGCACTGAGCTTGGCTGCAGGACTGAGTGCCGGGATGGTCCGACCAGGTACTGGGGGGGGGGGGGGACTAAAGTGTGGTGCCTAGGGGTGGCCTGACCCCCAAATCTGGCCCTGATAATGACATAATGTATGGTTCAAAGTGTTAACTTTACTGTGATTGGCAATTTGTGGCATATTCTGTAAATATTGAGGCTGATTCGGAGTCAGACTCAGCTCCTTACAGGGTCCCAGGTATGCTGCCCATGCACAAAAGCAAATTTACTATTTTTGTGCATCTCCGGCCGATTCTGAGTCGGACGGATCATTGCCAGATCCAGCTTTGTATTAAATATCTGTTCCTGGACAGCAACTTATGTAGATTGTAAGCTTGGGAGCAGGGCCCTCCTACCTCCATGTCGGTTTGTATCTACCCAGTTTGTTTAATCAGTGTTGTTTCCAATTGTAAAGCGCAACGGAATATGCTGCACTATATAAGAAACTGTAAATAAATAAATAAAATAATAACTTTGTGTGTGCATGCAAGGAATCTGAGTCTTGTGAGTCTTACGGATAGCAATGCTAAGCCGGTCTCTGACGGATCTGTGACACCTTGGGCTCATGTACATACCGATGACTGAGGTTGGTGCATCACGCTTTCTTGCATTATCTGTATGGAAACTCACATTACTGGGTAGTAAATCTGACATCTGCGCCTTAACTTAAATACGTATGCAGTAGCCACTTTACAAAAACTCAGACTGCCAGTCCGGGCTGCGATAAGCAGAGAGGTGTCTTCCTGTAGGTGGCCACTCCCTTCCATTTGAGAAGCCTAATCTGGCTTCTATGGGCTGCAGACGATGCAGTCCGTAGAAGCCGGGGGCTTACTCATGCGCAACCGCACCGCAATATCTGCATATGTGCTGGTCACAGCACCCGCCAGATCCATTGTGTAGTTCATATAAGCATAGGTCAGTATAAAATGCTGAAGCATTGTGCTCTCATTATAGAGGCCTTACACGTTACTCTATTCCCTGCCAAACATGTGAGGGCGAGCATGGTATCAAGAAGCCCCATATGCTATTGGTTTAATTAAAACTAAACTAGTCATTAGTGGTTCTAGATTGGCTGGGAATGGGACACATTTTTGTGTTTGTACTGAATCGTAATTGCTTCATTACTACATTAAAATTTATAAAACATGTATCCTCTCCCCAATCTGCTATTACAGTAATAGTGACATCAGCCTGGTCTGTTTCGTACAGGGGATATTTGTCTGCTCTAGAACTTGACACTGACTAAATTATCTGGGCTCTGTCAGTAGTTGTCAATGTTCTACCTGTGCACAGCACCGTTACTTGGGCCTAATTCAGATCTGATCGCAGGACAAATTTGTTCTTAAAATGGACAAAACCATGTGCACTGCAGGAGGGGCAAATGTAACATGTGCATATCTGACCCGAGCCTACCAGCCAACATGATGCTGCAGTCTCTTCACATCGTCTCTCACCACTGGTGATGTTCACGTGCTCAGCATAAGGCAGTGCCAAGAGCTGTATAGAGCACTGGGACCTCTGCTTCTCCACAAACTGTAGCAGCAGGGCCAGTGCATGGCACCAGAGTGCCCCAGGCGAGTCGGGGTGGGGGCGCCCCGGTGCCGGGGGGGGAGGTGGTGGTGGTACCTGTATTTTCTATTCACTGCAGGGACCCCGCCGGCCGCCGCCAGCTTTATACACAATGACAGCGCCGCAGGTACCCCCGCGGCACGGACACCCCTGCCCGCTCCAGCACTGCAGGGACGCCAGCGCTGCAAGTTTTTTACACAGTTCGCTAACCCTCCATGCTGGGGGTGAGGGGCGAACTGCCGCCCTTCAGGTGCCGGCGCCCAAGGCAATGCCTAGAGCTGCCTAGTGGTGGCGCCGGCCCTGTGTAGCAGGATAAAGCTGTAGACAGGAGGTCATTGGTTGATCACTGTGGAATAGGGTGGTGCAACTGGGCCAAAGTGTATGTACACATTCATTACTTCATTACATTAGGGGCAAACTGACCATTGGCTTTACTGGGACATTTACCATATGGTGGGGTGGCCATGGAGATACCCAGGAACCCCGTGATAATAATGAGGGGATGATATTGTGTGCAAATAGCGCTACTAGTGTCCAGCCACCACTGCCGGATCCCCACAGTCTAGACCCCAGACCCCACCACTCGCTGCCCAGACTCCGCTGCCCCCCTCACACCAGAAAATGCAGGGATTAGGCGGTGTGAAAAGGGCCAGCCCGGGAATTTCCTTGCATGATCCACAGGGGGCCAAGTCTGGACTGTATAGTGGATGAACAAACTCTGAAACAAAGACTGAAACAAAGCTAATGTAGACACCCCTAGTCTCTAATCAGGAATTTGTGAACACAATTTGTACTTTAGCCTTAGTGTTCTCTTTTTGACTACTAATTTGTCTGTTTTAATGCAGATACCTTTAGCTTTGTGAAACATTTAGTTTTCTGGTGCCTCTGAAGCTTTCTGCCCTCTTTACCACCTTTAGTAGATATAGAAAAACAATCATGACTGGCAGCAGCCACATAACTAGTACTTAGTTGCTGCTCCTGCTCTTCTATCCACTGATCCATAGTGACTCCTCAGAAACTGTGGCACCTACAGAATGTTATTTTTAAATACAGTGCCTGAACATCAATACACACATTTGATTGTTTTTAACATTCCAGTAAGTAATGGTGGCTCTTGTACTGAACGTTATATACAGTATTTAAGTAACGGATGACACTGAGTGTGTGTGACACAGTATCCCACAGTCCCAGTAGCCCTTAATCACTCCGCAGCCTACCCCACACCCTCTCCCAATGGCAGTTGTGTGGAATGGTGCCTGACCCTTGAGGAAGGGACCTTTAGAAAATCCAAAACACATTAGACTTCAGCTCATTTACGGATCCGAGTCTGATGGGAAATACCAGGTCTGGGATAAAGCTGGCCATACACTAGTGCGATCTGGTCACTTTTCACCTGATTCCGGTGGATCTAGCAGAGAAATCTGGTGAAAAGACACCAAATCACATGTACACAAGAAAAAGGGGGTTCTGGGATAGAGTCCTGCGCTTAGGTGCAAGCTTGAGTCTGTACGGTGAGTGTGTCACCAAACACACTAAGGTAACAGTGGAAAAAGAAAAATACCGACAGAATTTTCAAGCGCTCCTTCTATTCATATATTTCGATGTCACTCCGTCTCAGATGGTCCTGATGATGGCTCGTGTGACATGGAAGAGAGAAAACTATATAGTGTAGTACCCTTAGGTAAGACCTCTATTACAGATGATTTCTGAATGTCAAAAACCGTACCCTGTATGGTGGTCCACTAAATGAAAGGTGGACAAATCACGCTCAAGTTTGAGGGAGTGATGTACCTCCAATGGATACTCCAATATCCTCCAAGTTGTTTCACATAGAAAAACCAGAAAATAGGTGCCCAAATAGTGAAATAACGTTTTAATGATTTAAAAACATGCAATAAAAAATTTTGGGTGTAAACAATGGACTCTCACCAGATCGGTGTGTCTACTAAATGAAAGCAGACATACAGAGCATAAGATGGAATAACCACAGGCGTCCCTAGATGCTTTCTGTAGGTGTTCAGGTCCTGGTGTGATGTCCAAAGTCCACAAGTCCCCTCTACCAACGCGTTTCAGACTTTCTGTCCTTTGTCAAGGCATAGAGACTTATCCCATTACCTGGGTTTTTATACCCACAATCCCCATTGAAAACCACAAGCCTATTTCCAGACATGGATTTCTATCTTCTAATACAGCCCTATACATCCCCGGATTGTCTATCCACTTTTTGGAAAGACACGCTGCTCACAGGTGTCAAGCCTAATTACAGGCACGCTTTTCCGCCCGGCGCCGTCCGCCGGAACTTCCTTGCGTTCCATAGGCGTCGGCGCCGGAAGTCATCTGCGTGTCACAGCCATTTGGCCTGATTTCTTTGTCCGGCGCCGTCCGCCGGAAGCTTCTATGCGTTCCACTGACGTCGGCGCCGGAAGTCCACTGCGTGTCACTCCGCTATCGCTTCCTCCATGGGCGTTTTCTCATGTGGCTTGTATTATTGTATATTCGCCATGTAGAACATCACGTGTGCGTTCCACGATTGCCAAACAGGAAGTATATGCGGTTCACTGATGTTTTTCGTTTTCAGGTCCCCATAGCATAGAGAATATTTAGCGGAGTATTTCATCAAAATTGCAGGCATCCCACGATAATAAAACAAGAAAAAAGGCATTAATATACATTCATATCACGATATTAAAAATGTTCATTAAAAACGAGGTTATTTAAAGTGCTAGGTACATCAATAAAAATGATTTAAAATTCATAAAAGACATTTCATAAAAACCACTTCAATTCAAAGTCCTTATTCAGGCCACCAGGTATTAGTGTTTTATATTGATAGATCATACTCATTTCAGTTTTAGCTAATTTAGTTGCTGTATTCCCTCCCCTTTCCCCCATATTAATCTTTTTGAGGGCCGCAAAGTTTTTTATGTGTTTGGGGTCACACTGGTGTTCTTCTTTAAAGTGCAATGAAAGTGCATGTACTTCCAGGCCTTTTCTTATATTGCGGAGATGTTCTCCGATTCTGATCTTTAAAGACCTGCTGGTGCGTCCAATATAAAACTTTCCACATGTACACTCTATAACATAAATAATATTTACAGTGTGGCATGTTAAAAAGTCTTTAATAATGCACTTCTGTCCATTGATCAATAGCTCGGTGAGTTTGGCTCCAAAGGTGTTCGTAACACCTTTGCACCCTAGACACGCTCCACATCTAAAAAAGCCTTTAGTGTGTATTGTGCCTTTTTTTGGCGAACTTGGGCACAAACTTTTAGTAAGTTTTGATTTTAGGTTTGGTGCCCTCCTGAAGATACATTTTGGTAGGTCAGGTAATAAATGACCAATTACAGGGTCCTTCTTCACGATTGACCAATGTTTTTTGAAGATGGTTTTCACCTTACTGTGTTGGGTAGTATAATCCGAAATGAAAGACCACTTAAACATATCCGTTTCTGATGTGCTTGGTTGTGATTTTTTCTTAATTAGATCTTTTCTGTCAATTTCTCTTACAACTGACATGGACTTCTCTAGGTCTTGTTGTTTATACCCACTAGACAAAAAATTTCTTTTCATTTCTTCTGCTTGACTCATATACACCGCTGGCTCAGAGCAATTCCTCTTGAGTCTTTTGAATTGTCCTATAGGTATAGAGTCAAGCCATGTATCTTGATGGCAACTATCTCTATTTATATACGATCTAGAATCGGTTGGTTTAATGAAGTTCTTAGTCTTTACTCTTCCTTCTTCGATATAAATTTCTAGATCCAGGAAACTGACACTTTTTGTACTAATTTCATAAATCAGTACAATATTCCGATTGTTGACATTAAGATAACTACAAAATTGATTTAAAATGTCCTCCTCTCCCCTCCAAATGAATAAAATGTCATCGATGTACCGACGCCATGACACCAGGCCCGCCCCGAAGGAGTTGTTGTTATACACGAATTCTTCCTCCCATGCTCCCATGAAAAGATTCGCATAACTCGGGGCGAACCTGGTGCCCATGGCCGTACCTCGCTTCTGAATAAAATATTCACCTTTAAAAACAAAATAATTATTGTTTAAAATAAATGAGATGCCCTCAATGAGGAATTCTTGTAAGTGGGTGTCTAAACCAGAAGTTGAAAGGGCCTTTCTTGTGGCCTCTACACCATGACTGTGTTCAATAATGGTGTAGAGTGAGCTCACATCTGCTGTTACCAGATAGAAATTGTCACCCCAACTGAACTCTTCCAAGAATTGTAATACCTCTGTGGTGTCTTTTAAATGTGAGCGATTTTTAGTCACCAACGGTTGGAGGAAGGAATCTATAAATAACGATAAATTGACCGTTAGAGACTCCACACCCGAAATGATCGGTCTCCCTGGTGGATTAGTGGTGTTCTTATGCACCTTAGGTAAAATATAAATGGTGGGTATAATACGGTTTTTGACATTCAGAAATCATCTGTAATAGAGGTCTTACCTAAGGGTACTACACTATATAGTTTTCTCTCTTCCATGTCACACGAGCCATCATCAGGACCATCTGAGACGGAGTGACATCGAAATATATTAATAGAAGGAGCGCTTGAAAATTCTGTCGGTATTTTTCTTTTTCCACTGTTACCTTAGTGTGTTTGGTGACACACTCACCGTACAGACTCAAGCTTGCACCTAAGCGCAGGACTATCCCAGAACCCCCTTTTTCTTGTGTACTATTGCTTTCACCTGGTGGGATACCTTGCAGCTATGTTTAGTCTCCGGGAGAAGAGAATCAATGCCTTTAAAACGGTTTTTGATTCCTCCAGCGGAGATTTAGAAGCTCTAGATGAAAATTTAGACGATATATTGTTAAAATTAGAAAAAGCTCTCTTGAAAGAAAGCAGAATTTGGTGGGAGGTGGCTACTCTAGAGAAATACATCTCAGCTAATTTAATACCTAGAGGTTTAAAAATAGAAAAGAAAATCAGTCACACCACCCCCACAGAATTATTTCAAAAGAAATGGGATAGCATCCTACAAAACTGTTCAACTGAACTGATACAACTTATTATTATAGAGAGAAAGGAAACTCTCAACAGTTTAGATGGAGAAATAAAGGATTACCGTAACATCGTCCAACCATTTTCCGATCAAAAATATTATAAAGAGCAGGAAGAAATTATAAGCAACAGGATTAATAAAGCAGAAAAAATCCTGATCAATAGAAAAGTAAAAAAATTCCAAAGGGATACTAGAGAGAGTAAAACCTCACTAAATGCAGATAAAATTGAGAAAGATCTAGCTAAAAAAAAAATTCAAAAAGAGATTCCAAGAGAGAAACAACAAAAAATTAATTCTAGAAAAGAGACTTTAGGAAATTATAACAATTTCAATAATAGAAGAAGGGAAAGACAAGAGTGGAGAGGGGAAAGAAGGGATCATTCCCTGGAACATCTCCGGGGTAATAATCGGAATAGAACTCCGGTACAAAGGTTTAAAAATCATAGGGAATATCATAGGAGGGAATATTTAAATCCACGTAAATTTGAACAACGTACCCCTTTAAGAAGAAGACCCCGCACTCCGTCTAGAAGGAGACCAACTCCCATTGAATATGATAACTCTCCTATACCAACAAGGAATAAATTCTCCCCATTAAAAAGAGTCGATTCACCCTACCCTTTTTTAGCAAAAAGAAGGGGGAATTTCGACCACCATCTCCAAAAAAACGGAGGGGAAAAAGGGGAGGTATAATAAAACACAAAGAAAAACTTAAACAAAAAAGGAAAGAAAAACGCCAGAGCAAAAAATCAGCCCCCCAAAATATCATTGAAGATAATTTAACTGAAAAGGTAAAAATCTTTAATTTAAGCGACCACATCCTACTGGAAGAGGAAAGGACGCTTTTGGAAAAAGGCCTCAATTTTTGTCCATCCACAGGTATAAATCAATTTAACATATATGTAGATGTACAAAAGTTCCTTAGAAAGTTAACCCTAAAGAAATTTTTTGAACAAAAAAAGGAGGAAACAATTGTAGAGGAGGTGCAAACACCATTCAAGCCAAAGTCTACATTTTACCCTGCTCATCTGAAAGGGTGCTTTATAGACACATTCGGTAGTCTGGTGGTCGAAGACCTTAAAAAATTAGGAGAAAAACCTAATAATAAAAAGTTAAATTTATCACATAAAGAAAGACTTGCGATAAAAAAACTCACTGAGAAAGACAATCTAATAATAAAACCAGCGGACAAGGGGGGGGGGGATAGTAATCTTTAACAAAATTGATTACGAATCGGAAATTTATAAACAACTGGCCGAACAAAATACTTATAGGAAACTTAGAGGAGACCCAACTAAGAAAATGTCCCTGGCGATGAAAAATATTTTGGATAAATTCCACAAAAAAGGCACATTAACAGATCGGGAATATAAATTTTTAAATGTGGAGGACCCTATTATACCCACCATTTATATTTTACCTAAGGTGCATAAGAACACCACTAATCCACCAGGGAGACCGATCATTTCGGGTGTGGAGTCACTAACGGCCAATTTATCGTTATTTATAGATTCCTTCCTCCAACCGTTGGTGACTAAAAATCGCTCACATTTAAAAGACACCACAGAGGTATTACAATTCTTGGAAGAGTTCAGTTGGGGTGACAATTTCTATCTGGTAACAGCAGATGTGAGCTCACTCTACACCATTATTGAACACAGTCATGGTGTAGAGGCCACAAGAAAGGCCCTTTCAACTTCTGGTTTAGACACCCACTTACAAGAATTCCTCATTGAGGGCATCTCATTTATTTTAAACAATAATTATTTTGTTTTTAAAGGTGAATATTTTATTCAGAAGCGAGGTACGGCCATGGGCACCAGGTTCGCCCCGAGTTATGCGAATCTTTTCATGGGAGCATTGGAGGAAGAATTTGTGTATAACAACAACTCCTTCGGGGCGGGCCTGGTGTCATGGCGTCGGTACATCGATGACATTTTATTCATTTGGAGGGGAGAGGAGGACATTTTAAATCAATTTTGTAGTTATCTTAATGTCAACAATCGGAATATTGTACTGACCTATGAAATTAGTACAAAAAGTGTCAGTTTCCTGGATCTAGAAATTTATGTCGAAGAAGGAAGAGTAAAGACTAAGAACTTCATTAAACCAACCGATTCTAGATCGTATATAAATAGAGATAGTTGCCATCAAGATACATGGCTTGACTCTATACCTATAGGACAATTCAAAAGACTCAAGAGGAATTGCTCTGAGCCAGCGGTGTATATGAGTCAAGCAGAAGAAATGAAAAGAATTTTTTTGTCTAGTGGGTATAAACAACAAGACCTAGAGAAGTCCATGTCAGTTGTAAGAGAAATTGACAGAAAAGATCTAATTAAGAAAAAATCACAACCAAGCACATCAGAAACGGATATGTTTAAGTGGTCTTTCATTTCGGATTATACTACCCAACACAGTAAGGTGAAAACCATCTTCAAAAAACATTGGTCAATCGTGAAGAAGGACCCTGTAATTGGTCATTTATTACCTGACCTACCAAAATGTATCTTCAGGAGGGCACCAAACCTAAAATCAAAACTTACTAAAAGTTTGTGCCCAAGTTCGCCAAAAAAAGGCACAATACACACTAAAGGCTTTTTTAGATGTGGAGCGTGTCTAGGGTGCAAAGGTGTTACGAACACCTTTGGAGCCAAACTCACCGAGCTATTGATCAATGGACAGAAGTGCATTATTAAAGACTTTTTAACATGCCACACTGTAAATATTATTTATGTTATAGAGTGTACATGTGGAAAGTTTTATATTGGACGCACCAGCAGGTCTTTAAAGATCAGAATCGGAGAACATCTCCGCAATATAAGAAAAGGCCTGGAAGTACATGCACTTTCATTGCACTTTAAAGAAGAACACCAGTGTGACCCCAAACACATAAAAAACTTTGCGGCCCTCAAAAAGATTAATATGGGGGAAAGGGGAGGGAATACAGCAACTAAATTAGCTAAAACTGAAATGAGTATGATCTATCAATATAAAACACTAATACCTGGTGGCCTGAATAAGGACTTTGAATTGAAGTGGTTTTTATGAAATGTCTTTTATGAATTTTAAATTAAATAACCTCGTTTTTAATGAACATTTTTAATATCGTGATATGAATGTATATTAATGCCTTTTTTCTTGTTTTATTATCGTGGGATGCCTGCAATTTTGATGAAATACTCCGCTAAATATTCTCTATGCTATGGGGACCTGAAAACGAAAAACATCAGTGAACCGCATATACTTCCTGTTTGGCAATCGTGGAACGCACACGTGATGTTCTACATGGCGAATATACAATAATACAAGCCACATGAGAAAACGCCCATGGAGGAAGCGATAGCGGAGTGACACGCAGTGGACTTCCGGCGCCGACGTCAGTGGAACGCATAGAAGCTTCCGGCGGACGGCGCCGGACAAAGAAATCAGGCCAAATGGCTGTGACACGCAGATGACTTCCGGCGCCGACGCCTATGGAATGCAAGGAAGTTCCGGCGGACGGCGCCGGGCGGAAAAGCGTGCCTGTAATTAGGCTTGACACCTGTGAGCAGCGTGTCTTTCCAAAAAGTGGATAGACAATCCGGGGATGTATAGGGCTGTATTAGAAGATAGAAATCCATGTCTGGAAATAGGCTTGTGGTTTTCAATGGGGATTGTGGGTATAAAAACCCAGGTAATGGGATAAGTCTCTATGCCTTGACAAAGGACAGAAAGTCTGAAACGCGTTGGTAGAGGGGACTTGTGGACTTTGGACATCACACCAGGACCTGAACACCTACAGAAAGCATCTAGGGACGCCTGTGGTTATTCCATCTTATGCTCTGTATGTCTGCTTTCATTTAGTAGACACACCGATCTGGTGAGAGTCCATTGTTTACACCCAAAAATTTTTATTGCATGTTTTTAAATCATTAAAACGTTATTTCACTATTTGGGCACCTATTTTCTGGTTTTTCTATGTGAAACAACTTGGAGGATATTGGAGTATCCATTGGAGGTACATCACTCCCTCAAACTTGAGCGTGATTTGTCCACCTTTCATTTAGTGGACCACCATACAGGGTACGGTTTTTGACATTCAGAAATCATCTGTAATAGAGGTCTTACCTAAGGGTACTACACTATATAGTTTTCTCTCTTCCATGTCACACGAGCCATCATCAGGACCATCTGAGACGGAGTGACATCGAAATATATGAATAGAAGGAGCGCTTGAAAATTCTGTCGGTATTTTTCTTTTACCAAATCACATGTGTTTGACATCCATCGGTTCAGTCAGAGATCATACCCGCTGCTTGTCCGACCTCCGACTTGGACAGCCTCCTGGCAGTGGGAAATGGGATTACTTGTGATGGAAATGGGTCATAGGGTCCACATGGGTTTTTGACATTTATTTTGTCCTGGGTGTCGACACAGTTGACATGGTCACCATATCGGTGCACCGTGTCCCCTCGCATGGCTTGCGGGCGGCGGGAACGGTGTCACACCACAATGTGCTTGTGTGGGATACAGTATGCCCTGCGTCCCCCCCCCGTTAATCTCACTATGCTTCCACCTCTTCAAAAGGTTTTGCTCCACCATGATCCATGGAAAAATGTTGACACAGCGTCGCCCATCCATGCAGTGGAAGCAGCCGTGCCATCATGTAGCCTGTACCAATATTTCTGTGAATGCTTCTTATCAATACAAATAGTGATAAGCGCCGAAAATTCGGGGCGTGACCTAATTCCGGGGGCGTGGTCTATACTCGCGGCTCTCCCGCGAGGTCACGCCCCCATTTTGCCGCTATGGGGGCATGACCCAGAGGCTCTGTGAGCCTCTAGCCATGCCCCCAGCCCCCTGGCTGCGGGAATAGATGCTGTGCGCATGCGCAAAGTGTTTATTCCCCGCTGCTTAGCAGCCGACAGGGGGGACTCCCAACAGCCCCCCCTTACTGCGGGACACTGCCGGCCCTGATAATCTGGACTGTCCAGCTGTAATCGGGACTGTTGGGAGGTATGTATTTTGCAGGTTGCGATCTCATGCCAAATAATAGTATAATAATAATAATAATGTTTGAATAAATTTACATTTGATCAGTATCTAAGACAAAAGAAGGAACACTGAGGATATATGAGACTCAGTCGTATATACTACACCAAATAAATAGAAAACGAAGAACCCATAAATATTTGAAAACTACTGTAAAAAAAGAGAAAAAATTTAAAAAAGAAATATACAGCAGCTCAACGGCTCCCTCTGCTGTACATTTTGTAGGCTGCACTGTACATATATTAAAGAAATAAATGTGCAAGTTTGCCAGAGATTTCAAACCTAGCACAAAACCCCTGGAAAATGCATAGAACCCAGTGATATGTGGTGGGTTTGAAAGTTCAAAATTAGCGCCATTTTGATTCAAACTGCATTTTGCTCATACTTGCCTACTTTAGAAAACTTGAATCAGGAATATTACAGTAGGATGCGCCGATCGAAGCGCTGTTGAGGGGGTGTGTCATACACTCCACAAAGAGCTTGTCCATCTCCGTATAGGGGTGTGTCTATGCGTACATTCTTGTTGCAAGATTACTATATAACATTAGTATCAAAATATATGGGGAATATATGGGGAAGTCTTGAAAGTATTGATACTAGCAATACTGCCTGCAATATAGGGTTTCTTGTTTATATATATATACAGCCCCAGCCCTGCACTCTCATATAGGGTAACCGCTGGGGTGCCGTATAATAATTACAATGCAGGTCATTCCCACAAAACTATATAGATACAGAATAAATCCTAAACAGCACTCACCAGACTAGTAGTCACTGTTCACATGAAGTATCAACAGGCATAGGTATTAGTGAATCTGACTATCAGTGCCAGCCTAGGTATCATTGCATCTACCTATCAGTGCTAGCGTAGGTATCAGTGCATCTACCTATCAGTGCTAGCGTAGGTATCAGTGCATCTACCTATCAGTGCTAGCGTAGGTATCAGTGCATCCGCCTATCAGTGCCAGCCTAGGTATAATTGCATCTACCTATCAGTGCTAGCGTAGGTATCAGTGCATCTACCTATCAGTGCTAGCGTAGGTATCAGTGCATCCGCCTATCAGTGCTAGCGTAGATATCAGTGCATCCGCCTATCAGTGCTAGCCTAGGTATCAGTGCATCCGCCTATCAGTGCTAGCCTAGGTATCAGTGCATCCGCCTATCAATGCTAGCGTAGGTATCAGTGCATCCGTCTATCAGTGCTAGCCTAGGTATCATTGCATCTACCTATCAGTGCTAGCGTAGATATCAGTGCATCCGCCTATCAGTGCTAGCGTAGGTATCAGTGCATCCGCCTAGAAGTGCTAGCATAGGTATCAGTGAATCTGACTATCAGTGCCAGCCTAGGTATCATTGCATCCGCCTATAGGTGCCAGCGTAGGTATCAGTGCATCCGCCTATCAATGCTAGCGTAGGTATCAGTGCATCCGCCTAGCAGTGCTAGCATAGGTATCAGTGAATCTGACTATCAGTGCCAGCCTAGGTATCATTGCATCCGCCTATAGGTGCCAGCGTAGGTATCAGTGCATCCGCCTATCAGTGCTAGCGTAGGTATCAGTGCATCCGCCTATCAATGCTAGCATAGGTATCAGTGTATCCGCCTATCAGTGCTAGCCTAGGTATCAGTGCATCCACCTATCAGTAGTAAGTAACGTAGGTATCAGTGCATCCGCCTATCAGTGCTAGCGTAGGTATCAGTGCATCCGCCTATCAATGCTAGCATAGGTATCAGTGTATCCGCCTATCAGTGCTAGCCTAGGTATCAGTGCATCCACCTATCAGTAGTAAGTAACGTAGGTATCAGTGCATCCGCCTATCAGTGCCAGCGTAGGTATCAGTGCATCCGCCTATCAGTGCTAGCATAGGTATCAGTGCATCCGTCTATCAATGCTAGCATAGGTATCAGTGCATCCGCCTATCAATGCTAGCGTAGGTATCAGTGCATCCGCCTATCAGTGCTAGGGTAGGTATCAGTGCATTCACCTATCAGCGCTAGCATAGGTATCAGTGCATCCGTCTATCAGTGCTAGTGTAGGTATCAGTGCATCTGCCTATCAGTGCTAGCGTAGGTATCAGTGCATCCGCCTATCAGTGTTAGCCTAGGTATCAGTACATCCGTCTATCAGTGCTAGTGTAGGTATCAGTGCATCTGCCTATCAGTGCCAGCGTAGGTATCAGTGCATCCGCCTATCAGTGCTAGCATAGGTATCAGTGCATCCGTCTATCAATGCTAGCATAGGTATCAGTGCATCCGCCTATCAGTGCTAGGGTAGGTATCAGTGCATTCACCTATCAGCGCTAGCATAGGTATCAGTGCATCCGTCTATCAGTGCTAGTGTAGGTATCAGTGCATCTGCCTATCAGTGCTAGCGTAGGTATCAGTGCATCCGCCTATCAGTGTTAGCCTAGGTATCAGTACATCCGTCTATCAGTGCCAGCCTAGGTATCATTGCATCCGCCTATAGGTGCCAGCGTAGGTATCAGTGCATCCGCCTATCAATGCTAGCGTAGGTATCAGTGCATCCGCCTAGCAGTGCTAGCATAGGTATCAGTGAATCTGACTATCAGTGCCAGCCTAGGTATCATTGCATCCGCCTATAGGTGCCAGCGTAGGTATCAGTGCATCCGCCTATCAGTGCTAGCGTAGGTATCAGTGCATCCGCCTATCAATGCTAGCATAGGTATCAGTGTATCCGCCTATCAGTGCTAGCCTAGATATCAGTGCATCCACCTATCAGTAGTAAGTAACGTAGGTATCAGTGCATCCGCCTATCAGTGCTAGCGTAGGTATCAGTGCATCCGCCTATCAATGCTAGCATAGGTATCAGTGTATCCGCCTATCAGTGCTAGCCTAGGTATCAGTGCATCCACCTATCAGTAGTAAGTAACGTAGGTATCAGTGCATCCGCCTATCAATGCCAGCATAGGTATCAGTGCATCCGCCTATCAGTGCCAGCGTAGGTATCAGTGCATCCGCCTATCAGTGCTAGCATAGGTATCAGTGCATCCGTCTATCAATGCTAGCATAGGTATCAGTGCATCCGCCTATCAATGCTAGCGTAGGTATCAGTGCATCCGCCTATCAGTGCTAGGGTAGGTATCAGTGCATTCACCTATCAGCGCTAGCATAGGTATCAGTGCATCCGTCTATCAGTGCTAGTGTAGGTATCAGTGCATCTGCCTATCAGTGCTAGCGTAGGTATCAGTGCATCCGCCTATCAGTGTTAGCCTAGGTATCAGTACATCCGTCTATCAGTGCTAGTGTAGGTATCAGTGCATCTGCCTATCAGTGCCAGCGTAGGTATCAGTGCATCCGCCTATCAGTGCTAGCATAGGTATCAGTGCATCCGTCTATCAATGCTAGCGTAGGTATCAGTGCATCCACCTATCAGTAGTAACGTAGGTATCAGTGCATCCGCCTATCAATGCCAGCATAGGTATCAGTGCATCCGCCTATCAGTGCCAGCATAGGTATCAGTGCATCCGTCTATCAATGCTAGCCTAGGTATCAGTGCATCCGCCTATCAGTGCTAGGGTAGGTATCAGTGCATTCACCTATCAGCGCTAGCGTAGGTATCAGTGCATCCGTCTATCAGTGCTAGTGTAGGTATCAGTGCATCCACCTATCAGTGCTAGCGTAGGTATCAGTGCATCCGCCTATCAGTGCTAGCCTAGGTATCAGTGCATCTGCCTATCAGTGCTAGCGTAGGTATCAGTGCATCCGCCTATCAGTGTTAGCCTAGGTATCAGTACATCCGTCTATCAGTGCTAGCGTAGGTATCAGTGCATCCGCCTATCAGTGCTAGTGTAGGTATCAGTGCATCCGCCTATCAGTGCTAGTGTAGGTATCAGTGCATCCGCCTATCAGTGCTAGTGTAGGTATCAGTGCATCTGCCTATCAGTGCTAGCGTAGGTATCAGTGCATCCGCCTATCAGTGCCAGCGTAGGTATCAGTGCATCCGCCTATCAGTGTTAGCCTAGGTATCAGTACATCCGTCTATCAGTGCTAGCGTAGGTATCAGTGCATCCGCCTATCAGTGTTAGCCTAGGTATCAGTACATCCGTCTATCAGTGCTAGCGTAGGTATCAGTGCATCCGCCTATCAGTGTTAGCCTAGGTATCAGTACATCCGTCTATCAGTGCTAGCGTAGGTATCAGTGCATCCGCCTATCAGTGTTAGCCTAGGTATCAGTGCATCCGCTTATCAGTGCTAGTGTAGGTATCAGTGCATCCGCCTATCAGTGCTAATCTAGGTATCAGTGCATCCACCTATCAGTGCTAGTGTAGGTATCAGTGCATCCGCCTATCAGTGCTAATCTAGGTATCAGTGCATCCACCTATCAGTGCTAGCGTACTGTATTTGTCAGCATTGTGAAATAACTTCCCGGGACACTGTGATACCAGGCAGGGGCAATTATACGCGTGATGAGGTCCAGATGGGTCTCAGACAACGTGACTACAGTACATGGTAATTTCTGCATTCTGAAAACCCTACTTCCACCAACAGTAACTTGCGCTGCCAGAGCACTAGGACACACAGCGGGTACTGGGCGCATTACACATATTGTATAAAGAATAATTCTGCTCTGCAGATGGTCAGCATTTCCAGGGAATAACTTTCTAGGTACAACCCTAAATCCTGGAACTATCGGGAACACTGAGATGAGTTCAGAGAGGACGACGCACAGCACCTGTGTGACACGGCCGCACTCACAGGCTACAAATACCATTATATGTGCATTACGCTTATATGTGACATGTATATAATGTTAATAAATATAATAATGTGTGTCGGCATGGCAGCTGACTGCTGAGAAAGCTGTAGCAGTGATCTATGTCCCTTATGCGAGTTGTCAGGAATGCAAATTTATTCATCCTTTGGTTCACACCCAACACAGCAGAAGGATTGGAGAGGCCACGAGGCAGCTGTCTGTGGCTTCTAACAGCCAATTCAGTCTGGCATCAAACAAGCCCACATTGGAGCTCGCTATGTACTACACAGGAAGCGGCCTCATTTCAAAATGATTAGCGGCTGTCAGTACGGCAACGTTATATAACCCTGTCAGTTATGGCGATATCAGAGGTTACAGAGGCAACCTATGGCCGTACTTCCTGTATAGGTCACAGAAATCTGAGGGACTTCTAATATCCATAATACTGTCATTCATAGTAGGGGCTAAATATTACATACATCATTTGTCTGACTAACCCTGAAGTACCAACCGATTCGGTGCAATGGGGAGGGGGTGAAACTCCTTACCCCTAACACCCCCCCGCCCCCCTTCCCCAGACCAGCGCCAGGGAATTTGTGCCCTATCTCCCATAAAGGGTTAATGGTCCCACAAGGAATGGGTGTGGCCTGGGTGGCTGCATGCTACACCTCAGGTGGGGCAGATGTAACGTGCAGAGAGAGTTAGATTTGGGTGAGTTATTTTGTTTCTGTGCAGGGTAAATACCAGCTGCATTATTTTTACTCTGCAATTTAGTTAGAACACACCCCACCCAAATGTAACTCTCTCTGCACATGTTTCATCTACCCCACCTGCAGTGCAGCATGGTTTTGTCCATTTGCAAAAACTGCAGTCATGCTAACAGGTCTTAATTAGGCCGAACAGTCAAACTCTGGAAAACAGTCAAACTCTGGAACTCTCTTCCCAGAGAGGTGGTAACGGCTGGCTCATTAAATGCGTTCAAGGCAAAGTTGGACAAACATTTACTGGAGAAAAACATCCATGGGTACAAATAAGAAATATAATTTGTCTGTAAAATACCAGAACCTACCAAATCAGCAATGGATATCTATACCAGGTTGAACTAGATGGACGCAAGTCTTTTTTCAGCCTTACCTACTATGTAACTATGTAACTATGATTATTCAGTCAACAAAATGGCTGCCTCTGCCGCATGTGGGGGACCAATTCAATCTGAATAACCCACTAAGTGTGGGGATGGCCAGATCGGGAAGAGGCAGAGTTATCATGTACTGGTTTTGGCTGGACACACTTAGGAAGGCTAGCGGCAAATAACTCAGGACATAGAAGCCATATGAAGTTCAAGAGGCTTTTTAATATAGACCAAAACTTACTATTGTCTTCCCAAATTAACCTAATACACCATTCATCAACTTTGAGAACTTTTCTCACTGCACTAGAATTCAGTGGCAGGATTGTGTATGAGGCCAGTCTATAGGTGACGGTTCCACTTTAATCCTGTTATCCGCAAGTGACATTAGTGTTCTTCTTAAAATCATGTACCCAATTCATAAATTATCATTTGTAGAACACATATGTTCTGTTACTTCCTGAAGTATTAATATATCCTCTGCCCACTTGTTCCATTCCCCAAGAAAGAAACGTTTGTACATGATTAACATCTTCTCATTTACATGACTTAATAGGAGTTCACTGTGTACTTTTTCTGATTTCCTATACAACATTGCCCCATTCCCTGTGTGTTGATCTTAGATCTGTATCTGCCTGGTAGGGAGGGAGGCGATGAGGGAGCAGGAGAAAGCAAACAACTGGCCAATCACTACAGAACTGTACGGTAGAAGTAAACTTGCAGCCATCATTCGTAGTATGAACTGATGGAAGAAACCCACCGTCTCACTTATCAGGAAGAGTCACCGGCACCGGAGAACTTGCACGCGACGCGGACTGTAGACGCAGAGCAGTGATGGGCCGCAGTGGAAATAATACCATCCCTAATTACACACTATCTTATGAATATTATTTTGATTATGTGGATCCTCTTCCGTTTAATGAAAGCGAACTCAAGGCCAGCAAATGTGAGTATGAGTTGCACCGTATTTGTCTTGTATTTGTCTGGCTTTTTCGCCACCATGCCTCACCAAGCAGTAGGATTATACACCAAGCAGTAGGGTTATACACCAAGCAGTAGGGTTATATACCAATGCACACTTGTACAGCTTAGTAACCTAAAGCAACCAAATTTAAATCTCGCCGCTCGTCGAGCCATGACCTCTACCTCAGCTTCATCCTGCTTAGTTGTCATATTTGTTTATCATAGCTTGTAACCCTTATATATAATGTTGCTGATATTCTATTACAAAGTAGCTGTACCCGGTCACGCGTTGCTGTGGCTCAGTCTGGTTAAAGGGAAAAGAAAGAAAAGAGAAAGCGCATGTTTGTGATATGTTTAATTTTACAATGCCTGTGGGTATACAGTATTTTTGTTGTTCCATTGTCTTTGCAGATATAGAGATTTTCTGGTTTGCAGAATCTAGAACACGCAACATATAATTGTCCATGAGCGGGATGCGCTAAACCGAAAATGCGTTAAAAACCCCGTTACCAAGGTTTTTCCTGCATTTTCATATGCAGGGAAACCCGCACGCCTTGTTTTCAATGCGCTGGGGTATCGCCAGCAAAAGCTGTTGATACCCTATAGAAGCCTATGGGCTTCTTACCGTGACCCCAGCATGGACGGTCGCCGCCCACAATGACCCCCTGCCGACCCCCCCCCCCCTCTCACTTTTGTCTGGGCAGCACAATGCTGTGCTGGCCGTACCAGTGGCCTCCTGTTCCCTAGCCCCTACATCCCCTTCCGGGTGCAGGGCGGAGGATGAGGAACCATGCCCGACAGCCAGCAGGCAGGTAACAGCCAGCAGCCGGGTAAGGGAGTGAGGGGAAGCCACTAGGGACCCAACGCACATCGTTGGCCACAACGCAAAGGACAGTTCTTAACGCAATCACCGGGATGAGTGGGCGCCCATGGGACAGCTGGGGGAGCCGGTGATCACTGAGTAGATGCCGTGCACTCGGCATCTATAAGTGCATGGAGGGGAGCTGTCAAGCTGCTCAAGAACATTGGGCACGCCCCTGAAAACAGGGGTCATGACACTCAACCACACCCCTCCCATCCAAGACCCCGCCCCTTTTTGGCACAGCAAGTCCCACATCACACGCTGTAATAGTTGGGAGGTATCAATATGCACAATAAAAAAATGGATTTAAAATAGACTTCAATTAATATTAAAGGTATCACGGCGCATCCTACTGTAATCTCCCCGATTCTAGTTTCCAAAAGTAAGCAAGTACAGTATGCCCCAATATGACCATCCCTACTCTAAATAGAGGTCAACAGTGCAGGGAAGTAAATCTGGGGGCTGGCCAGCTGCTGGGGGAGCAATGGGCAGAATCCTAAAATGAGGAAAACAAGTGAGGTGACAAGGCCTGCCCATAGTTACCTCCCCTCCTGCATTCTGCAGGAGACTCCCTGAAATAGCAGCAATCTCCCTCTCTCCCTCGTTAGTCTAGCAATCTCCCTCATGTCACTTAGCCAATATTACACTGTTACATCATAGTTACCTCTCCTCCTGCATTCTGCAGGAGAATCCCTGACATTGCAGCAATCTCCCTCTCTCCCTCATTAGTCTAGCAATCTCCCTCATTTAACTTAGCCCCACATTACACTGTTACTTTTTTGGGGGAAAAAGGAATGAGAGACAGATACATTTACATTGAATCATCAGCACCATTTCCCATCACTTTGCTAAGTACAGTAGCTCTTACTAACTGCTTTGGGGGATCACCTACATTTGGATATAAATCATTTTACAAGATTCCTTTCAGATGTAGCAGTACACACCCACACTTCTAGGTGCCACGTTCACAATCTCTTTTCACAATCTCTCCATATATGGAGCTAGACATGCCCTTTGGGTGGAGCATGACATGCCCCCTAGATGGGGCGCTGTGCAAAAATCTATTACCAACTATAATCTCCCTGAAGCTAGTTTTCAAATGTAGCAAAGTTTGGGCCTGCCCACCCAGTGCTTATAGGTATGAGAAGACTCCTAGGTTTATGTCCAGATGTCCAGATGACATAACCATATCTTCTCCAAGACATCTGTTACTTCTTATCATGCAGGAATTATACAATCTCTCCTTTCCATCCTCTCACTTATACATAGGAAGCAGCTATTACCTGTATCATTATGAAGTTACCATTCCCTATCACCTGGTAACAATATAATACACATATTCCTGTTGCCAGATTCCAGAATACAGACATAGAGACGAGTACACTACCAGTAATTGCGGCTTACAGCGATAGCTTTAGATGGTGATTTAACTTGTGGCCTTTTGTTCTTTACCATAAAAGGGTTTTTCTCTGTACACAAGCGTAAAACGAAAATGGATTCTGTTTCATATCTGCATGATAATGGGCCGCATTATGCGGATGCACTCTATCTGATAGCCCAACATTGAAGATACTGCCAACCTCTATGCAGGGCCGGATTAAGCCTTCAGGGGGCCCGGGGCACTTTAGACAGGGGGGCCCCCCTCCCACTTGTCATTACTGGCCGCAAACTGCATGGGAGAATATTACACTGTCAAAACACAGTAAAGGCAGTATAAACTTGGTCAATGGGTAACTGCAAGGGGGGGGTGGGTAATCTAAACATAAATTAATATGTGTATATATATATATATGTGTATATATATATATATATATATATATATATATGTATATATATATATATATATATATATATATAACATACCACATGAAAAGCCTGTGTTTGTCCCTCTGTACCTTACTCTGTAAGAGCCCTGCCAGGCTCAGTGCTGCCTCTGATTAACAATCCTCCCATGATGAGGCTGCTGCTGCTGTCCTCCATGGGCCTGAGAAGCATATGATGAGCTCAACCAAGCAGAGCTCAGCACAAGCGTCTCAGCCTTTGACCTCCTGTGCAAAGTCTCATAGGACTTAGTCAACTCCCAGTAATGCATTGCACACTGGTGCAGTCAGTGTGCCTTGACTCCTGATGCTCAGCACCATTAATCATTGTCACATTGGCAGATTGGTTGAAGCTGCAGCACTAACCCACTCCCATGCACAAAACCCTTTAGCTAAAAAAAAAACACATACCAACCACAGGGGGCCTCTAGATAGAGGGGGGCCCAGGGGTACTGGCCCCCTGTGCCCCCCCTTAATCCGGCCCTGCCTCTATGGCAGGCTTTCCCAACCACGGTTCTCAAGGCACACCAACAGTGCAGGTTTAAGTGATATCCAGGCTTCAGCACAGATGGTTTAATCAGAATCACTCGGGTACTAATTAAGTCACCTGTGCTCAAGCCTGGATATCACTAAAACCTGCACTGTTGGTGTGCCTTGAGGACCGTGGTTGGGAATGCCTGCTCTATGGGGTGCGAGCAGAGCCAGATTAAGGTCCAGATGGGCCTAGAGCTGAAAATTATAAGGGCCTATTGTGTGCCGCTGCAGGGGGTATGACTATTGCTGCTTCGCAATGACTGATGTGGGTTTTGTACTCAGTACTCTGGGTGTGTGGTCTACATAGAGGGTGTGGCCTGTTCTGTGGGTGTGGTTATATCTATGAAGTGCATAGCTGGTGCATACCTTTTAACCAATTTATAATGAAACTATAACCACAAACATTTTTTTTTATTTTGAAAAGGGTGAGAACTGCATTTTCTTAAGTGCTAGAAATGTTAATAAAAAAAAAAAAAATCCAAAATTGATCATTGATTGTTGCTATAGTTATGTAAGTGTCCACCCCACATTTCTGGCCACTGCAGTGAATTAATAAATTAACTCCCTTCTTATTTGTTACCTTTCTAGAAAGATACAGAGCTGCAATGGCAACACCGGTCCAGAGCGGCAACGGTTAACTTACTGGATTGTAGATGCGCATTTGTGAGCCGGTTTGGGACATCCGCTTTACTTTTTATTAAAAACTACAAATATGTGATTTTCAGCCCAGCCATTTCCCCCATCATCATTGTCCGTACACACTGGGCAAAATTGCCCAGTGTGTAGGAGATGGATTAAGCAGTGAAAAGTGGGGATAATTGAACCATAGGAGAAGGTGTCAATGGCAACCAATCAGCTCTTACTTATCATTTTCTAGTGCTACATCAAAGCTGATTGATTGTCATGAGCAACTTCCCCACCTGCTCACTTCTCCACTCTTTGCACTGCGTCATACATTTCTCCCAGTTTTCCACACATGTTCTTAATAGTAGAGGGTACTTGGGGAAGAAGGTGCATGGCCATGAACATGTTAGTCAGTGACCAATGAACTCATTCCAACCTTGTTTCTTGCACTTTCAGATTCCATCATAATTGCCGTGTGGGTCGGCCTGGCTGCCTTTGCCGTGTTCCTGTTCCTCATTTTGCTGTACATGTCCAGGACAGACACCGTCCGAACAAAGTAAGTGGATTCCAGGATGAAACTACCATATAGGTCAATATAAGTGTTACCCATAGTAACCAAATCAGATTAGAGCTATCATTTCGCTATTGCATTGTACAAAATGATATACAGGATCGGATTGGTTGCTACGGGTAACACCACTTGTCTGTTTTAGAAGATTTAGTAAATCTACCACAGACTATCAATCACAAAAAAAAAAAAAATCCCTGTCTCACACGCAACTTTACTAATATGTGAGTTCTATAGGATGGGCAACCAATCAGAATCTACTTATTTATTTAGCACCTTCTAGAAGATAATAGATAGTATCTGATTGGTTGCCAATAGCAACATCCCATGTGAAAAAGAACTTGCATCTTAGTAAATGTCCTCCTCCTTTTATATCCACCAGAGAAGCCAAATACTAACTATTGCTATAAAAAACAACCAATTATAAACAAAAAATGTATCACATTATTATTGACTAGTGGTGTCCTCTGTTCACCAAGCTTATAAATCCAATTCATATTAGTCCTGTGGACAGGAGTTATGTACATACAGTATGTTTCTCTGGAGAGATTTATTAAACCGTCTAAAGTGAACAAGTAGAGGTGCTGCCCTTACCCCTTACCTACCAATCAGATTCCAACATGCTATACAATGCACTAGATCAGGGGTGGCCAACCCGCGGCTCGCGAGCCACATGCAGCTCTCCCACTTGTAAGGTGTGGCTCCTGCTCCCACTGCTGCCCGCCGCCCGTCCCCGTTCCCGTCTTCCCGCTGGTGGTTCCCCGAATCCATATTTCTTCTGAGGGGAGGAGAGCGCACATCGCTCATCTCTTCTACCCCTTACTGTGCATCCTTGTGACTGGGTCGTCCACCAATTAGAGCTGGCGGGCCGGCAGCCAATCAGGAGCCCGCGAGCTTTGATTAGTGGACGGCCCAGTCACAGGGAAGTGAGGGGTGAAGGTGACGCGCGGTGTCCTGTGCTGTGCTCTCCTCCCCTCGGTGACATGACAGGTCTGCAGGGGGACGTAAGACTGTCCTCTCCCCGCCCGGCAGCAGCAGAAACAATGGTGAGTGCTACTGCTGTGAATTTTGCACTGTGGGGGCATAGCAGTTTGTGGAACTGTGGGGGCATACCAGCTTTTTGGCACTGTGGGGGCATACCAGCTTTTTGGCACCGTGGGGGCATACCCGGCACCGTGGGGGTCATATGTGTATCTGGCACCATTGGGGGCATATGTATATATGGCACTGCACTATTTTAGGCATATTTGTATCACACCCACCCAAGGGGTCAAATTAGACCACACCCCTTTTTTTGGCACGCACACCTTCGGCGCGCGCATTATGCCGGCTCTTTAGCCTGATTACCGATATTTTTCGGCTCTTTACCTCTGACCGGTTGGCCACCCCTGCACTAGATTAATAGTTGCTAACACCTCAACTTGCCCTCTTTATAAAGATTTATACAAAAAAAATACAAAAAACGTAATTGTGCTCTATGCCCAAGTAAATTGTAATTTTTATAGTAAAGTTATGTATACAGGACACTGGGGGAGATGTAATAAGCCTTGGGCCAGATGTATCAAGCTTCAAAAAGTGAAGAGTATAAAGAACCAGACAATCAGCCCATAACTGCCATTTTTTACCCCAGGCAGTAACATGACAGTTGGGGGCTGGATGACTGTTTATCACTCTCCACTTTATCATTTTTTTAAGCTTTTTGCATCTGGCCCTTGGAGAGTACCAATCGGCTCCTGTTATCTTTTTCAAACACAGCCTGTATACATACCAACTAGGAGCTGATTGGCTGGGCCTTTATCTCGCACCACTTTATCACTCTCTAAGGCAGGGGTTCCCAAACTTTTTTGAATCACGGCACCCCGAAGCATCAGAAATATTTTTGCGGCACCCCTAGGCTAAAGGTTTCTCATTAAGAAAGTCAGAAACAAATATTAAGTTAGATAAATTGTATTTAGATCTCATCCTTAGGGTCAGTTATGTGGTAACGGACAGTATTCCCTTCTTTTTGTCCATAATTTGACTATTATATTGGACATAAATAACTTGAATTGGTCCTGGACCATCAACCAAGGGCACCCCTGAAAGTCATCCAAGGCACCCCAGGGTGCCACGGCTCACAGTTTGGGAACCACTGCTCTAAGGATTAGTACATCTGCCACACTGGCGGTCCTGAATGGCCACTCACTGGGCATCCTCCGGATTGAATTGCTGTCCAAATTGGCCGTGCATGTGGCGGGGGGGGGGGGGGCAGTTGGGAGCCCCCGCTGCCACCCTCTGGTCAGCAGTGAATAGATGCTGTGCACATACGCACAACATCTATTCCCTCAGGCAGAGGGGCAGCAGCGGCAAACTGGGGCATTGCCTCGCGCGAGTGAGGTGAGTGGAAGGCCACACCCCCTCATCAGGAGGCCATGCCCCAAATTTTGGGTGTGCAATTTCATTGGGTACAAAGGTTCAAAGTTGGGAGATATGTATTCCTATTACGGTTCTATAACGTGGGAAGTGCTCTGTTTGCGCAGTTACGCACAAGTTCTTTGTTGATCGCAAAGTAGTCCCGTCAAAGCGGGCAGATATTAATACTTCTGAATCCAGTCCGCAGAAGTCTAACATTAGAAGTGACACGCTTCAGTTACACAACTTCAGTTTTACTTGTGGTCTTGAAAATAGTTGTTAAGATCAATAATCATTCAGCCAACAGCTTGAGATAAGCGAGGGGAAATGACTGTCACCACTATGAAATACAAACATCCTGAACACACATATGAGATCTGTATTTAGAATTCACGATGATGAATTATAGATTTTGCCCAGAACTCATTTAGAACAAACACCAGGAGCACAGAGTTCCATCGTGACATGTTGTCTCAGGCAATTCCAGTTTTTAAACATTAGAACGTTCATGTCTACAAATATTTAAAGGTTTTTCATCTTCCATAGTGAAATCCTCTCAGAATACTATCTATCTATCTATCTATCTATCTATCTTTCTATCTATCTATCTATCTATCAAAAGGTTTAAAACTAATTTTAATGTAACAAGAAGACTGACCAATGAGTCAATAAGAGGTTATGTAAAAACAGATATCTCATACCTGCCTACCCTCCCAGAATGGCCGCGGTCCCCCTCCCGGCCCCTTGGGAAGGTGGGCAAGTCTCCTGCATCACCACTGCAGCCCTCGCTCCCCCCCTTCCGGACCCGCAAATTAACGTGGCTGGCTGTCATGGGGGTGGGGCTTGGTGACATCAGCCTTGCCCCGCCCCAAAAATGAAGCTTCGTCCCGCCCCTTTTCCTTCCTCTCCGGGCTTCTCTCGGAGAGGAGTTATAAAAAGTGGGCAGGTATGAGATATCTTATACTAGCAAATCAAACTATCAGCACTGAACTCAAAATCTCAGAAAGCTGCCCATACACTTATGCGATTAGATGCGATGTTCCATCGCATAAAGTGCACTGGCGGGCGCCGGAGGTCAGCAGCACAGGCAGAATTTGAAAAAAACTGTTTAAAACACTGGGCGGCCCTCTGATTGGCTGAGAGAGAGAGCTCTCAGCCAATCAGAGGCTTCACATTCAGATGGCTGCTCAGTGTTTTAAACAGTTTTTTCAAATTCTGCCGACGCCTGCCAGCGCTCCTTTACATCGCTACACTACTCTGACGGATGCAGCCAGCGATCCCTCCACCCTCCTCCCCAAAACGAACACTGCAGAAAGTGCTCTCTCTCTACCCCCTTTTTCTCGAACCGGACGCTGCAGAAAGTGCTCTCTCTACCTTCCGATTGCAGTTGCTTCTGCAATTCGATAGATAGTATGTGCTGCACATACTGTCTATCGATGCGACATTTGACCGGCAGGCCCTCGCGTCGCATGGTACACAAAACGTGCATACAATCATTCCATTTATTGAACAGCTGTGGTTGCAATTGAATGATTGTACGCAGTATCTCATAAGTGTATGGGCTACATAATCATGTATAGTACCTTCCATTGAAATGTGAGAGAAAGTCATACGTTCTAATTAGAAAATCTATGTAGTGTTAATATGCAGTGAGATATTTAACACTCTTTAAGTATATACACTTACAGGATTAGTGTGCATAAATGTACGTTTTACTGTAAATCTAGATTATCTACAAATCAATCTGCTGGGAGAATAAAGACCTTCAGTTGCTTTCCCTCATAAGACATCTGGGACTTATGGTGCGTACACACGGAAAGATTTGGCAAAAGATCTGGGCGTTCTCGACGGATATAAACGACCAATCGCTCATATAAATGACGGATATAAACGACCAATCGAGGGAGCCAGTCAATCAATGCATGCGGGAAAGATCAGCGACCTCTACCAACGACCGGCGGGTACGCGCATCGTCCGATATATCGTTCACACACACGGAACGTGATCGCTGATCTTTCCCGCATGCATTGATTGACTGGCTCCCTCTCCCTCCACCATCGTTAAAGATCAATCGTTCATGTGTAATCGTTTGCTCAATCGTTCATCACTTGACACCAAATCGTTTGTGCAGGAGTTCAGAAGAAATTGTTAAAGACATTGAATCGGTGCCCAAATCTATTCGTGTGTACGCACCTTTAGGGATCTGAAGACATTCCTCTAATAGCACAAGTGGTCTTTGGCAAATGATTTGTAGACCAGTAGTTGTGTTGCTTGGTGAATCTTGTGCATTGTTTTCCTTATGGAGAATTCCTGGACCTTAGGACAATGTAAGACAATGCGGCAGAGTCTTTATATGACCTTCAGGATTCTCCTGGGCCAACTAGAGAAGTTGTCAGTAAGGACAACGTATTCTCTAGGTTCCACAATTTTACTCACAGCCGAAATGTTACATTTTGGCCTTTAGCAAAGGATTATTAAGAAAATCAAGAAGTTTCCTCGAGACCTACTCAGGTGCAGATCCAACTGGACTAAGTGTCATGTACAGATGAGTCCTAGATACATCTATCCTTAACACGCCATGTAGCAAGAGAAGCCGCTGTCTGGAGTGACCTGCCAGGTCCCGTACACATCTACTAACATTGGGTGTCTTTTTTGCAGAGGGAGGCCAGGTACACAGTAGAACAGTGCTTCTGATCCTCAGTCCTCAAGTACCCCCCAACAGTTCATGTTTTCCAGGTCACCCAGCAGGTGCGCAGGTGTGCTCATTAATCACTGACACATGTTAAAAGATCCAAAAGTGGAGCTAATTATTTCACTTGCGATTCTGTGAGGAGACCTGGAAAACATGCGCTGTGTTGGGTTCTGAGGACCGAATTTGAGAACCTGTGCACTAGAGCAATCTCGGTACGATATGTTGTATCCTGATTGTTCAGTTTGTCCCCGTGATTTGTGCTCTCCCATGGTCATTAGCTATGCCGTCCGTTCTGCCCTAATGCTTTCTGATGTGTAGTCGTAGGGGACTGTGCTAGTCGTAGGGGACTGTGCTAACTAATGAAGCTTTCAGTGTGCCACATTCCTGGCTCCTTTACACTCTCTGTAGTCACCAATGTTTCGAGAGAACAAAACGGAGGCGGAACTGACTGTTGTATCTCTGCAGTGGTGGGAGACCAGGAAGACATCCCCATTATACAGGGTCCCGGAGAGGAAGGGGACTGGGAGAAAAATGGTTCAGGAAGGGGGCATCCTCTAAAGTATATGTCACGGGCATTGTTTTGTACATATACAGGTACACGGCAAGAAGAAATCGTTTGACAAGTGCGGCTGAAAATGTGGAAGCCCTGGAAGGAATTGAGGAACATCAGCGATGCACCAGCTAAGATCAAAGGACTACAAGAGTCAACGTGAGTAATTACATAATTGCATACCTCCCAACCGTCCCGATATTAGCGGGACAGTCCCGTTTCCAGAGCCTGTCCCGGTGTCCCGCCCGCGGACTGCATTGTCCCGTGCGCGGGGGGAGGTTGCGGGAGGTAATCAGTGCCAGAATCCCGAACAGCCCTGTCAGCACATAGCTGCCGCTCGGCGCTGCCAGTGCCATGGGCGGAAGTAGTGCGCATGTGCGCACTATACAAACACTAGAATAGACAACTCGCCCTCTAACAGATATGTTTAGCTGCTACTAGAGGGTGAAGAGTGACGTGGGAATCCGGCTGCCAGCAGTCGCCGAGCACAGGTTGCTTTGGCGACTCCCACTATGATGTGTGCCGCCCAGCCACACCTCTCACACACTTGTCACAAGGATGGGCTGGCTGGCTGGCTAGCTGCATGCTGTAAGCTGGACATTTTATAGCAGTAAGCACTAAAAAATTGTTCATATATTATAATTTATTTATATATATATATATATATATATTATATGTAAATCTCTCTCTCTCTATCTATCTATCTATCTATCTATATATATATATATAACTTTATATATAGACACGCCCAATGGGTATTACAAGCCATGCCCACATATGGATTAAGCCATGCCTACTGCGGTGCGCCGTACTGTCCCTCTTTTCCATTTTCAAATGTTGGGAGGTATGTAATTGGTGGCAGAATATTGTACACCAAGAAAGCCCTGAAGCATCGCACATAGCCAGGAGGACTTGGAATTCCTGCATCCTGGCCCTTTGTGAGGTGTATCAGCCTATGCCCCAACAGTAAGGAGTGCACAGGCCCATCTTTAATCCTGTGGAAAGGTATTTCATTATGGTGTGGGGCCTCTTTGTTACAGACCACTGGTCAGTGGCGTAACTATAATTTATGCACTTTATATCTGGTTTCATATAAAAGTTGTAGACAGATGAAGCTGCGTATTGGTGTTCCGCCACTGGCAGGCACCCAATAAGGTGCTGTACATCCCAAAACAAGGTCACATGTACAGTATACACAGGTATTAGCCACGGGTGTGGTACAGGGGTCCAACAGTCGGGATCCCGACAGTCATTAGCCCGACGTCGGGATCCTGACTGGCTGGACCCAGACTGCATGATGAGCGCAACTAAGCCCCTTGCGGGGCACAGTGCGAGTCACCTATTCTATTCTCCCTCTATGGGGGTCGTGGACCCCCATAGAGGGACAAAGTGCCGGGATTTTGGCGGTTGGTATTCCGACCGCCGGGATTCCGACCGCTGGGATTCCGACCGCCGGGATACTAACTGCATCCCTTCGGATTGCATCACACGCAAATTGCATGCAAATCACATCATGCAAATCATACGTTGCGATGCGATCCAGCCCATAACGGGTGCGATCATCGCAACGTGTATGGGCACCTTAAGCTAATCTATTGGTGGGAACCTACCTTCACGTGAGCACCGACCTGCAATCAGACTCCACAAGTAGTCTCGGGTCTGGTAGAAGCATAGTAATAGCAGCTGGGGCAGAATTATTAAGCGTGGTGAAGTGATAAAGTGGCCATTGCTAATGCACTGATAAGCTCCTAGCTGTCACATTACAGGCCTGGTTTGAAAGATGACAGTTAGGGTCTGGCTTGCTGCTGCATTGTCACCGGTCACTTTATCACTTCACCAGGCTTAATAAGTCTTCCCCACTATCACTGGCTTTTAATTACTTAAAATCAGCAACTTTTGGATTAATTAGAGCAAGTTCCGCCTAACTTTGTGTCTCTGGCGCAGTCACCCGGCGGCAGGCAGAGCTTCGTCACCGCGTTGTGGAAGGCTCCCGTGTTCCGATTCTGAGTGTCTATCAGTTTCATCATCACCTGGTTAGACAAGTGTAAAATTTCCAGGCTGGCATCTGGGCTGTCATAGACCCTGTAGTAGAGCTTATAGAGGGTGCTCCTCAGCTTATGGTCTCTGGTAAGTTCCTGCACCACAGCTGCGTGCGGTAAGAGGCAGGTAGGGTGGCCAATCCCGGGATCGGCGGGATCCCGGGATTTGCCCTCAAAAAGTATAATGCGCAGTCTAATGCCGGGCAGCGTCTGAGCACCTGCTCAGACGCTGCCCGGTTGTTCCGGAATCCCGACTCCGGCGTGCGGCCTGCGTAGCGTGATAGTAGAGGCCACACCGTCACCACTCACCGCCCACTCTTCTACTCCGCCCGCCTCTTCTCCTCCATCCGCCCGCCCGTCTGCCTCCACCTGCTGTCAGCTGAGGAGGTGCACTTGCTGGAGGCACCGTGCACCTCGAAACCAACTCCCGGCCGCCCGCCTGCTCGCTAATGTAAGTAAATGTGCCGGTCGGCCAGTGTGGGGATGTCTATGGGACTTATAGGGATGCCAATCCCGGGAACCCGGGATTGAGCATTTTTCAATTGAAAAAATGCCCGGGGATTGGCATCCCTAGATGCAGGTTTCCAGCCAGTGCAGAGAGCTGTATAGATCACAGGTGCCCAGCGGGAGACCACCCTCTACATGTATTATCCACTTGGCAACCAGACAGGCGGTGGCACAGGCTAGATTATCTATGGCGCGGTCACTCTTGGCTTCTTCATCCTCTGCCGCGGTCTCCTTACTCTGATCCGTGCTTTCTTTCCTTTCTTTTGCAGAGATGAAGGGGGACTTCAAGGAAGTGGGTCTCCAATGGATCAATATGGATTTCACATGGTTTTTGGAGTCTTCTAGATTGGAGGCTGGTTGCGGTTCCAGAATGGCCTCCACTTCAGCCTCAATTTTCTTCCTAAGCCTCCATGGACCTGGTTGTCTGAACTTAATGTTGCCTGCAAAGTCAGGATGGATTCACTAGATGAATGTCATTTATTCCGTGGAGATGCTGCATACGGCTTATGTGTCAATATCTTGCCTACTGCATTTCCTAGTGGTATAAAAGGCTGATAAATTAAACATTACGCTTAGGTAAAGCTTCTAAAGGACATACATCATAGTTGCTGTATTACTGAGCTGAATAACATAAATGTAACTAAAGCATTAGGTTATGTTAGGTGGGAGGAGCTTCTCTATGTTATAAGCACACGGTGAGTGGCAGCACCAGGAGCCAGAGATATTACAGTTCGTAGTACAAGTCGCAGGTACAAAAACAATTTTAGCAGTGTTCTGTCAGGGGTGGATGGATGGGGCCAGCCAGGGGCGTAACTAGAAGTTTGTGGGCCCCATAGCAACATCTTGATAGGGCCCCCCCCCCCACCCAACCCTGCCAATATAATGCCCTTAAAGGTGGGGGGGGAGTGAGACAGGGAGAGGGAGGGAAGGGATAGCTGGCAGGAGAGACACTACTAGGGCGCAGGCTGTCAATTTGGGGGTTGACAGGCACATGCCTCATACAAAAAGGGGAGCAGGCTGTCACTTGGCAGAATTATCTTACAGATCAGTTTACAGGATTGAAAGGGGCCGACTGTCACTTGGTGGGGGTTGGCAGACAGATATAGGAAATTGTGCGGGGGGGGGGGGGGGGGGGCACAGGCAGTTAGTTACAGAACATTGCAAGGCAGGGGCAGGGAGGCTACCCATGACCTCAAACCCCCAGCCAGTTACCTGCTTCTAGCTGAGATTAGAGGCTCTCTCACCCCCTTCAGACGTCCCAGGCTAGCTCCTCGTGTGAAGGAGAAACCTGCTGCACGTTGTTTATCTCAGTGACTGTCGGCTGAATACAGCGCCCTCTAGTGAGCAGCGCCCTCTAGTGTTTTGTTTTTTTGTTTTGCACTCCCAGCCTCCTGCCCGGAAATAAAGCTGACAGCTCCAGTCCCTGCACTGCACGGCTAAGAATACTACGGTATTTTAAATTAAAATAAGGAAGAAAAAAACTGAAAAGGGTGCAGGGGATAGCCTGCTGGGTCCTCGGGCCCCCAAACGGCCGGGCCCCATAGCAGTTGCATCCCCTGCACCCACTGTAGTTACGCCACTGGGGCCAGCAATGTTGCATTGCAGAAAGCCCAGCGCACTGCGACCTAGCTGGGTTCTGTAGGTGTGTAATGGTTAGCATTACTGCCTCACAGCGGTGAGGTCATGGGTTCAAATCCTACCATGGCCCTAACTGTGTGGAGTTTGTATACTTTGCCTGTGCTTGCTTGGGTTTCCTCCGGGTACTCCGGTTTCCTCCCACAGCCCAAAAATATACTGGTAGGTTAATTGGCTCCCATCAAAATTAACCGTACAATGTCTGTGTGCGTGTACATGTGGTAAGGAATATAGATTGTAAGCTCCACTGGGGCTGGAACTGATGTGAATGTTCAAATAGTCTCTGTACAGTGCTACGGAATATGTGTGCGCTATATAAATAACAGGTAATCAATTATAACTGGTAAAAAGTGATTATACAGTGTTGCAGCAGTTTCATTGTATTTGCATAAATGGGTGTGGTTGGGAAACCTTCATCCAATCAATTAGCTGCAGGCTGCATCTGTTATCATTACTATGCAGCTTACACCAGTTTTACCACCCATGGGTTAGGCCTCTCCCAGCAAAGGTGGTTACGCCTGTTTGGCGGACATTTTAGTTGTTTGTGGCTACACTCCTGAACCATGTCTTTACTATAATTTGCCTGTGTCTGCAGACCACTGCCAGCCCCTCTCCTGTTGCCCTTTTACTGTTGTGATATACAGTTCTAAAAGTACCTCGAGGAAGACACCAATTTAAATATAAAATCTATATACAATCCCTGTTATTTATTGTTAGATATAAATGCTGTATATTGATAAATGCGCCCCTTAGTCCTTGGATGCAAAAACACTGTCTTTAGACTCTCTGTATGTTGCACCCCGGACAGGGGCTGGCTGGCAACTTTTAGCCTGGGGGGCAAGTCCAGAGCACTGGCCCATAAGTAGGACCCCACCGGCTGCTCCCCTGTATAATAATAGGATCCCCACAGGCTGCTCCCCCTGTATAATAATAATGCCATGAAACCACAGGCTGCTCCCCTGTATAATATAAAAGTAATACCATGACCCACCTCAGTGAGTTTGATTCTCACTTACTGAATTGTTCCTGCTGCAGCCACAGATCAGTCCCCCGACTCATCCAGACTCCAGCGTGCGTGCCTGCTTGCTTCCTTTCTCTGCAGACGCGTGGGTGGGAGGCGTCATTGTCATGACGTCCACACCCAGCGTCTGGAAGTGCTGGGTGAACAGAGGGAACAGGCTGCCGGCCGGGGCCCTCCTCCACGTAGCTGTGGATGCCGGCGGCCATGTTTCTGTAGCCGCAGCCCTCAGACATGTTTTAAAAGACTACAGGAACATGGCCGCCGGCAGTGCAACGTAGGTAAGGCGGCCGAGGCCCGCAGAACTCGTGCCAGAGCGGCCTGGGGGGCACATGGCACCCTGCCCCCCGGCCCAGCCCGCCCCTGACCCCGGAGTGGGTCCCCCTCAGCAGGCCATGTTCTGCAGGCGCGAGGGTGCTGGAGGCGGGACCTACCGGAGGAGATAGACGGAGGAGGCCGCGGCACGAAGGGGAAGCGAGTGGCCGGAAACAGGAGGGGTCAACGGTGACGGAGAGGCGGGTGAGGAGGCCGCGCGCAGAGGCAGAGGGCGGCGCTGCCCAGAGCTTTGAAGAGGAGGAACAAGCGGCAAGAGGATGCGTCCCCGGCGTTGTCTACCTCTGCGGGGGCAGAGGCTGGAGGGGAGAAGAGACAGCTGGCAGCCACAGGAGAGGGACCTGACACAAGTACCCTAGAGGGAGCCGCCGCACACCGCAGGTCTCACCAGCACCTGGGTGTCAGCAGAGAGCGGACTGCAGGCAGCCACAGGACAGGACCCGGCGCCCCGCTCAGACAGACCCGCTGTCTTTGGGAAGCAGCAGCAGCCGGACCAGAGGTTGCTGGAAGGCTCCAGCTGGGACCTATCCCAATTGGAAGCCTCGCCACCCGAAGACCCAGCAAACTGTGAGTCTGGCCCCAGCGGCCATCTGCACAGGGGGACAGCCATTTATAGTGCAGCACCATTGTGGTCCCAGGAGCAAGTACAGTCCCGAAGGGACCCAGTCAAGTGGAGAGGGGCAAAGATAGCTAGGCCCCTGGGGGTTGTAGAAGAGTACTGATGCCCCCATTGCTACAACAGAAGATCAGTGGCTATCAGTAATAGTGCCCATACAGCTAGGGCCCCCTGACCCTTTACATTCTCCATCACCACCAGGTAAAGGACAGACAAGGCCAATCCGGCCCTATTCCTGTCAAGAGGGGAACTCCCACTCAGGCTATTGATCCGTAGGAAGGCCTGACTGATGTGTGACCCAGGCTAGCTATCCGTAGGAAGGCCTGACTGACATGCGACCCTGGCTATTGATCCGTAGGAAGGCCGGGTTGTCCACTAGAGACACCATCCCAGGGGAGTTGTACAGTCATTCCTGTGCACAGACTGAGTGTTAGACTCGGACGCAGGGCAATAAGGGGGTACCGGTACCATTTGGTCATATTATGCGATGTTTTATCTATGCTCTGTTACCCGTTTATGTGAGTTAGAGAGGGGTTCCGCAAGAGACCTAAGGTATGCTGAGATGCTGGTGCATGTGAAAATGTTATAAAGGTAGCATGTAGATACACGATCGTGTTTAGGTTTACGCTTAGTATTGTCTGAAATAATGGTAGGGTTGATCCCGCAGTAAAAGTAACATTGTTGATCTGTAACGGTAACATTGCTGATCTGGAGTTGTTATAGTTGTCTTTTTTTTCCCAACGGCAAGCAATAAAACTAAACTCATCAAATGGCAAATGCGTCTTTAAATCTGTGCTTCAGTGTTGCTTCCCAATCCACTGGAGTCTAGACCCTGGCTCTCAAGTCTCTAGGATACAGAGAACCGGAGATATCAGGGTGCAAAGTAGACACATTTTTCCTAATTGATTAGAATGGATCCGTTTATTCAGACATGAGTCGCTACAGACGGTCCCTTCGTGGATTAGCGCTGCTGGATATATTGTAAAGTAATGTACTGTATTCAGGTCAAGGCGACCCCCTCCACCCCTGGGGGAAGGGGAGGAGGCGGTTGACTTCAGCTGCATACACATTATGCACAGTACCAACAGTTCAAAAAATACAGCATCGGCTACGTGAACGTAAATATTTGTTTAGGATCATTACAGTACACAGCCCATTTGCTCGCAGCGATGTTCAGGAGCGTCCCATTACGCACAAACTCCTACTGTAAGCGTGCTCCGTACGGCAAATGGTGGGATTCCATTGGCACATTACATGTCAGGGAGTCTCCTGCAGAATGCAGAAGGGTAGACAGCTATGGTAAATGTGTGTACAGTAATGAGATTAAAACAAATGCATCACAGACTAATAAATCTCTCCCTGAACTGGTTTCCCACCCATTGGTCACCCACCTGCCCCCCTGCTAAGGTTTTTTTTTTTAAAAGAGGGATGTGGACCCTTTTTACCAGTCAGTCCCCCACGGGCTATGGTGTGAGGAGCTAATAGCCCACTGAACCTGCATTATGTAGGGAGGTTATATGGCTTAAATAAGGCTAGCTGCGTAAAATATGAGTGGGAGGACGTAAGTGCTGGCAGCCGGACATGAAATTCACTGGCGTCATGCAGGCTGTGCATTGTGTCTGGTGCGGAAGCCTTCATATGGCCAGTGCTTACAGCGTGTGGAGGTGCATGTGCTGGGGAAGCTTGTGGTGGTGCGGGTGCTGGGGCACGAAGGGAGCAGGTCACCGCAGCCTCTGCTGCACTCCTCCGTCCAGTGGGCATGAACCCGGACTGTTGTGGGCGGTGGGTTTGAAAGAGCAGCGCTATGCAAAGCCGCCCACAAAGCAGCTCATCTGCTGGTAATACCAGCAGATGAGCGGCTTTCCCGGCGATGATGCGGGAGCACACATCACTGCTCGCCACCGGGCCATACACACTGGGCAACTTTGAGATGAAAGCCGCTCAAAACACCAAGTGGCTTTCAGCTCAAGATCTCCCAGTGTGTATGAGCCTTAACTACTCTCATGTGCCCTGACTCACTAGGTACGGAAGCCAGATGGGCAAGGTCTGTTTTAACTCAGAGCTAATTAATCTGGAACACAAATATTAGATAAAGATCTACATTGCCATATAAATGTTATTTATATTATAGTCTGACACGGGTTTCAAGGTTCTTTAAACATAAAGGTCAGGAACTCAAGGATGCTCCAAGTTGTGTCCAGAACAAATACATCTAGAAGGGGTTTTGGGGTCTGTGTTTTAGCTTCCACACAATGTTTTTCCATAGAAATATCTTTTACATCCAAAGATTAAAACGTTTTGGAATTTACTTAAGCGTAGTCAAAATGAAAAAAAAAAAAGACAACACCCAAGCTAAGTTTCAGGCACGGTGATACGCTGCGCTCAACACACTATGATATTTTCCCTCTGTGTCTACGTGGAAAAAGTACTGGGAAACCGTGAAAAACTGCCAGAAATTCTGGCTCGCATGCGTCTCTGACTCTCGTGCGTCTCATTTCCGGCAATGACCGTGCGAGGTCCGAGATGCTTGTGCACTGCCATGCCACCCACCAGATTGTAGCCCCCCCCCCCCGAAAGGGCAATCTTCCCAGATTCCCCGCATCTCCCTAGCCGCAGCGTTAAATTACCATCAAATATGCAAATAGCATCATTTTAGCCCCACCTCCTCCCTAATGACTTGCGATTAGTGTGATTTGCAGTACTGGGGCTCAGAGGCAAACGCAGGATTTTCAGAAGGGGGTTTCCAGAGGGGCGGAGCAAATCACGGAGATGGACACTTAGGTGACCCGGTATATGCTTTGATGTCCCGCGGGTGGTAGGGGGTATTATATCAACTGCTCAGCATGTAGGGCCTGGATCAGTAATTTCCACTAATTACCCCTTTACTGCATAGATGGTGGGAGATGGGGTGTGAGAAAGGGGCATTGGGCTGAATGAAGGGGCCCTGATACATAACTTCCAGGGAGGTAGAGGATGTTTAATACGCAGAGGAGGGGTGTATAGTGGAGTGGGCTTATTATTTCTAATTTTCTGGTGGGAGGACAGCTTGCTTGACTGCAGATATCTCCAGTTCCCGGAAATAGATTTCTTAGATTTTAATGGAATAAAAAACTAGAGAATCCCACCTACTAATAGGAGCGAGCGGCGACTAGCCGGGAGAGACCGTAAACTATTAGTCTGCGCTCCCAATGCCATGAGATGCTACCATTGTCTTGCTGGTATTAGGATGGGGGCAGGGAGATAGCAGTGAAAGGATAGGGGGTGATAAAAGGGGGGAAGGTAAGAGAGAAGCAGGTAGTAGGCGCCTCCCCATGGGAGTAGACTTATACTTAAGGACAGGACAGGTAGGGGGAGGATCAGAGAGAGCAAGAGGGCACACCGTAAGGATTGTGGAGACTCACCAGCAGCTTTAAAGTTAAAAAGAAGCAATGGACTGTCCTAAGAGATCCAGAGAAGTGCCAGCGAGATTTAAGGGACCGGAGCAGCAGCAGAAGAAAGCAAGGAGGGCTCCAGCAGCAGGAGATCTGAGATCGGCACCAGGAGGGCAGCTGTGGAACGGGCCGGCCGTGAGGAAGAAAGAGGCAGAAGGCAGGACTCTAGCAGCGGGCAGCAGCGCCGAAGAGAAGCAGCAGCAGCCGGGACATACACACAGAGTCGGGTAGTAGCATCCCCAGGGCCGCACCCACAGCCAGAGCGCAGCCCGTCCCCTCCTTACCCGACTCCAAGCAGCAGCGGGCACCAGCAAGAACATCCAGAAAGCACCAGAGGAATGATCCAGAAATATAAGTATCTAGGAATATTTATTGGCATTTGTATCCCTTCTTATTCTTTTACTTAATTCCATATTCGGCACCCTGCTACCATCTGATGTCACAAACTCCCAATTTCTCTGTAATCTTATGAATTCAATCTTTAATGCAGATATAATTTTACCACATGTTTTATATTATGCCGGGTAACTTTCCCCTAAGGAATAACAGCACCTAATAGAGTTTTACACCTATTACCTAACAGTACAGTTGGGATTCAGTGCAGAAGTTTTTTCAATGCAGACTTCTAGCAGTTTAAGGCCAAAAAATGAGTACTTAGGGATTTATTATTATACTCGCTGCAGCCTTTAGCAAAACAGCAAAGAATTAGGCCCAATGTTCAGGCAAGTTGCAAAAAATGTCCAATCCCCCCCCCCCCCCTAATTAAATTACTGAGGGCTTGTTTACATGGCATAGCATGTAGAGATCATGATAGAGGTATCCTTTCAATACAATCCATTCATCTACTCCTCCCACTAAGCAGAGCATACAATGGAGTCAGCAGGCTGCCTAGCAATGATAAACAAATGTATAATTTGTGCAATAACACATTAATATGGTTATTATTATTATAGTTTTATTTATAAGGCGCCACAAGTGTTTCGCAGCGCCGTACAAACATGAAATGTATGATTACAGATGAGCGCCGAGTTGTGTCATTTCATATGTACTAGGGGAATGACATAGTTTTCAGAACATAATATAATATTGCTTAAGAGGATACTTAGTTATAGTTATTAGGATACGGCAAAGCATATGCTTAGATAGGCAGAATCCAAATATGGGAACGCATTGTTTTTATTTTAATGTTAAAAAATAATGTTGTTTAATGTTAAATATAATGCAAAATAAGGCAGGAAAATTAATTATGGTGCAATTTTCAGCGTGCAAGGCATCATAGGGGTATAATAGACAGTATTATAAATATGTTGCTGAATGGGGGAATGATATATGGTAACAGGTTAGATTAAGCTGCAGTCAGTAATATAATATGGTGTCACATACAAATGAGTAAGTTCATTGTTACGTGCATGTATGTACAATAATAATAATAGTACAGGATATCAATAAGTGAATTCATTACATCTGTGCATGATAAGCATTTTACTTCATATTAGACTGTTATATCTTTGGCAGATCCAAACTTACTGTTGCTTCCTGAAAAGCGCTGGGTTAATCTGCTGCTTTATAAAAAATCCTTTGCTGTTAGAATTCTGTTAAGTCAATTCATGCAATTGTATAAGAAGTAATGTATATAATTAGGGCACAGGGGTGGAACCATAGTTCTCACAGCAACTAAGTTTGTAAGTTAATTTTTTTTAGTTTTTTGTTTAAAGGGGTACATGCTTGGCCTGAGCAGGGAAGACCTATGCGCAGTGCACCTGCCAGCATTGTGGTATAGCATCTTATAACCTTTATGCTAATACAAGGGATAACAGCCCCTTCTTTTGAAGCTTAGTACAAGTTATCTTTCATGGTCATTTAGAACAAAGGTAATGCACTATTTACTGAACAAGCTTAGTCCAACAATGTCCAATGCCAACGGGGCTTAATGGGACATTACAAATTTCCATGGGGGTAGCTATTCAGTCACTTGTATACGGATAGAGGCAAGGTCAGAAATGGAAAAAGGAGAATGCAGGGAAGGTGGCATTATAGGATTATTGCTCAGGTTTTGGAGACTGCATGGTGCAACGTATTTACACACAGTACAAACTAACATGTTTTATGTCACCTCGCAGTGCAACACTTCCTCTTCCACCTGCAGATGCCTAAGGATCGGAGGGGGCGGGCAGGCTGATGACCTGGACGGACGCTGATGGTTCTTGTGGTTTTGGGGTACCTCGAGGGAGAATGGGGCGCATCGCAGTGGCCGCAGAGCTGGGACGAAGCAGGACTGACCAGGAACATGCTGCTGCTAGAGCTGTTCCCGATCTTAGTAGCGGTGGAGTTGTGGGGTAACAGGTTAGCCAACAAGGAAATAACCTTCTGGTATGACAGCCTGGGGGTGGTCCAGGCGGTCTATAAGCAAAGTGCCTCCTCCCCACCAGCGATCAATCTGATCAGGCATTTGGTATTGGTTTGCCTGCGGCACTACATTAACTTTTGCGCCAAGCACATCCCAGGGGTAGATAACATAACTGATGCCCTCTCAAGGGGAAAATGGGAAGCCTTTAGGGAGGCAACACAGCTGCAAAGGTTAACATGTCCTCCTAATTTATGCAAGGTTCTCTATATAATGTGAACAAGCTGGTGAAAGACTCATTAGTGCCTGCGGCAGGGAGAAGCTACAGCTCATGGCAGCAGCAAAGGGCGTATGCAAAGATGTCTTTAAAGCAGCGATGCTCAGGGAGGCATTCGCAACACCATTCAGGAACAGGGGTCTCCAGCGGTCTGTTTTCTTTGCAGGAGAAAAATGAGGACTCCCGGAACGGGGTCCAAGGGTGAGATACGGTGGGGAAGCATTTCAGTTCAGGAGCAGAGAAGAGCGTGCAGATGGTTACTATGTAGGTTTTAGTTTAATAGGGCGAGGGAAGGTCACGGTGAGGTGGCGGGCTATGGTTCTAGGAACCTAGCGTTGGCGGAAGTACTGCGGGCCAGCCAAAGTTGGGCGCCAGGAAACGGAGGCACCCCAGAAGAGGGGGTGCAAGATCCAAGGCCTGGCGTCGGAGGGGGCAATTGGGGACCCCGGGCGGTTACATGTTTCAGGTGCGAGAAGGGGTCCCCACCCCCGGGCGGCTTGATTCAGTTACGTTGGAGGGCTGGTGGACCGCAGTGCTATCTTTGCCACCTAAGAGAGTAGGATTATATTGGTAATCTGATTAATAAATGTGACCTTTAATTCGCCATAAATAAATGACTCAGTTTGGTTATTCCAGGTGAAGGGGAAAAGGGAGGGGGAGGGGGCGCTTTATAGGTGGGGGTGCTTGGTCTGTTTAAGGTTAAAGGAATGGCGGGAGCATCAGACGCTCAGAGGTTTAATAGGAGCGAGCGGCGACTAGCCGGGAGAGACCGTAAACTATTAGTCTGCGCTCCCAATGCCATGAGATGCTACCATTGTCTTGCTGGTATTAGGATGGGGGCAGGGAGATAGCAGTGAAAGGATAGGGGGTGATAAAAGGGGGGAAGGTAAGAGAGAAGCAGGTAGTAGGCGCCTCCCCATGGGAGTAGACTTATACTTAAGGACAGGACAGGTAGGGGGAGGATCAGAGAGAGCAAGAGGGCACACCGTAAGGATTGTCCCACCCACCCACCCTTGGACGAAGAAGGAGCAACATCCAAACAGCATCTAGGTTACAGCAGAGATTGTCTTAACAGAGGCGGAAATACTGCGGGCCAGCCAAAGTTTGGCGCCAGGAAACGGAGGCACCCCAGAAGAGGGGGTGCAAGATCCAAGGCCTGGCGTCAAAGTGCGGGTTGCAATTGGGGGACTCCGGGCGGTTCTAGTTACAGGAGAGATAGTCCTAACAGAGGCGAAAGTACTGCGGGCCAGCCAAAGTTGGGCGCCAGGAAACGGAGGCACCCCAGAAGAGGGGGTGCAAGATCCAAGGCCTGGCGTCGGAGGGGGCAATTGGGGACCCCGGGCGGTTACATGTTTCAGGTGCGAGAAGGGGTCCCCACCCCCGGGCGGCTTGATTCAGTTACGTTGGAGGGCTGGTGGACCGCAGTGCTATCTTTGCCACCTAAGAGAGTAGGATTATATTGGTAATCTGATTAATAAATGTGACCTTTAATTCGCCATAAATAAATGACTCAGTTTGGTTATTCCAGGTGAAGGGGAAAAGGGAGGGGGAGGGGGCGCTTTATAGGTGGGGGTGCTTGGTCTGTTTAAGGTTAAAGGAATGGCGGGAGCATCAGACGCTCAGAGGTTTAATGGTACTGGGGACTAGGGGATCAGAGTTCAGGAGGCAGAGCAATCCGCCAATGAGTATATAAAACTACATACCAGGTGTGTGGAGCTGGAGCAGTAACCAGCTGCTGGAAGGCTGATATCTCTGGTTCTGGGATCAGTAGAGACAGGCTTCTAGGGTGAGATTTAATAGGATGAGAGATTCAGAAAGTGAGAGATTTGGTAAGAAATCTCCAGTTTTTTTAAAAGCAGCAATCATTAACACTGCAAAATCAGTTTGATTTTGCAGTGTAAATGATTACCGCTTTAAAAAAACTGGAGATTTCTCACCAAATCTCTCACTTTCTGAATCTCTCATCCTATTAAATCTCACCCCTAGTGTCTTTTAAAGGGGGAGAGTCACAGCTTTTGGAATATACCCTCAGAAAAACTCTTAAGTCAGACAGAACCTGAAATATCTGACTGGGAAGTGCAATTAACAGGCTTGGATGGGGATCACTGCTTTGAAGTCAGATATCTCCGGTTCCCAAGGTCCGATTTTAAAAATTCTTGTACTCTTGGAAAGAGGGGACCCTCAGCTTTCAGCCTAGGTCCCTTAGGCTCCTTGGGGGGTTTCTGGGCACTCGGAAACCCCCCCTGCGTGCGCTACTGGGGCTGGGCTTGATAATGTCTGCATCAGGCCCCACCCCCCCTGAAGTGCGGGCTTCTCCCGGGGGAGAGGAGACTTTGAAAGTAGGCAAGTATGTTTGCTACCAGGACATGCTGTCACGTGGAGAACTAAGAACTTGCAATATTTAAAAAACAAAAAAATAGCTAAATAAATAGATCGCTACCGCGAGCAAGGGACGGGTTGGTGACCACTGTTCTAACAGATGTCACATATGATGGTGTATTTTAATCAGTTATTTACTAAACAAAAAAAAATATTAAGTAACAAAATATTACTGAATGCTGTTATACAGCTATATAGCAGGTATAATATTATTTAGGTTCTCACACATTGGGGGAAATTTACTAATATGAAAAACCTAGTTTTTCGTATTAGTATTTTCCCTACGACTGCATACGACTGTTTCAGCCGTATGCAAAGTCGTGTTCCGGAGGGGAATTTACAAAGCAGTCATATACGACTGCTTTGTAACCCTCTGATGTCGTAGTAATTTGTATTAGCTGGCCATATATATGGCCGCTAATACGAATTAGTAGAGGCAGTCTGCATGGATCAGTCAGATCCGTGCAGGCTGAAGTGTAAACATTTTTTTTTAAATAAATACATTTTTTTTTTTAAAACAGCGTGGGGTCCCCCCCACAGCTGTAACCAGCACCAGGCTGAAAGAGCCAGGGTCGGTAATTAAAAATCAGGGCACCCGACAAATAGGGGTTCCCTGATTTTTAACAACCAACCCCAGGCTCCAGGTCCGGGGCTGGTTCCCAAAATACGGGGGACAAAATGACTAGGGGTCCCCCGTATTTTAAGAACCAGTCCCAGGCCAAACCAGCCAGCACGGTAATGCCACAGCTGGGGGGAGACTTTTTATACAAGTCCCCCCGGCCAAAGCATTAACCCTAGTGATCAGTCAGCCTGGCCAGGGGCCCTGGGGGAGTGGGGACCCCCCCACTAAAGGGGTCCCTCCCCTCCAGGACTTACCTGATCAGGCTGAAGCCTGGTGCTGTCCCCGGTGGCCCTGTGCGGTGGCCACCGGGCTGATTGAAGTGTAAAAAAATAGATGAAAAATCTATTTATTTAAACTGTGGAACTATGAGTCCCAGCAAGCCTCCCCCGCAAGCTGGGACTTGGAGAACCACAAGTCCCAGCCTGCGGGGCATTAAAGGGCCCGCTGGCACTTGTAGTTCCACAGTAAAAAAAATAGTTAAATAAATACACGTTGACACATTAGAAAAATAAAACTTTAATACATACATTACACACATACTGATACCTATCTTGATCCCGTAGGTAGGTCCCAGGGTCTTGATCCGGTGCCTTGTCCTGGTTCTGGATCCATGTCGGCATTCTTCACCATCTCGATCTCCGTGTCGGTGGCGTCGTCCGGTCCGGGGTCCGAAGAAATCCATGGTGGACCTGTGGAAGGAAATCCTACTCACCCAGGTCCTCCATGGAAGTTCTTCAGTCTTGATCCGACGTAGTCCAGGGCTTCTTCCATCTTCTTTAAGCTGCCGGCGACTCCGGCATCTCCCCGCTGCGGACTGAGAGGCGCAGAGATCCTTCATCCTCCCCGCCTCTCATCAGAATGATTTCTATTGGCTGCTTAGCAGCCAATCAGAAGCGGCGCTTCTGATCCTATCACATGTTATCCCATTCACTGCCCCGGGATACGATATATCACATGTTATCCCATTCACTGTCCCGGGATACGATGTATCACATGTTATCCCATTCACTGCCCCGGGATACGATGTATCACATGTTATCCCATTCACTGCCCCGGGATACGATGTATCACGTTATCCCATTCACTGCCCCGGGATACGATGTTATCCCATTTACGATGTATCCTTGGTGCAACAGTGACAATCTGCGGATGTGAAACTACACAAGTACCAATAATTATATTGGTGAAACATCGGGAAAAACACAAAAGTCAGTTTTCCACACCTGGTGCTTCTTTGGGGCTAATTGGATACCCCCCATAGCTATTCAGGAATCAGGATGTTGTTGTAAGGCCAAGTTACTGTAACAGAAAAAAAATTATATATAAATGTATAATATTCATACAAGAAAAATTGCAGACACTCACCGGACTTGCTTGTAGCTATTTAATGACACATCACCTTAAAGTGCATAACAGTGGGTACAGGTCGACGTTTCGGTCCCATGCTGGACCTTTCTCAAGACCCCCTTCCTGCTTTCTCCAGCGTGTAACTACCCCTGCCCCATGTGGACCTTAAATAGCAGTAGGTGGTGGCCAACCACTCCCCTTAGTTAATTGCAGGAGGTGATGTGATTACCAATAATCATCATAAAATGCATAGTACACCATAATAACACATACCATATTAATATTGCACATAGCCCATAACCTATCTCACTCTTAGTGTTACCTTGATCGCCAAGATCATCATCAAGATCGTCTAAAACACAGCATAATCCACTTCAGCGTGTGACACGCACTCGCGTGTAGCGTGCGTTCCAACACCCGGATTTCCGGGCGGAAGTGCGTCACTGTATGCTGGCCGTCCAGTCTCTCAGCCAGACGCTCAGCGTGACACGCAGCGCTCAGCAGCGTGCGTTCCATCTCCCGGACTTCCGGGCGGAAGCGCACCATCAAGGTCTACCCACCATATCTCAGCCAATCGCAAAGGACATGGAGCGCACGTTATCATACAGCGGTCTTAGCTGTCAGTACTCTGAGTCACATGACCCACATATTCAAATCAAAAAATAGAGGCGGGCAAATCATTAGTCACTGGAACGCACAGCTATTGTACATTGCGTTCCATATATCTTTATGTGTATATAAAATTCATATGTATATTGTCAAATATGTTAAAAACACCATACACCCGTAGGTTAAAGAGTCTATTGGCCACCACTGTATGCATATCAATGTCCGCATATTGAGGCACCCCAAACTAATACATACATATATACAAAACCTATATACAAAAATTACCAAAAAAAAATTACCAAAAAAATATATATACAATCCCAGACGCAATAGGACCATATTATTAATTGAGATATTAATCTTCACTCTAGAATACATACAAGAGAAAAAAAATTTTCTTTTAAAAAAAGAAGAAAAATACAAAATTTCATGCTTTTTTGGAGGAAATGTACAAGAGTCCCTTCAATTTTGTAGAGAGATTTCTCAATTTTATAAAAAGACACTCATTGGATTAACCTCGTTCAACCCTTTTGGGGCTATTGTATCCAGCCTCATGATCCATTTAGCCTCCTTTCTTAACAAAAGCAGTCCACGATCACCCCCTCTCTCCAGGGGGGGTACCCAGTCGATTATCATGTAGGTCATTGCTGACACTTGGTGTTTCAATTTGAGAAAGTGGAGCGCCACAGGCTTATCTGTTGTCGAGGTCGCGTACGCAAGACGAATAGAGGAACGGTGCTGATTCATACGTTCCCTACATGTTGTACATTGTAGGCAACGGAAGCAGCCCATTTTCTTTTTCAGCCAACCTTCTCCGTTGCCTACAATGTACAACATGTAGGGCTATGATTACGGGCAGCAGCTTCTGTCACCCTCAATCCGGGCTGAAGATACAAATCCGGCATCATCTGGTCTGCACTATGGACCATGTTGTTTACATACTAAAATGCCCATGCGGCCTCACATACGTGGGCAAGACAATACGGACATTTAGGGAACGTATGAATCAGCACCGTTCCTCTATTCGTCTTGCGTACGCGACCTCGACAACAGATAAGCCTGTGGCGCTCCACTTTCTCAAATTGAAACACCAAGTGTCAGCAATGACCTACATGATAATCGACTGGGTACCCCCCCTGGAGAGAGGGGGTGATCGTGGACTGCTTTTGTTAAGAAAGGAGGCTAAATGGATCATGAGGCTGGATACAATAGCCCCAAAAGGGTTGAACGAGGTTAATCCAATGAGTGTCTTTTTATAAAATTGAGAAATCTCTCTACAAAATTGAAGGGACTCTTGTACATTTCCTCCAAAAAAGCATGAAATTTTGTATTTTTCTTCTTTTTTTAAAAGAAAATTTTTTTTCTCTTGTATGTATTCTAGAGTGAAGATTAATATCTCAATTAATAATATGGTCCTATTGCGTCTGGGATTGTATATATATTTTTTTGGTAATTTTTTTTGGTAATTTTTGTATATAGGTTTTGTATATATGTATGTATTAGTTTGGGGTGCCTCAATATGCGGACATTGATATGCATACAGTGGTGGCCAATAGACTCTTTAACCTACGGGTGTATGGTGTTTTTAACATATTTGACAATATACATATGAATTTTATATACACATAAAGATATATGGAACGCAATGTACAATAGCTGTGCGTTCCAGTGACTAATGATTTGCCCGCCTCTATTTTTTGATTTGAATATGTGGGTCATGTGACTCAGAGTACTGACAGCTAAGACCGCTGTATGATAACGTGCGCTCCATGTCCTTTGCGATTGGCTGAGATATGGTGGGTAGACCTTGATGGTGCGCTTCCGCCCGGAAGTCCGGGAGATGGAACGCACGCTGCTGAGCGCTGCGTGTCACGCTGAGCGTCTGGCTGAGAGACTGGACGGCCAGCATACAGTGACGCACTTCCGCCCGGAAATCCGGGTGTTGGAACGCACGCTACACGCGAGTGCGTGTCACACGCTGAAGTGGATTATGCTGTGTTTTAGACGATCTTGATGATGATCTTGGCGATCAAGGTAACACTAAGAGTGAGATAGGTTATGGGCTATGTGCAATATTAATATGGTATGTGTTATTATGGTGTACTATGCATTTTATGATGATTATTGGTAATCACATCACCTCCTGCAATTAACTAAGGGGAGTGGTTGGCCACCACCTACTGCTATTTAAGGTCCACATGGGGCAGGGGTAGTTACACGCTGGAGAAAGCAGGAAGGGGGTCTTGAGAAAGGTCCAGCATGGGACCGAAACGTCGACCTGTACCCACTGTTATGCACTTTAAGGTGATGTGTCATTAAATAGCTACAAGCAAGTCCGGTGAGTGTCTGCAATTTTTCTTGTATGGATATGGAAGCTCCAAAATGGTGGTGACTTTCTGGCATATGGCACCCCGGCTGTTGAAGTTGATTGGAGAGTGCTATCTCTATACATATAAATGTATAATATTAATATATATATACAGGCCAGAAGAATATTGCAGTGTGATTAAGCAGTAAATCGGTAATCGTCAATTTCTGAGAAATCCAACTAAACAGCAAAGAAAATATTGCAACCTCTCTGCCACTGAACGCTCGCAATAGGAAACACTATGGGGCATCATACATGTTAAAAGTGGTGGTTTGCAGAGATGAATAATCTTTTTTTTTTATTATTTTATTACCGTGAGATCCTTAAGGCGAGAGAGAAGGTTTATCTCTTTAGCTTCCTGTGCTGCTTCCTCCGGTTCCTTGTGGGTGCCATATGTGGCAGTCAGACACTTCATACAGGCCGCCAGAAGAGCCGGCTGCCAAGAGCCAACATTCACCCCAGCACAGTCTGCAGCTTGTGATACACAGTCAGCCAGGGCCCATCTGGAAGTTAATTGAATAAGAGAATTTCTATGCTTTAAAACACAGATTCAAGATTTACAATTTAACAGCTAAATTACATAAAGCTATTGTACAAATCACCTTCCATAAATATTAGTCAGGAACCTTTCCACAACCTGATAGGTCGGAGTATAGTGATATCTGTACTGTAACGGAGTGTAAGTCGTTATGCACTGAGTGCTCTTCTTCACAGTCCAGAGGGTTCCTCGCTGGCTAATGTGGTGCTAGGCAGATACTGCCTGGGAACACGTTGTGGGACCGGACTGTAATACGGAAAGCTGGCTCTATACGGTTCTCAGCCAGATGTACGCTGAGAGATCAAGATAATGAACTTGCCTGGAAATGGGGGCAGACAAACCAGTGCAGGCATGGTAAAAATGTCGACATAACTGACAATGTCGGCACTTTCCTTGGAGTGCGCCTTCCCTAGGAGGGCACTTTCCATTAAATTGGCAAGCTCAATTTCAGCGGCATGGGCAATAGTTTTATTTTAGCACTTGGACTGGGCAGCAGACTAGTCATCGGGAGCACACTGATTCCAAATGTATCAGTCTTCCAGTGTGCAAGTCTAGATATCGGTGCTGGGCACAATGACTTCTGAATGTACACTTCCATTAGGTCCTATGGCGATGCCATGCATGCAGAATTAATCCTTTTATCTTAGCCCTTTGAGTACCAACATCTCTGTGAGAGATGTTGAAAAATATTCGCTAACAATGCCAGCGTCGCTCACATTTGTTATATATATTCAAATAATAAATGTTATGTAAAAAAAAGATTATATTTCCTATATAAAGAAAACATTACGGGTCATTATGATGAATACAAATGTTTGTCAATTTTAACACCTATGTTGACAACACACTTGGCACTCAAAGGGTTAGGCAAATCGGGGAACATTGGACTAAGAGAAACAGTTTCAAAGCAAACCTGTCTTATAAAGACCCCTCTCTGTTTTCCAGGGGGTATGCGGCCATCCACCCTGACTACAGACACTGGGCCAGATGCACTAAGATTGAAAAGTGATAAAATGTAGAGTGATAAACAGCCAGCCAATCAGCTCCTACCTGCCATGTCACAGACTGTGTTTGAAAAATGTCAGGCAGGAGCTGATTGGCTGGCTGTTTATCACTCTCCATTTCAACATTTTTGAAGCTTAATACATCTGGCCCTTTAGCCGCACAAGCTCTCACATTGTGGAGTTCAAAAAATGTTTTATGCTATAGTGCACAGAAAATACACCCTCCTATAATACAAAGCGCTGTACTATAAACTTGCCAGTGCCTGGTCTAGACGCATGGCTTCAGGTCTATAGTAATAATGTGTGTGTCTCACAGATGTCACTGGTTCTAGGTCGACAATGGCTAGGTCGACAGTCAAAAGGTGGACATGAATTTACACTTTGTTTTGAGTCGACATGTGCCGACAGGAGGTAATTCATGCCCTACCGTCCACTAGGGTGCGGAGGGAGAATACAATAGTGTGCCTGAAGAATGGTGAGCGCAGCAGGCCATGCACGGTGTCGCAATACACTTTGACAGTGTCTATGTCGACATTCGAGAAATAAACATGAAAAACTGAAGTCGACATTTTGACTGTTAACCTAGCTATTTTACGTGTCGACCTCCCATTATCGACCTAATGTGTCGACCCATTGACCCATACACACTGGACTATAAAATGACCATGAACTTGGTGCAAATAATATGATCACTACAAACTAATATGGGGAAGTGTATAGGGCTAAAAAATACTTGTAAATGATTGTAAACTATTCAGTTTAACAGAAGTGCATTTTACAATCCCATGTCTTCGAAAGCCCTTAACAAAACTAGCTTAAATCGGGTCATGTACTGTCGTTAGCCCTCTCATTAATATCTATTTAACACAAATAACATTTATTTTCATGCAAACTTGCACACAATTTTTCATCAAGTTCCACCACTAGCAGCCAACAGTGTCTCTAGCAGGATGGGAACAGACGGCGCCCGCAGCTGCCACTTTGGGACTGAACTGACAAAACAGTGACTCATCTGCACAAAGCAGAGCCTCTCTCTAGTACAGGAAACTCACAACGAGAAGACAGCTGAGTATTATCTGCCGTATCCAAGGGTTTAACCGGGCAGACTACCATGAAGTTATTATGGGTACTTATTCTCAATAATTGCTCCTACTTTTCCTGAGAAGACGACTGTCCTAGTACCTCTGGGAACTAGTGTCTTTTACTCAGTAGCGTCGGACTGGGCAGCGAGTTTGGACAGCAGTGCGGCTTGTTCTGAAGTTTGTCTAGAGGTCTCGGCACTCAGGCCCTTATTCTGGTGCACTCGCAAAGGCAAATTCCTTTTCAAATGGACAAAACCATGTGCACTGCAGGCGGGGCAGATGTAACAAGTGCAGAGAGAGAATTAGATTTGGGTGAGGTTTTACTTCAAAGTGAGATCTATATTGCAGTGTAAAAATAATTCCCTGGAATCCGAACCACTCCGAACACTGCCCCACGAGCCTGCTGCAAGCCGAAAAGGCTCGGCGTCCTGAGAATTCTGCGCCATTTAGTTGCACACTTCCAAGCTGCGCACAGCTCTGCCATGTAGTCAGTCTCTGTGGGGTGTGTTACTTGCCTGGCAGGGGGTCTGAGTCAGTTGGGGGTGTACTGGGCTGGCAGTGGTCTGTGCAGAGACTGCAGTGTAGAGGGGTCTGTGGCAGAGGGGTCTGTGCAGACTCAGAGGGGTGTTGTGCAGCAGAGGGGTGTTGTGCAGTGCAATGGGGTGTTGTTGTGCAGTGCAGAGAGGTGTTGTGCAGTGCAGAGGGGTGTGTGCAGACTCAGAGGGGTGTTGTGCAGTGCAGAGGGGTGTTGTTGTGCAGTGCAGAGAGGTGTTGTTGTGCAGTGCAGAAGGGTTTGTGCTGAGCATTGTACTGGTCAGTGGTCGTGTGATAGGTAGGCTGTGTCAGTGCACAGAGCGCAGAGGCAGTCAGTCAGTGTAGTGGGGTACAGTACACAGGCAGGCTGTCAGTAAGGTTTTTATAATTTTTTTTCATTGTGGTGTGCTGCACTGCAATCCAATACACCATAAACTATACTGTCAGAAGTTCTGTGCATGATTGTTCTGCCTCCACACAGTGTTAATCAAACCTCGTCCATTAAAAAAAAAAAAAAAATTGCTCTTCCTTATTGTTTGTGTGTTCTGCACCCCAATACTGGTATGGATCATTTGTTCTACAACAAGTTGTTAGACAAGCTGTAGGTCAACACCACTAGGTGGACATGTTTTAAGGACGACATGAGTTAAGGTTGACATGCACAAAGGTCGACATGGGTTAGGTCGACAGTGTCATTAGGTCGACAGGGTCATTATGTCGACAGGGGTAAGGTTGACAGGGTCATTAGGTCGACATGGGTAAGGTTGACAGGGTCATTAGGTCGACATGGGTAAGGTCAACAGTGAAAATAGTCGACATGTTTTTTTGGGGGGGGGGGTTATAATTTTTTTTTTACCCATATGTGGACACAGTCAACATAAACACTAAAACGTACCACACCGTCCCCTCCCATGGCACGCCATGCTTCGGCACACTATGCTATTCTCCCACCACACCCTAGTGGATGGTAGGGCATGAAATACTGCGTGCCGGCACATTTCGTGCTGACATGGGACACAGAAACTTACCCCCGCTGCGCTTGCCAAGCTTCGGGCATTATTTTGCTCTCCCACCACGCCCTAGCGGATGGTAGGGCATGAAATACCGCCTGTCGGCACATGTCGGCTCAAAATAACAGTAAAAACCCCCACGTCGACCTAATGACCCTGTCGACCTAATGACCCATGTCAACCTAATGACCCTGTCGAACTTAACCCATGTCGACCTAATGACCCTGTTGACCTAACCGACGTCGACCTTACTGCATGTCGACCTAAAGTCATGTCGACTTAAACTCATGTTGACCTATCTGCATGTTGATCTAGTGGTGTTGACCTAATGCTTGTCGACCTATTTGGTGGTGACCCAATGGCCATATCCACCCAATACACTGTATACTATACTGTCAGAAGTTCTGTGTGTGATTGTTCTGCCTCCACGCAGTATTATACAAGCTGCGCATAAATAATAATAATAATAATAATAATAATAATAATAATAATTTTGCTCTTCTTTATTGTTTGTGTGTACTGCACCCCAATACACCATATTGATACTGTTAGAAGTTACGTGTGTGATGTTCTGCTTCCACGCTGTCTTGGACAAGCTGTGCCTTAAAAAAACAAAACATTTTTCTCTTCTTTATTTATCAGAAGTTCCGTGTGTTCCGTCTGCCTGCTTGCTGCAGACCTTAAATTGAATATAAACAACATTGTGAGCTGTAAAGTGGTCAAAATTGTCTGGAAAGGGCTGAAAAATTTATTTTATTGAGGTTAATATGAATCTAGGGACAAAAATACGCAAAAAATTACATGATTTCAGCGTTTTTTGACCAATTTTTGAAAGATATCCAAATCCAAAGCCTTTCACCGTCGCTTGACAAAGCCAAATCCAAATCCCGGGGATGAATCCAAATCTTTGGCCCCGGCGCCCATAACTAGTTACATCTGCCCCAACTGCAGTGCATATGGTTTTGAAAATCTTTAGAAAATACAATCTGAAGACAAAATAATGCAAATGTTGGAAAAATGCTTTAGGTTTGCTAATTAAATATAAATGTGTGATCTAACAAGAACAAAGCTGAAAGACCTACCATCGACAACCTTCTCAGAAGTCATGAAGACCTAACTGAATAAACACAAGAAAGAAAATATGCTGTATGCACTGGGAGGTTAGTATAAGAAAGGGATTTGCAGAAAATAACGTTTTGTTTCTTTAAAAAAATGTTTTTGTTTTACCTGTTCCAAAAAATGGATCTCAGCCTCCTGCGAGTTCTCCTCGACTTAGTCCAGACACCTCAGCCACAACCACAGTTCACTCAAACACACCAGTTTATAAAAGAAAATGTAACTGATGGTCGGGTGAGTAGAGCCATCTACTGGTATACCGCTAGTACTGCAATAACAGAATTTTTGTGTATATGATTACAACAGTTGATTTTGTAGCTCGCTGGGTTCATAGGAAAGTTGCCCTTGGGAGATTGAGCATGGAGTGAAAGTCACCCTCACCTGGTAAGAGGGCAATTGCACATGAAGCGTTTAAATTTTTGACCCATAAAGCTGTTTGAATCACACTGTTCCCACATTCCCCAATGCAACACATGGGAAAATGCAGTTTCCAAATAAGTATCCCTCATCCGTATATCCAAAAAAAGAAATGTGTCCCCCATTTTTTTTAACCCCTTGTACTCAAGCATTTCGAATAAGGGATACTCAACCTGTACTTGTTATTAATATAAAATTGAACATTAATATCAGGGGAGGCCAAACCTGTCCTCAAGATCTACCAACAGTTCATGTGTCTCAGGCCACCTGTGGATCTATAGTAGGAATGAATGCAACAGGTATGAAATGTGCCAGTAATGACTACAGCTGTGCACCAACTAGGTGATCTGGGGAATGTGACAGTTAGTAATGACTACAGCTGTGCACCAGCTAGGTGATCTGGGACATGTGACAGTTAGTAATGACTACAGCTGTGCACCAGCTAGGTGATCTGGGGAATGTGACAGTTAGTAATGACTACAGCTGTGCACCAGCTAGGTGATCTGGGACATGTGACAGTTAGTAATGACTACAGCTGTGCACCAGCTAGGTGATCTGGGGAATGTGACAGTTAGTAATGACTACATCTGTGCACCAGCTAGGTGATCTGGGGAATGTGACAGTTAGTAATGACTACAGCTGTGCACCAGCTAGGTGATCTGGGGAATGTGACAGTTAGTCATGACTACAGCTGTGTACCAGCATACCTCCCAACTGTCCCGCTTACCGCGGGAACGTCCCGATATTCGGGGATGTTCCCGCGTCCCGCCGGGGCCGCCATTGTCCCGCGGTGGGGGGGACAGTTGGGAGCCCCCCCAGCCTGCCAAGAATAGACGCTGTGCGCATGCGCACAGCGTCTATTCAGCGCCGACGAGCGGCAAAAAAGGGGGCGTGGCCGTAGATCGCGTCATCCGCAAGGCCACGCCCCTTTTCTCAAGGCCGTGCCCCTTTTCCGACCTCCCAACTACAAAAGTTAGGAGGTATGTACCAGCTAGGTGATCTGGGGAATGTGACAGTTAGTATATGACTACAGCTGTGCACCAGCTAGGTGATTTGGGTCATGTGACAGTTAGTAATGACTACAGCTGTGCACCAGCTAGGTGATCTGGGGAATGTGACAGTTAGCAATGACTACAGCTGTGCACCAGCTAAGTGATCTGGGGAATGTGACAGTTAGTAATGACTACAGCTGTGCACCAGCTAGGTGATCTGGGGCAGGGCCGCCACTAAAAAAGTTGGGGCCCGGGACTGACCTACAGTCCGGGCCCCCAGCGGCACAGCGCCATACCTCTGGCCGCCGCACCCCCCCACGCATGATAGCACCCCGCCTCCCCTTC